>NW_027077707.1:703333-1055000 GCF_963924675.1 Phocoena phocoena | reverse complement strand
CCTGATGACACAGATTTCATTGCTGAGTGATATTGCATTGCACGTACGTGCCACAACTTCTTTATCCATTTTTTGCTTTCTGGGATATTTACCTGATACTGTAGACGAGCTTCTTGTGAACACAGCCGTCCCAAATATTGGGGTGGCTGTCTGTTTTTGATTTTAATTTCCGTAAGCTATAGGACCATAAGTGGAAGTGCCATAGGCTGTGTTGCTTTGTTTCTTACGTGTTTCAGGAAACACCATACACTTCTCCAGGGTGGCTGCTGGCAATTTACATCCTGCCAATCAGCATAACAAGGCTCCCTGTTCTCCATATCCTGTCCTACCTTTCTGGATTTTACACTTTTTTCAGATGGCCCTTTTGCCCGGGGGGGCAGTGAGATTTCATTGTAGTGCAGATTTCCTTTACAGGCTTGCTTGGTTGGCCAAAAAGGGCGTATGCGTTTTTTCCTGAATATATTCAGGAAAAAACGCATACGCCCTTTTTGGCCAAGTGCATCATTGTCGACGTTGTGCCTCTTTTCCTATGCTTTCAGGGCAATTCCAGTCTACCCCCTGCAATCGTTTTCCTGAAATTCAGCCCTGCTTTCAAGTCCCCTTCGCAGACTTACTTCAATATATTTTCGGAGGATAGCTGTCATTTATAACTCTGCAGGTTTGTGAAGTACAGTGCCCCTGAGCTCCTTTCTTCAACTCGCTTTCTTGTGAGCTGGGCACAAAACCGCAGGATTGCTTCAGGCCCTAATCTGTTTCCAGCAGGGCACACTGAGCCTTTGTTTAATTCCTCTTCCTGGTGGGCAATGAGCGTTACATTTGCCCGTGCAGACACCTACAGCTAGTCTCTCATTGGTTCTCACTATTCCTGTTCATCTTGCACAGAAATTGCAAGCTGTGCCAAACAGGAGGTTAAAGGCACTGACTCTCCAAGCGGGGAGAGTGTTAGTAAAGCATCTGGAATGGTGAACCCGAGGACCAGGAAACGAAAACTGAGATGCATTTTAAATCATTTCCCAATCACACGGTGGACGATACTCTGGGTTTCCCATGCATGTTTTAGCTGGAGGAAGAATCCCTTGAACCTGGAGAGTTGGGACCCATGGAATGGGTACCATGCAGTATGACTTCAAAGGGTCTGCATTTGCTCACCGAAACTCACCAATGCTATCAGCCTGAAGTGTCCAGCCTTATGTCTCAACCAGCTCTGGGTGTAGATGTGGTCAATCCCGGTTGCATCACACGCCCTGAGTGAATTAGTTAAGAATTGCTCTCTATTTCACTGTCTTTGTGTTTTGTTTTCGAAATTTATTTTGATAATGGGATTTATCGGATTTTCACTGCTGCGTTTCGGCCGCTGTACACACGCTTGATTCTCTTACGGAGACATATATATCCATGGGTTTTAAGATTCTTCCTAGTCAGGTATATTCCTAGGCGTTGAATATGTGGTGTTGGGTCCATTTCGTTGAGCAAGGAGTAGGTCTTGTCTATTACATATTTGGCTTATGGAAAGTTATCTGTGCTAATTTCAGTCTCTGGTTTTATGCAGCACCCCAAGGCACCTTTCCCCATAAGCAAGCACTAGTTGGTTTTCTAAATTTGAGACACTGTTCTGTTTTGTAATTCAGTTCATGTGTAGTCAAGTTTACATTCCGTGTATTAGTGATATCTTATGATGTTTCTTTTTCTGTGTGACGTAGTTCACGTAGAATCACCGTACCTGCATCCACTCACTATGCCGCTACGGGCCTGATGACACAGATTTCATTGCTGAGTGATATTGCATTGCACGTACGTGCCACAACTTCTTTATCCATTTTTTGCTTTCTGGGATATTTACCTGATACTGTAGACGAGCTTCTTGTGAACACAGCCGTCCCAAATATTGGGGTGGCTGTCTGTTTTTGATTTTAATTTCCGTAAGCTATAGGACCATAAGTGGAAGTGCCATAGGCTGTGTTGCTTTGTTTCTTACGTGTTTCAGGAAACACCATACACTTCTCCAGGGTGGCTGCTGGCAATTTACATCCTGCCAATCAGCATAACAAGGCTCCCTGTTCTCCATATCCTGTCCTACCTTTCTGGATTTTACACTTTTTTCAGATGGCCCTTTTGCCCGGGGGGGCAGTGAGATTTCATTGTAGTGCAGATTTCCTTTACAGGCTTGCTTGGTTGGCCAAAAAGGGCGTATGCGTTTTTTCCTGAATATATTCAGGAAAAAACGCATACTCCCTTTTTGGCCAAGTGCATCATTGTCGACGTTGTGCCTCTTTTCCTATGCTTTCAGGGCAATTCCAGTCTACCCCCTGCAATCGTTTTCCTGAAATTCAGCCCTGCTTTCAAGTCCCCTTCGCAGACTTACTTCAATATATTTTCGGAGGATAGCTGTCATTTATAACTCTGCAGGTTTGTGAAGTACAGTGCCCCTGAGCTCCTTTCTTCAACTCGCTTTCTTGTGAGCTGGGCACAAAACCGCAGGATTGCTTCAGGCCCTAATCTGTTTCCAGCAGGGCACACTGAGCCTTTGTTTAATTCCTCTTCCTGGTGGGCAATGAGCGTTACATTTGCCCGTGCAGACACCTACAGCTAGTCTCTCATTGGTTCTCACTATTCCTGTTCATCTTGCACAGAAATTGCAAGCTGTGCCAAACAGGAGGTTAAAGGCACTGACTCTCCAAGCGGGGAGAGTGTTAGTAAAGCATCTGGAATGGTGAACCCGAGGACCAGGAAACGAAAACTGAGATGCATTTTAAATCATTTCCCAATCACACGGTGGACGATACTCTGGGTTTCCCATGCATGTTTTAGCTGGAGGAAGAATCCCTTGAACCTGGAGAGTTGGGACCCATGGAATGGGTACCATGCAGTATGACTTCAAAGGGTCTGCATTTGCTCACCGAAACTCACCAATGCTATCAGCCTGAAGTGTCCAGCCTTATGTCTCAACCAGCTCTGGGTGTAGATGTGGTCAATCCCGGTTGCATCACATGCCCTGAGTGAATTAGTTAAGAATTGCTCTCTATTTCACTGTCTTTGTGTTTTGTTTTCGAAATTTATTTTGATAATGGGATTTATCGGATTTTCACTGCTGCGTTTCGGCCGCTGTACACACGCTTGATTCTCTTACGGAGACATATATATCCATGGGTTTTAAGATTCTTCCTAGTCAGGTATATTCCTAGGCGTTGAATATGTGGTGTTGGGTCCATTTCGTTGAGCAAGGAGTAGGTCTTGTCTATTACATATTTGGCTTATGGAATGTTATCTGTGCTAATTTCAGTCTCTGGTTTTATGCAGCACCCCAACGCACCTTTCCCCATAAGCAAGCACTAGTTGGTTTTCTAAATTTGAGACACTGTTCTGTTTTGTAATTCAGTTCATGTGTAGTGAAGTTTACATTCCGTGTATTAGTGATATCTTATGATGTTTCTTTTTCTGTGTGACGTAGTTCACGTAGAATCACCGTACCTGCATCCACTTACTATGCCGCTACGGGCCTGATGACACAGATTTCATTGCTGAGTGATATTGCATTGCACGTACGTGCCACAACTTCTTTATCCATTTTTTGCTTTCTGGGATATTTACCTGATACTGTAGACGAGCTTCTTGTGAACACAGCCGTCCCAAATATTGGGGTGGCTGTCTGTTTTTGATTTTAATTTCCGTAAGTTATAGGACCATAAGTGGAAGTGCCATAGGCTGTGTTGCTTTTTTTCTTATGTGTTTCAGGAAACACCATACACTTCTCCAGGGTGGCTGCTGGCAATTTACATCCTGCCAATCAGCATAACAAGGCTCCCTGTTCTCCATATCCTGTCCTACCTTTCTGGATTTTACACTTTTTTCAGATGGCCCTTTTGCCCGTGGGGGCAGTGAGATTTCATTGTAGTGCAGATTTCCTTTACAGGCTTGCTTGGTTGGCCAAAAAGGGCGTATGCGTTTTTTCCTGAATATATTCAGGAAAAAACGCATACGCCCTTTTTGGCCAAGTGCATCATTGTCGACGTTGTGCCTCTTTTCCTATGCTTTCAGGGCAATTCCAGTCTACCCCCTGCAATTGTTTTCCTGAAATTCAGCCCCGCTTTCAAGTCCCCTTCGCAGGCTTACTTCAATATATTTTTGGAGGATAGCTGTCATTTATAACTCTGCAGGTTTGTGAAGTACAGTGCCCCTGAGCTCCTTTCTTCAACTCGCTTTCTTGTGAGCTGGGCACAAAACCGCAGGATTGCTTCAGGCCCTAATCTGTTTCCAGCAGGGCACACTGAGCCTTTGTTTAATTCCTCTTCCTGGTGGGCAATGAGCGTTACATTTGCCCGTGCAGACACCTACAGCTAGTCTCTCATTGGTTCTCCCTATTCCTGTTCATCTTGCACAGAAATGGCAAGCTGTGCCAAACAGGAGGTTAAAGGCACTGACTCTCCAAGCGGGGAGAGTGTTAGTAAAGCATCTGGAATGGTGAACCCGAGGACCAGGAAACGAAAACTGAGATGCATTTTAAATCATTTCCCAATCACACGGTGGACGATACTCTGGGTTTCCCATGCATGTTTTAGCTGGAGGAAGAATCCCTTGAACCTGGAGAGTTGGGACCCATGGAATGGGTACCATGCAGTATGACTTCAAAGGGTCTGCATTTGCTCACCGAAACTCACCAATGCTATCAGCCTGAAGTGTCAAGCCTTATGTCTCAACCAGCTCTGGGTGTAGATGTGGTCAATCCCGGTTGCATCACATGCCCTGAGTGAATTAGTTAAGAATTGCTCTCTATTTCACTGTCTTTGGGTTTTGTTTTCGAAATTTATTTTGATAATGGGATTTATCGGATTTTCACTGCTGCATTTCCGCCGCTGTACACACGCTTGATTCTCTTACGGAGACATATATATCCATGGGTTTTAAGATTCTTCCTAGTCAGGTATATTCCTAGGCGTTGAATATGTGGTGTTGGGTCCATTTCGTTGAGCAAGGAGTAGGTCTTGTCTATTACATATTTGGCTTATGGAAAGTTATCTCTGCTAATTTCAGTCTCTGGTTTTATGCAGCACCCCAAGGCACCTTTCCCCATAAGCAAGCACTAGTTGGTTTTCTAAATTTGAGACCCTGTTCTGTTTTGTAATTCAGTTCATGTGTAGTCAAGTTTACATTCCGTGTATTAGTGATATCTTATGATGTTTCTTTTTCTGTGTGACGTAGTTCACGTAGAATCACCGTACCTGCATCCACTTACTATGCCGCTACGGGCCTGATGACACAGATTTCATTGCTGAGTGATATTGCATTGCACGTACGTGCCACAACTTCTTTATCCATTTTTTGCTTTCTGGGATATTTACCTGATACTGTAGACGAGCTTCTTGTGAACACAGCCGTCCCAAATATTGCGGTGGCTGTCTGTTTTTGATTTTAATTTCCGTAAGCTATAGGACCATAAGTGGAAGTGCCATAGGCTGTGTTGCTTTGTTTCTTACGTGTTTCAGGAAACACCATACACTTCTCCAGGGTGGCTGCTGGCAATTTACATCCTGCCAATCAGCATAACAAGGCTCCCTGTTCTCCATATCCTGTCCTACCTTTCTGGATTTTACACTTTTTTCAGATGGCCCTTTTGCCCGGGGGGGCAGTGAGATTTCATTGTAGTGCAGATTTCCTTTTCAGGCTTGCTTGGTTGGCCAAAAAGGGAGTATGCGTTTTTTCCTGAATATATTCAGGAAAAAACGCATACGCCCTTTTTGGCCAAGTGCATCATTGTCGACGTTGTGCCTCTTTTCCTATGCTTTCAGGGCAATTCCAGTCTACCCCCTGCAATCGTTTTCCTGAAATTCAGCCCCGCTTTCAAGTCCCCTTCGCAGGCTTACTTCAATATATTTTTGGAGGATAGCTGTCATTTATAACTCTGCAGGTTTGTGAAGTACAGTGCCCCTGAGCTCCTTTCTTCAACTCGCTTTCTTGTGAGCTGGGCACAAAACCGCAGGATT
The DNA here is from genome assembly GCF_963924675.1 of Phocoena phocoena. NCBI lineage: Eukaryota > Metazoa > Chordata > Mammalia > Artiodactyla > Phocoenidae > Phocoena > Phocoena phocoena. The sequence goes on along the minus strand of NW_027077707.1, from coordinate 1,049,022 downwards.
GCTTCAGGCCCTAATCTGTTTCCAGCAGGGCACACTGAGCCTTTGTTTAATTCCTCTTCCTGGTGGGCAATGAGCGTTACATTTGCCCGTGCAGACACCTACAGCTAGTCTCTCATTGGTTCTCCCTATTCCTGTTCATCTTGCACAGAAATGGCAAGCTGTGCCAAACAGGAGTTTAAAGGCACTGACTCTCCAAGCGGGGAGAGTGTTAGTAAAGCATCTGGAATGGTGAACCCGAGGACCAGGAAACGAAAACTGAGATGCATTTTAAATCATTTCCCAATCACACGGTGGACGATACTCTGGGTTTCCCATGCATGTTTTAGCTGGAGGAAGAATGCCTTGAACCTGGAGAGTTGGGACCCATGGAATGGGTACCATGCAGTATGACTTCAAAGGGTCTGCATTTGCTCACCAAAACTCACCAATGCTATCAGCCTGAAGTGTCCAGCCTTATGTCTCAACCAGCTCTGGGTGTAGATGTGGTCAATCCCGGTTGCATCACATGCCCTGAGTGAATTATTTAAGAATTGCTCTCTATTTCACTGTCTTTGTGTTTTGTTTTCGAAATTTATTTTGATAATGGGATTTATCGGATTTTCACTGCTGCGTTTCGGCCGCTGTACACACGCTTGATTCTCTTACGGAGACATATATATCCATGGGTTTTAAGATTCTTCCTAGTCAGGTATATTCCTAGGCGTTGAATATGTGGTGTTGGGTCCATTTCGTTGAGCAAGGAGTAGGTCTTGTCTATTACATATTTGGCTTATGGAAAGTTATCTGTGCTAATTTCAGTCTCTGGTTTTATGCAGCACCCCAAGGCACCTTTCCCCATAAGCAAGCACTAGTTGGTTTTCTAAATTTGAGACCCTGTTCTTTTTTGTAATTCAGTTCATGTGTAGTCAAGTTTACATTCCGTGTATTAGTGATATCTTATGATGTTTCTTTTTCTGTGTGACGTAGTTCACGTAGAATCACCGTACCTGCATCCACTCACTATGCCGCTACGGGCCTGATGACACAGATTTCATTGCTGAGTGATATTGCATTGTACGTACGTGCCACAACTTCTTTATCCATTTTTTGCTTTCTGGGATATTTACCTGATACTGTAGACGAGCTTCTTGGGAACACAGCCGTCCCAAATATTGGGGTGGCTGTCTGTTTTTTATTTTAATTTCCGTAAGCTATAGGACCATAATTGGAAGTGCCATAGGCTGTGTTGCTTTGTTTCTTACGTGTTTCAGGAAACACCATACACTTCTCCAGGGTGGCTGCTGGCAATTTACATCCTGCCAATCAGCATAACAAGGCTCCCTGTTCTCCATATCCTGTCCTACCTTTCTGGATTTTACACTTTTTTCAGATGGCCCTTTTGCCCGGGGGGGCAGTGAGATTTCATTGTAGTGCAGATTTCCTTTACAGGCTTGCTTGGTTGGCCAAAAAGGGCCTATGCGTTTTTTCCTAAATATATTCAGGAAAAAACGCATACGCCCTTTTTGGCCAAGTGCATCATTGTCGACGTTGTGCCTCTTTTCCTATGCTTTCAGGGCAATTCCAGTCTACCCCCTGCAATCGTTTTCCTGAAATTCAGCCCCGCTTTCAAGTCCCCTTCACAGGCTTACTTCAATATATTTTTGGAGGATAGCTATCATTTATAACTCTGCAGGTTTGTGAAGTACAGTGCCCCTGAGCTCCTTTCTTCAACTCGCTTTCTTGTGAGCTGGGCACAAAACCGCAGGATTGCTTCAGGCCCTAATCTGTTTCCAGCAGGGCACACTGAGCCTTTGTTTAATTCCTCTTCCTGGTGGGCAATGAGCGTTACATTTGCCCGTGCAGACACCTACAGCTAGTCTCTCATTGGTTCTCCCTATTCCTGTTCATCTTGCACAGAAATGGCAAGCTGTGCCAAACAGGAGGTTAAAGGCACTGACTCTCCAAGCGGGGAGAGTGTTAGTAAAGCATCTGGAATGGTGAACCCGAGGACCAGGATACGAAAACTGAGATGCATTTTAAATCGTTTCCCAATCACACGGTGGACGATATTCTGGGTTTCCCATGCATGTTTTAGCTGGAGGAAGAATGCCTTGAACCTGGAGAGTTGGGACCCATGGAATGGGTACCATGCAGTATGACTTCAAAGGGTCTGCATTTGCTCACCGAAACTCACCAGTGCTATCAGCCAGAAGTGTCCAGCCTTATGTCTCAACCAGCTCTGGGTGTAGATGTGGTCAATCCCGGTTGCATCACATGCCCTGAGTGAATTATTTAAGAATTGCTCTCTATTTCACTGTCTTTGTGTTTTGTTTTCGAAATTTATTTTGATAATGGGATTTATCGGATTTTCACTGCTGCATTTCCGCTGCTGTACACACGCTTGATTCTCTTACGGAGACATATATATCCATGGGTTTTAAGATTCTTCCTAGTCAGGTATATTCCTAGGCGTTGAATATGTGGTGTTGAGTCCATTTCGTTGAGCAAGGAGTAGGTCTTGTCTATTACATATTTGGCTTATGGAATGTTATCTGTGCTAATTTCAGTCTCTGGTTTTATGCAGCACCCCAACGCACCTTTCCCCATAAGCAAGCACTAGTTGGTTTTCTAAATTTGAGACCCTGTTCTGTTTTGTAATTCAGTTCATGTGTAGTCAAGTTTACATTCCGTGTATTAGTGATATCTTATGATGTTTCTTTTTCTGTGTGACGTAGTTCACGTAGAATCACCGTACCTGCATCCACTTACTATGCCGCTACGGGCCTGATGACACAGATTTCATTGCTGAGTGATATTGCATTGCACGTACGTGCCACAACTTCTTTATCCATTTTTTGCTTTCTGGGATATTTACCTGATACTGTAGACGAGCTTCTTGTGAACACAGCCGTCCCAAATATTGGGGTGGCTGTCTGTTTTTGATTTTAATTTCCGTAAGCTATAGGACCATAAGTGGAAGTGCCATAGGCTGTGTTGCTTTGTTTCTTACGTGTTTCAGGAAACACCATACACTTCTCCAGGGTGGCTGCTGGCAATTTACATCCTGCCAATCAGCATAACAAGGCTCCCTGTTCTCCATATCCTGTCCTACCTTTCTGGATTTTACACTTTTTTCAGATGGCCCTTTTGCCCGGGGGGGCAGTGAGATTTCATTGTAGTGCAGATTTCCTTTTCAGGCTTGCTTGGTTGGCCAAAAAGGGCGTATGCGTTTTTTCCTGAATATATTCAGGAAAAAACGCATACGCCCTTTTTGGCCAAGTGCATCATTGTCGACGTTGTGCCTCTTTTCCTATGCTTTCAGGGCAATTCCAGTCTACCCCCTGCAATCGTTTTCCTGAAATTCTGCCCCGCTTTCAAGTCCCCTTCGCAGGCTTACTTCAATATATTTTTGGAGGATAGCTGTCATTTATAACTCTGCAGGTTTGTGAATTACTGTGCCCCTGAGCTCCTTTCTTCAACTCGCTTTCTTGTGAGCTGGGCACAAAACCGCAGGATTGCTTCAGGCCCTAATCTGTTTCTGGCAGGGCACGCTGAGCCTTTGGTTAATTCCTCTTCCTGGTGGGAAATGAACCTTACATTTGTCCGTGCAGACACCTATAGCTAGTCTCTCATTGGTTCTCCCTATTCCTGTTCATCTTGCGCAGAAATTGCGAGCTGTGCCAAACAGGAGGTTAAAGGCACTGACTCTCCAAGCGGGGAGAGTGTTAGTAAACCGTCTGGAATGGTGAACCCGAGGACCAGGATACGAAAACTGAGATGCATTTTAAATCGTTTCCTAATCACACGGTGGACCATACTCGCCGTTTCCCACGCATGTTTTAGCTGAAGAAAGAATCCCTTGAACCTGGAGAGTTGGGACCCTTGGATTGTGTACCATGCAGTATGACTTCAAAGGATCTGCATTTGTTCATCGAAACTCACCAATGCTATCAGCCTGAAGTGTCCAGCCTTATGTCTCAACCAGCTCTGGGTGTAGATGTGGTAAATCCAGGTTGCATCACATGCCCTGAGTGAATTATTTAAGAATTGCTTCCTATTTCACTGTCATTGTGTTTTGTTTTTGAAATTTATTTTAATAATGGGATTTATCGGATTTTCACTGCTTCGTTTATGCCGCTGTACACGCGCTTGATTCTGTTACGGAGACATATAAGTCCATGGGTTTTAAGATTCTTACTAATCCGGTATATTCTTAGGCATTGAATATGGCGTGTGGAGTCCATTTCGTTGAGCAAGGAGTAGGTCTTGACTATTACATATTTGGCTTATGGAATGGTATCTGTGCTAATTTCAATCTCTGGTTTTATGCAGCACCCCAACTCACCTTTCCCCTTAAGGAAGCATAAGTTGGTTTTCTTAATTTGAAACCCTCTTCTCTTTTGTAATTCAGTTCATGTGTAGCCTTGTTAACATTCCATGTATTAGTGATATCTTATGTCTTTTTCTTTTTGAATTATGTGACTTCGAATGATCACACGTAACTCCTCTTGAGTTGTTATAACTGGCCGTATTTCTTTGATTTCCAGGCTGAGTAATATTCCACTCTACATAAGCACCACATCTCTGTCCGTTTTTTCTCTGCAGATACTTTAAGTTATATCCTAGTCGAGGATCTTTTAAACAGAGAGGTGGTAAACATTGGGGTGCCTGTGTCCTCTCGATTTTTGTTTTTCCCAAGATATACGTCCATGAGTGCAAGTGCCCTGTGCTCGGTAGCTCATTTTTTAGATGCTTTAGTAAACACAATAGACTTATCCAGAGTGACCGTTGGCAATATACATTTCCACTATAAGACTCACAGGGCTCCCTTTTCTCCTTGCCCTGTCCTGCATTTCTGGTGTTTACACTTTATGAGGACGGCTCTTCTGACTGATGCAAAGTGATATGTTTTGTAGTATTGATTTCCAGTGCCCACCTGTTTGGTTGGCTAAAAAAGTGTATGCCCTTTTCTTGAATATATACAGAAAAAGACGCATACACCCTTTTTGGCCAACTGCAATGTTGGCAATGTTCAGCCCCTTTTCTTGTGCTTAATGGCGAGTCCTTTCTACCTCTTCCAATCCCTTTCCTGCCATTCTCCGTTGCTTACAAGTCCTTTTCTCTGACTTTCCTCAAGACATTTTTCAGTGATAGATATTTTCAATTCTGCAGTTTCGTGAATTTTAGTGCCCCTGAGTTCCATTTTCCAACTTGTGTTTATGGGAACTGGCCACAAAGCATCAGGATTCCTCAAGCCCTATTCTGTTTCCATGGGCAACCCTAGCCTTTGGTCAATTCGTCTTCCTGATTGGAAATTAGAGTGGCATGTGCCTGTCCGAACACCTAGGACTTGTCTCTCATTGTTCCTCCTCCTTCTGCTTCATCCTCTGGACAAATTCCAAACTGTATGCAACAGGATGTTGACAGTGCTGACATCTCCAAGTGGGGAGACTGTTAGTAAAGACGCTGGAGTGGTGAACCCTAGCACCAAGAGATGAGGAGATGAGATGCCTTTTCCAAACTTTTCCCGATCAGACGGTATACCATCCTCTGGGTGTGACAGGCATGTTTTAGGTGTAGGAAGGGTCCCATTCATGTGAGGAGAACACCAGGGGATTTTAAATATCAGTGTCTCTCCGCAACCCAAACTGGGGAATTTTTTAAGCTACGGCTACACATATGTTCATTAAGGGCCTTGGGAAGTAGGCAGAGTCCAAACTTTAGATGATTGAAGTCTTCAGGGTCAGAAGCACTCACCACTGTCTTCCCTTAGATTCCATTTTTACTGTCATTGATGGATGATGTCAATAAAAATATCTATTCTTTTTCAGATCATTTCCCCTTATAGGTTATTGCAAAATATTGAGTGTAGTTCCCTGTGCTATACAGTAGTTCCTTGCTGATGATTTCATACATAGCAGTGTGTATGTGTTAATCCCAAACTGTTAATTTATCCCTCCTCCTACCATTTCCCTTTGGTAATAATAAATTATAAGATTTTATGCTTCTCAGAAATGGGGGAGCTGAAAGAGAGGTATCATTTTCAATGCAAAAGCATTTAAAACAAGATTGAAGCTTTAACCAAGATTATTAGATGTACATCCTTGGAAAGAAATCACTTTGTTTCTCTAATATTGACCTGACAAAGAAGACAAACCTTTTCACTGAACTTGCTTATAAGAAAGTGATGGAAATATCAAATGGAAGTGTTAGAAACATCTTATTTTACCCGAGCCTTATACACTGTTCTATGTTAATTACAGTTTGGCTCACACATCTGTTCATTGAAGTTACAATGTTCTCAATTTCTGTTACTGATCCTCCAGAGTGGACGCCAACAAGTGTCCCCCTGCCCAGTGTCATTGGAGCCAATAGATCGAGACTGAGTTTGGTTCAAAAGCAAAGGAAACTTTATATTTTGATCAGAGAATGGAGAGGTGAGAGCATGTGCTACCCTGTGGGCTGTGGGCTGGGCTGCTGTGTAGAGATCCTGTCAGAGTCACTGGGAGGGAGGGGGCTGAGCTCTCGAGGACCTGGTTGGCTGCAGCTCAGGCTCTATGTCACGGAGTCTGAACTGGGCCCCAGGAGCTGAAGTGTCATCGAGCCATTCTGCTCTAGGAAATCTGGTCTGAAGTGCCGGGTGTGGAACCTCTGTATGCGGGACACTAGGAGCACCTGAAATTAGACAAAGCACAAAGGATAAAAATGGTTAGACTTTATTTTATTGCCCAGATTCTATTTTTATCTCCCAGGCATTTTTAAGGGGCTTTGCCTGGGACAAACTTCTCTTCTGCCTTTTGTCCCTTTCCTCATTCTTGGAGTGCTGCGGGTGCAGACCCTTCTTCTGTAACTGCTGAGTGCTGAGTTAGGAGGCTTCATACCCGTGGGCGAGGGTCAGAACTTCTCCCCAGCAGCCTCCAGGTGACGTTGATTGTCCCCAGGCCTCCTGCCTCCCTGCTCGTCCACCTGAGCACCAGTATTGGAAGTGTTATAGATTCTAATGACCTTTAAGGGTCCAGAAAGGAGATGTGCAGTGGCGCTGTGAGGTCCAGTTTCACTCCGCCCCACATTTGTTCGGCCACCTTAGGCTGACCGTTTCTGCCAGCCTAGATGCTCTGACTGACCGTTTCTGCCAGCCTAGATGCTCTGACCAACAGTCTGCGCTTTCTTCCATTAGGCCCCTGAATTAACGTAAAAACAGCACCAGGTGTCAGGATCCTGCCCGCTCAGCTCCCAGACAGTCCAGGGTCAGTGGTGATGAAGGATCATGATGGTCACTGAGTCAAGAGCCTTTGGAAGTAAACAGGAGTCCAGCCGGTCTTATTGGCCACCATCATCAGGGTGTCTGTAGGCTTTTCTATGGTGACAGCATGATATACGGTTCCCCCGCCAAGATTATTAGCTCCCCTCTGGGTACAGTAAGTACTGCAAGCAGTAGTCTACTCTTTTGGGACACACTCTTGTTGTTTTATGAGAGAAACTCCAGGTCAAGTGATGGTCACACGAGTCGTCATGGTGCCCCGTTGCCCCCGGTTATCTCTCTGGAGGTTGGAGTTGGAGGGCCTCCTCAATCGAGGTCAGTGTGCCCACGGAGCAAACCCTGCAACTTCAGGGCATGGTTGGGGGTTAGGATCACCACGTGGGGTCCGTTTCCCTTAGAAGGGAGGTGGCCTTTTGGGCTGCTGATTTCCAGGTTTTCAGATACCACCAGTATCTTGGCCAGATGTGGCGGTGGGCCAAGCCCCTTGGTGACCATAGTTTATCCTACCTGGATGGCATTCTTGCATTGTTCCATTTCAAGTGGTCCCAGTTTTTGCACTAATACTCCAATGGCGATTCACCTTTCACCAGGAATGTAAAGGTCAAAGGGTTTAGCTAAATTAGGGAGTTCCAGGGCAAGGGTCTGAATTGACTGCTCTTTCCATTCTTGAAAGGCCACTTCTGGATTCTATTCAAAAGGATCATCATCTTTTCCTTTCAGTGTTTCATATAGAGGCCCAGCTAGTAGACTGTAGTTAGGGATCCAGAGGCAGGAAACCCTGGCTTCCCCAGGAACCCCTAAGCTGTCTTCTAGTTTCAGAAAGGGGTAAGGCTGTAAATTGTTTCTTCCCTTTCCTGGGATGGGCTTCTCCGACCTTCTGTGAGAATGAAGCCCAGGCAGGTCACCGTAGTCTGTGATACTTGAGCTTTTTCGTGGACAACTTCTATCCTTTATTGGCTTGGTAGTTCTGAGGCCTCCTTAGTAGGGCTGGCGATCAGAATGTCGTCTGAATATTGAAGGAGTGTTTCCTTTTCCAGAGGTAGAACTTTTAGGTCTTTAGCTGAGCTTTCCCCAAAGATGGTGTGGGAATTTTTGAACCCTTGGGGCAAGACAGCCTGGAAGTATTGTTTTAGTTGTATGTTGAGTCCTGTCACTCACAAGCCAAAATTTCTTGTGACTCTGGGACTAATGGAATACAAAAGAAGGCATCAGTGAAGACTAATACAGAATACCAAGTCCTGGTGGTTGGTAGAATGACCAGCAGGGTGTAGGATTTAGGAACTACTGGAGGTATATCCTCAGTGGCTTCACTGACTGTCCTGACATCCTTTACCAGGACTCCAGCAGCCCATGGGGCTCTCGAGGTCAGGCCAATCCCAGGATATGGAGCTCACCTGGGCAGGTACCCTACCCCCACCCCAGCCCACGGGGCTCTCGTGTTCAGGCCCCTCCCAGGATATGGGATTCCCTGGGCAGGTCCTCTGCAGTCCATGGGGCTCCCGTGGTCAGGCCCCTCCCAGGATACAGAGCTACCCTTGCAGGTACCTTGGCAGGGCTGGGCACACAGGAACCGTGCACATAGCCCTCATTGCAGAGCACTCCCAGCTCACCTGTCGCTCAGATCTGACACAGAGCACCTCAGAGCAGGACTTGAACTAACAAACAGCAGCTCTGACAGGTCTGTGACCCTGGGCATCACTCTGTGCGGCCTCCTCCACCTGGTCTTCCAGAGACTTCCACTGCACCCGGGGCACCAGGCCTCTGTCTCCAACCACCACCCACCCCTCCTCTCCCTGACTCCTGGGTTCCTCTCATTAGGAGAGGGTTTTCTTGAAGTTGTCTCCCACTCATGGGCCAGATAATATAATTAGAAAACAAGCCAGAGCTGCAGCCCCTTGTCTATCCTGACTCTCAGGAGCCCACACCTGTTCCTTGGACCTGGCCAATTCAGCAAGTTCCATTTTCAGCAACTGTGAGCCCCTGAGGGGTGATTATTGGCTGGCTTGGGAAGCCTGACCGTGCCGGCCAGCCCTCCCCAGGTGTGCCTGGGTTGAGATCAATATAAACACCGCTCCAGGCAGCAAGAGCCCCTGCAGCTGTGCCTGACGCCATTTTCTCTGCCCTGTCAGCAGTCTCGGGGCTGGGCTGGTGGGAGGGAGTGAGAGGCCACGGCTTTGTGGGTGTCCCAGTGTGAGTGGGGCTCTGCTGGACTTTCTGCAGCAGTTGCCAAGATGCTACCTGCTAAAGAAGAGGATGTGTCACCCACACCTGCCGCTGGAATTTCTCCCTGGGCACAGGTGAGGAAGGAAGAAAGCAGTGGGGGCCGGGACAGCAGGGGTATCTCAGGCAGGGAAATGGAGAGCTTCCAGAAGAGCACCCAGGGCCAGGACCATCCTGGCTGGCCTGCAGGCACCAAGTCGGCTGGCATGCTGTCCCTCATGTGGCTCCATGGCCCTTCCTCTAGGTTTTCAAGTCCTTGTACATATTCAGGTGTTTAGCCTTGGAAGGGTGGGAACATTTCAGCAGCAGCTGGCCTGGGGCTCGGCCCACGTTTACTCACAGATACCTCGGCACGGTCCACCAGCTTTGCAGTGAGGACGCTTGTTGCGAGGAGCATGCTGGCTGAATGGGAGATGATTCCCCACCACTGACCAACTTCAGAATTGTTTGCAATTGGAGCAAGTGCCCTGAAACGGTTTTCCTCTGTGTAACTGGTGGGTTCTGTTCTTTTTTATCTTTTTTTCGTTTTTGGTTCAAGGTAGATTTTATTCCTCTTTTGTGTATTTACAGATATAAGCATGGAAATAATTTATTCATATAAATACATGTATGTGAAGGGAAGAATATTTTTCTGTTTTACTTTTTTTAATTTTATTTTTTTATTTTGAATTTAATTTTATATTTTTATACAGCAGGTTGTTTTTGGTTATCTACTTTATACATATAAATGTATACATACCAATCCCAATATCTCAACTCCTCCCACCACCATCCCCAACAGCTTTCCCCCCTTGTTGTCCATACGTTTGTTGTATACATGTATTGCTCTATTTCTGCCTTGCAAAACGGTTCATCTGTACAATTTTTCTAGGTTCCACATATATGCATTAATATACAAGATTTGTTTTTCTCTTTCTGACTTACTTCACTCTGTATGACAGTCTCTAGATCCATCAACGTCTCTACAAATGTCCCAATTTCATTCCTTTTTATGGCTTAGTAATATTCCATTTTATATATGTACCACATCTTTATGCATTCGTCTGTCTGTGGGCATTTAGGTTGCTTCCATTTCCTGGATAGTGTAAATAGTGATGCAATGAACATTGTGGTGAATGTCTCTTTTTGATTTATGGTTTTGTCTGGGTATATGCCCAGTAGAGGGATTGCTGTATCATATGGTAATTCTATTCTTAGTTTTATAAGAAACTCCATAATGTTCTCCACAGTGACTGTATCAATTTACGTTCCCAACAATAGTGGAAGAGGATTCCTTATCTCCACACCGTTTCCAGCATTTGTTGTTTGTAGATTTTCTGATGATGCCCATTCTAATAGGTGTGAGGTGATACACCATGGATGAGTCTATTTCGTTGAGCAAAGAGTAGGTCTTGTTTATTACGTATTTGGCTTATGGAATGGTATGTGTGCTAATTTCAATCTGTTTTTATACAGCAGCCCAACTCAACTTTCCCCTTAAGCAAGCATAAGGTTTTTATCTAAATGTGAGACTCTGTTCGGTTTTGTAATTCAGTTTATGTGTAGCCAAGTTTACACTCCCTCTATTAGTGATATCTTATGATAATTATCTTTCTTTGTGTGATATATTTCTCTTAGAATCATCATAATTAAATCCACTCAATTTGCTGCTACAGGCCTGATGACATTGATTTCACTGCTGAGTGATATTCCGTTGTATGTAAGTAGCACAACTTCTTTATCCATTTTTTTCTTTCTGGGATATTTAATTTGTACTGGACTCGAGGTTCTTGTAAACACAGCAGCCCTAAATTTTGTGTTGGCTGTGTCTTGTTGATTTTAATTTTCCTAAGCTATAGGGCCAAAAGTGGAAGTGCCCTAGGCTCTGTAGCTTTGTTTTTTAGATGTTTCAGGATACACCATGAACATCTCCAGAGTGTCTGTTGGCAATTTACATCCCGCCCATCAGCATAACACGGCTCCCTGTTCTCCATGGCCTGTCCTGTGTTTCTGGTTTTTACACTTTATTCAGATGGCCTTTTTGACGAATGGGAAATGTGACTTCATTGTAGTGTGGATTTCCATTGCTGGAGTGCTTGGTTGGCCAAAATGTTCATATGCGTTTTTTCCTGAATATATTCAGGAAAAATGTATACGCACTTTTTGTCCATGTGCATCACTGTCAAAGATCTGCCGCTTTTCATATGCTTTAAATGCAATTCCAATCTACCTCTTGAAATATGATTCCTGCAATTCTGCCTCGTTTTCAAGTCCTCTTTGCAGACTTACTTCGATATATTTTTGCCAATAGCTGTCATTTATCTCTGCAGGTTTGTGAATTACAGTGCCCCTGAGCTCCTTTCTTAACTCGCTTCCTTGTAAGCTGGCCACAAAACTGCAGGTTTGCTTCAGGCCATAATCAGGGTCCAGCAGGGCACTCTGAGCCTTTGGTTAATTCCTCTTCCTGGTGGGAAATTAGAGTTAAATGTGCCCCTCCAGATACCTGCCTCACTCCCAGCCACATGGTGATGTATGTCCTCAGGTTTGAGGCCATATGTGATGGGTTCCTCATCTTTTGATGATGTGGCCCCACTGGTGTGTGGACACTCCTGCCTGGTTCCCATCCCCTTGGTGATGTGGGCCCTCTGGTGAGACTCTGATCCTGGTTGGGTTCCTCACACATCCGTGAGGTGAGCCCTCTTCTCTGAGGTCACTCCTGCCTGGCTGGCACAACCCGCCTTGTTGACTTCGGCACCCTGGTGGCAGTTGGAGCCTGCTGGGAGCCTCCTTCCCGCGGTGATGAGGCCCTCTGGCGTCAGACCCTAATGGCGGGGTTCCCACATTTTCTGATACGTGCTAAGTGGTACGAGGGCACTCCTGCCAGGTTCCCATCCTCATGAGCGTGTGGGCCTTCTGTTCTGAGGTCCTAACGGCTGGGTTGCTCACACTTTCATGATGTGGGCCCTCTGCTGTGAGGTCAATCCTGCCTGGCTGGCGCACGTCGCCTTGGCGATGTGGACCCTCTGGTGGCAGTTGGAGTGTGCTGGGGCCTCCTCCCCTCAGTGATGAGGGCCTTCTGGTGTCAGGCCCTAAGTGCTGGGCTCCACACATTTTCTGATGTGTGCCCAGTGGTGCGAGTCACTCCTGCCAGGTTCCCATCCCCATGGGCATGTGGGACTTCTGTTCTGTGGTCCCAACTGCTGGGTTGCTCACAGTTTCATGATGTGGGCCCTTTGCTGTGTGTTCACTCTGGCCTGTATCCCATAGTGTCAGTGCTCTGGGCCTCCAGCTTGGAGTTTCCAACTTCTCGATTCCTCACCTTTTTTATTCTATGGGCCCTCGGTTGTGCGTCTCCTCCTGCATGCCTCACTCCCAGCCCCTTCGTGATGTGTGTCCCCTTGTTTGAGGCCACATGTGCTGTGTTCCTCACCTTTCTATAATGTGGCCACACTGGTGTGAGGACACTCTTGCCTGGTTCCCATTCCCTTGGTGATGTTGGCCCCACTGCTGTTAGGACAGTCTTGCCTGGTTCCCATCACCTTGGTGATGTTGGCCCTCTGGTGAGAGTCTGATCCTGGTTAGGTTCCTCACCCTTCTGTGAGGTGGGCCCTCTGCTCTGAGGTCACTCCTGCCTGGCTGGCACACCCCGCCTTGGCAACGTCGGCCATATGGTGGCAGTTGGAGCCTGCTGGGAGCCTCCTCCCCTCAGTGATGAGGGCCCTCTGGCCTCAGGCCCTAACTGCTGGGTTCCCACATTTTCTGATTCGTGCTAAGTGGTGCAAGGACACTCCTGCCAGGTTCCCATCCCCATGGGGATGTGAGCCTTCTGCTCTGAGGTCCCAACGGCTGTGTTGCTCACAGTTTCATGATGAGGGCCCTCTGGTGTGAGTTCACTCCTGCCTAGATCCCATAGCCTCGCTGCTCCTGGCTGCCTGCCGGAGGTTCCAACTGTGGGATTCCTCACCTTTTTTATTCTATGGTCCCTCTGTTTTGAGGATCCTCTGGCCTGCCTCACTCCCAGCCCCTTGGTGATGTGTGTCCTCAGGTTTGAGGCCACGTGTGCTGGGTCCCTCAAATTATGGTGATGTAGCCCCACTGGTGTGAGGACACTCCTGCCTGGTTCCCATTCCCTTGGTGATGTTGGCCCTCTGGTGACAGTCTGATCCTTGTTGGGTTCCTCACACTTCTGTGAGGTGGGCTTTCTGCTCTGAGGTCACTCCTGCCTGGTTGGCACACCCCGCCTTGGTGACATCGGCCTTATGGTGGCAGTTAGAGCCTGCTGGGAGCCTCCTCCCCTCGGTGATGAGGGTCCTCTGGCCTCAGGTCCTAACTGCTGGGTTCCCACATTTTCTGATTCGTGGAAGTGGGCCGAGGACACTCCTGTCAGGTTCCCATCCCCATAGGGATGTGGGCCTTCTGCTCTGAGGTCCCATCCGCTGGGTTGCTCACAGTTTCATGATGTGGGACCTCTGCTGTGAGTTTGCTGTGGCCTGGATCCCATAGACTCTGTGCTCTGGGCGGCCTACTGGCCGGTTCCAACTGCTGGATTCCTCACAACTTTTATTCTGTGGGCTCTGTTTTGTGAGGATACTCCTGCTTGCCTCACTCCTAGCCCCTTGGAGATGTGGGTCCCCTGTTTTAGGCCACATGTTCTGGGTTCCTCACCTTTCTATAATGTGGCCACACTGGTGTGAGGACCCTCCTGCCTGGTTCCGATCCCCTTGGTGATGTGGGCCCTCTGGTGAGAGTCTTATCCTGGCTGGTTTCCTCACCCTTCTGTGAGGTAGGCCCTCTGCAGTGAGGTCACTCCTGCCTGGCTGGCACACATCACCTTGGTGACGTGGGCCCTCAGTTGGGAGTTGGTGTCTGCTGCGAGTCTCCGTCCCTCGGTAATGAGGGCCCTCTTGCGTCAGACCCTAACTCCTGGGCTCCCAAAATTTGCAGATGTGCGACGTGTGGTGCGAGTACACTCCTGTCAGGTTCCCAACCCCATGGGAATTTGGGCCTTCTGCTCTGAGGTCCCAACGGCTGGGGTGCTCACAGTTTCATGATGAGGGCCCTCTGATGTGCGTTCATTCCGGCCTAGATCCCATAGGCTTGCTGCTCCTGGGCGCCTGCTGGGAGGTTCCAACTGCGGGATTCCTCACCTTTTTTATTCTATGGGCCCTCTGTTTTGAGGCTCCTCCTGCCTGCCTCAATCCCAGCCCCGTTGTGATGTGTGTCCTCTGGTGTGAGGCCACGTGTGCTGGGTCCCTCACCTTTCGATGATGTGGCCCCAATGGTGTGAGGACACTCGTGCCTGTTTCCCAGCCCCTTGGTGATGTGGCCCCTCTGGTGAGAGTCTGATCCTGGCTGGGTTCCTTACCGTTCTGTGAGGTGGGCCCTGTGCTCTGAGGTAACTCCTGCCTGGCTTGCTCCCATTGCCTTGGTGACGTCGGCCCTCTGGTGGCAGTTGGATCCTTTTGGAGACTCCTGTCCTCGGTGATGAGGTCCCTCTGGCGTCAGGCTCTAACTGCTGGGCTCCCCAGGTTTTCTGATGTGAGCCCAGTGATGCCAGGACACTCGTGAAATGTTCCCATCCCCATGGCGATATGGGCCTTCTGCTCTGAGGTTCCAACGACTGGGTTGCTCACAGTTTCCTGATGTTAGCTCTCTGGTGTTAGTTCACTCATTCCTAGATCCCATAGCCTCTGTACTCTGGGCCGCCTGCTGGGAAGTTCCTACTGCTGGGTTCCTCACCTTTTTTATTCTTTGGGCCCTGTGTTGGGAGGCTCCTCCTGCCTGTGTCACTCCCAGCCCCTTGGTGATGTAGGTCCTCTGGTTTGTGGCCACATGTGCCAGTTTCCTCATCTTTTAGTAATGTGGCCCCACTGGTGTGAGGACACTCGTGCCTGGTTCCCGTCCCCTTGGTGATATGGGCCCTCTGGTGAGAGTCTGATCCTGGTTGGGTTCCTCACACTTCTTTGAGGTGGGCCGTCTGCTGTGAGGTCACTCCTGCCTGGCTGGCACACCCCGCCTTGGCGACGTGGGCCCTCTTGTGGTAGTTGGAACATGCTGGGAGCCTCCTCCCCTCAGTGATGAGGGCCCTCTGGTGTCAGGCCCTAACTGCTGGGTACCCACATTTTCTGATATGTGCTAAGTGGTGCGAGGACACTCCTGCCATGCTCCCAACACCTTGGGGATGTGGACCTTCTGCTCTGAGGTCCAAATGGCTGGGTTGCTCGCAGTTTCATGATGTGGACCCTCTGCTGTGAGTTTACTGCGGCCTGAATCGCATAGACTTGGTGCTCTTGGCCGCCTGCTGGGAGGTTCCCATTGCTGGATTCCTCAGCTTTTTTATTCTATGGGCCCTGTGTTGTGAGGCTACTCCTGCCTGCCTCATTCCGAGCCCCTTGGAGATGTGGGTCTTCTGGTTTAGGCCACATGTGCTGGGTTCCTCACCTTTCTATGATGTGGCCACACTGGTGTGAAGACTCTCCTGCCTGGTTCTGATCACCTTGGTGATGTGGGCCCTCTGGTGAGAGTCTTATCCTGGCTGTGTTCCTCACCCTTCTGTGAGGTAGGCCCTCTGCGGTGAGGTCACTCCTACCTGGCTGTCACACGTCACCTTGGCGACGTGGGACCTCAGTTGGGTGTTGGTGCCTGATTGGAGTCTCCTCCCCTTGGTAATGAGGGCCCTCAGGCGTCAGGCCCTAACTCCTGGGTTCCCTAAATTCTCTGATATGTGCCCTGTGGTGCGAGTACACTTCTGACAGGTTCCCAACCCCATGGGAATGTGGGCCTTCTGCTCTGAGATCCCAACGCCTAGGTTGCTCACAGTTTCATGATGACGGCCCTCTGGTGTGAGATCACTCCGGCCTGGATCCCATAGTCTCGCTGCTCCTGGCCGCCTGCTGGGAGGTTCCAACTGCGGGATTCTTCACCTCTTTAATTCTATGGTCCCTCTGTTTTGAGGCTCCTCCTGCCTGCCTCAATCCCAGCTCCCTTGTGATGTGTGTCCTCTGGTTTGAGGCCACGTGTGCTGGGTCCCTCACTTTTCGGTGATGTGGTCCCACTAGTGTGAGGACACTCCTGCCTGGTTCCCATTCCCTTGGTGATGTGGGCCCTCTGGTGAGAATCTGATCCTCTTTAGTTCTTCACACTTCTGTGAGGTTGACCCTCTGCTCTGAGGTCACTCCTGCCTGGTTGTCGCACTCCGCATTGGTGACGTCGCCCCTCTGGTAGCAGTCGGAGCTGGCTGGGAGCCACCGCCCCTCGGTGATGAGGGCCCTCTGGCATCAGGCACTAATTGCTGGGCTCCCCACATTTTTTCATGTGTGCCCACTCTTGCGATGACACTCCTGCTTGTTTCCCTTCCCCATGGGGATGTGGGCCTTCTGCTCTGAGGTCACAACGGCTGGGTTGCTTACAGAATCACAATGAGGGCCCTCTGTTGTGAGTTCATGCCGGCCTGGATCTCATAGCCTCAGTGCTCTGGGCCGCCTGCTAGGAAGATCCAACTGCTGGTTTCCACACCTTTTGTATACAATGGGACATGTGTTGTGAGGTTAATCCTGCCTGCCTCACTCCGAAACCCATGGTGATGTGGGTCCTCTGGTTTGAGGCCACATGTGCTGGGTACCTCAACTTTTGATGATGTGGCCCCACGGGTGTGAGGACACTCCTGCCTGGTTCCCATCACCTTGGTGATGTGGGCCCTCTGGGGAGAGTCTGATCCTGGCTGGGTTCCCTACCATTCTGTGAGGTGGGCCCTCTGATGTCAGGTCACTCCTGCCTGGCTAGCTCACATCGCCTTGGCGACGTGGGCCCTCTGTTGGCCACTGGAGCATGCTGGGAGCCTCCTACTCCCGTGAATGATGGCCCTGGAAAAAATGCATATGCCCTTTTTGGCCAAGTGCTTCATTGACGAGGTTCTGCCACTTCTCTTATGCTTTCAGAGCAATTCACGTCTACCTCCTGAAATCGGATTCCAGCAATTCTGCCCCACTTTCAAGTCCTCTTCGCAGCCTTAATTCAATATATTTTTGTACGATTTCTGTCATTTATAAGTCTGCAGGTATGTGAATGACAGTGCCCCTGAGCTCCTTTCCTCAACTCGCTTTCTTGTGAGCTGGCCACAAAACCGCAGGATTGCTTCAGGCCCTAATCTTGTTCCAGCACGGCATGCTGAGCCTTTGGTTAATTCCTTTTCCTGTTGGGAAATGAGTGTTAAAATTGCCCGTGCATACTGGGCATATACCCTGAGAAAACCAAAATTCAAAAAGAGTCATGTACCAAAATGTTCATTGCAGCTCTATTTACAATAGCCCGGAGATGGAAAGAACCTAAGCGCCCATCATCGGACGAATGGATAAAGAAGATGTGGCACATATACACAATGGAATATTACTCAGCCTTAAAAAGAAATGAAACTGAGTTATTTGTAATGAGATGGATAGACCTAGAGTCTGTCATACAGAGTGAAGTAAGTCAGAAAGAAAAAGACAAATAGCGTATGCTAACACATATATATGGAATTTAAAGGAAAAAAATGTCATGAAGAACCTAGGGATAAGACAGGAATAGAGGCGCAGACCTACTGGAGAACGGAATTGAGGATATGGGGAGGGGGAATGGTGAGTTTTGACAGGGCGAGAGAGAGTCATGGACATATACACACTAACAAATGTAGTAAGGTAGATAGCAAGGGGGAAGCAGCCGCAAGGCACAGGGATATTAGCTCGGGGCGTTGGGACAGCCTGGAGGGGTGGAAGGGGGAGAGAGGGAGGGAGGGAGACACAAGAGGGAAGACACAGGGAGCATATGTATATGTATAGCTGATTCACTTTGTTATAAAGCAAAAACTAACACACCATTGTAAAGCAATTATACCCCAATAAAGATGTTAAAAAAAATATTTGCCCGTGCACACACCTACAGATAGTCTCCCATTGGTTCTCCTTATTCCTGTTCATCTTGCGCAGAAATTGCAAACAGTGCCAAACAGGAGGTTAAAGGCACTGACTCTCCAAATGGGGAGAGTGTAAGAAAAGGGTCTGGAATGGTGAACCTGAGTACCAGGGGACGAAAACAGACATGCATGTAAAAAGGTTTCCCAGTCACACGGTGGAGCATACTCTGGGTTTCCCATGCAAATTTTAGCAGAAGGAAGAATCCCTTGAACCTGGAGAGTTGGGAACCATGGAATGGGTACCAGGCAGTATGACATCAAAGGGTCTGCATTTGCTCACTGAACCTCACCAATGCTATCAGCCCAAAGGGTCAAGCCTTATCTCTCACCCAGCTCTGGGTGTAGATGTGGTAAACCAGGTTGCATCACATGCCCTGTGTGTTATTTAAGAATTGCTCTCTATTTCACTGTCATTGTGTTTTGTTTTTGAAATTTTTTTTGACACTGGGATTTATCGGATTTTCACTGCTGCGTTAATGCCGCTGTACACACTCTTGATTCTCTTACGGAGACATAAATATCCACGGGTTTTAAGATTCTTCCTAGTCAGGTATATTCCTAGGCGTTGAATATGTGGTGTTGAGTCCATTTCGTTGAGCAAGGAGTAGGTCTTGTCTATTACATATTTGGCTTATGGAACGGTATCTGTGCTAATTTCAGTCTCTGGTTTTATGCAGCACTCCAACGCACCTTTCTCCATAAGAAAGCACAAGTTGGTTTTCTAAATTTGAGACTGTTCTGTTTTGTAATTCAGTTCATGTGTAGTCAAGTTTACATACTGTGTATTAGTGATATTTTATGATGTTTCTTTTTATGTGTGACTTATTTCACGTAGAATCACCATACCTGTATCCACTCACTATGCCACTACGGGCCTGATGACACAGATTTCATTGCTGAGTGATATTCCATTGTACATACGTACCACAACTTCTTTATCCATTGTTTGCTCTCTGAGATATTTACCTGGTACTGTAAACGAGGTTCTTGTGAACAGAGAGGTCCCAAACTTTGAGGTGGCTGGGTGTTTTTGATTTTAATTTCCCTAAGCTGTAGGACCATAAGTGGAAGTGCCATAGGCTGTGTTGCTTTGTTTCTTACGTGTTTCAGGAAACACATAACACTTCTCCAGAATGGCTGTCGGCAATTTACATCATATGCATCAGCATAATAAGGATCCCTGTTTTCCATTGCCTGTCCTCCGTTTCTGGATTTTACAATTTTTTTAAATGGCCCTTTTGCCCTGGGGGGCACTGAGATTTCATTGTAGTGCAGGTTTATTTACAAGCTTCTTGGTTGGCCAAAAAGTGCGTATGCGGTTTTTCCTGAATATATTTAGGGAAAAAAGCATCCGCACTTTTTGGACAAGGGCATCATTATCGACGTTCTGCCTCTTTTCCTATTCTTTAAGTGCAATTCCAGTTTAACCCTTCAATCGTTTTCCTGAATTTCTGATCCGCTTTCAAGTCCCCTTTGCAGGCTTACTTCAATATATTTTTGGAGGATAGCTGTCATTTATAACTCTGCAGGTTTGTGAATTACAGTGCCCATGAGCTCCTTTCTTCAACTCGCTTTCTTGTGAGCTGGGCACAAAACCGCAGGATTGCTTCAGGCACTAATCTCTTTCCAGCAGGGCACGCTGAGCGTTTGGTTAATTCCTCTTCCTGGTGGGAAATGAGCATTACATTTGCCCGTGCAGACACCTACAGCTAGTCTCTCATTGGTTCTCCCTATTCCTGTTCATCTTGCACAGAAATGGCAAGCTGTGCGAAACAGGAGGTTAAAGGCACTGACTCTCCAAGCGGGGAGAGTGTTAGTAAAGCATCTGGAATGGTGAACCCGAGGACCAGGATACGAAAACTGAGATGCATTTTAAATCGTTTCCCAATCACACGGTGGACGATACTCTGGGTTTCCCATGCATGTTTTAGCTGGAGGAAGAATCCCTTGAACCTGGAGAGTTGGGACCCATGGAATGGGTACCATGCAGTATGACTTCAAAGGGTCTGCATTTGCTCACCAAAACTCACCAATGCTTTCAGCCTGAAGTGTCCAGCCTTATGTCTCAACCAGCTGTGGGTGTAGATGTGGTCAATCCCGGTTGCATCACATGCCCTGAGTGAATTGTTTAAGAATTGCTCTCTATTTCACTGTCTTTGTGTTTTGTTTTTGAAATTTATTTTGATAATGGGATTTATCGGATTTTCACTGCTGCGTTTATGCCGCTGTACACACGCTTGATTCTCTTACGGAGACGTATAAATCCATGGGTTTTAAGATTCTTCCTAGTCAGGTATATTCCTAGGCATTGAATATGTGGTGTTGAGTCCATTTCGTTGAGCAAGGAGTAGGTCTTGTCTATTACATATTTGGCTTATGGAAAGTTATCTGTGCTAATTTCAGTCTCTGGTTTTATGCAGCATCCCAACGCACATTTCCCCATAAGCAAGCACTAGTTGGTTTTCAAAATTTGAGACCCTGTTCTGTTTTGTAATTCAGTTCATGTGTAGTTAAATTTACATTCCGTGTATTAGTGATATCTTATGATGTTTCTTTTTCTGTGTGACGTAGTTCACGTAGAATCACCGTACCTGCATCCACTTACTATGCCGCTACGGGCCTGATGACACAGATTTCATTGCTGAGTGATATTGCATTGCAGGTACGTGCCACAACTTCTTTATCCATTTTTTGCTTTCTGGGATATTTACCTGATACTGTAGACGAGCTTCTTGTGAACACAGCCGTCCCAAATATTGGGGTGGCTGTCTGTTTTTGATTTTAATTTCCGTAAGCTATAGGACCATAAGTGGAAGTGCCATAGGCTGTGTTGCTTTGTTTCTTACGTGTTTCAGGAAACACCATACACTTCTCCAGGGTGGCTGCTGGCAATTTACATCCTGCCAATCAGCATAACAAGGCTCCCTGTTCTCCATATCCTGTCCTACCTTTCTGGATTTTACACTTTTTTCAGATGGCCCTTTTGCCCGGGGGGCAGTGAGACTTCATTGTAGTGCAGATTTCCTTTACAGGCTTGCTTGGTTGGCCAAAAAGGGCGTATGCGTTTTTTCCTGAATATATTCAGGAAAAAACGCATACGCCCTTTTTGGCCAAGTGCATCATTGTCGACGTTGTGCCTCTTTTCCTATGCTTTCAGGGCAATTCCAGTCTACCCCCTGCAATCGTTTTCCTGAAATTCAGCCCCGCTTTCAAGTCCCCTTCGCAGGCTTACTTCAATATATTTTTGGAGGATAGCTGTCATTTATAACTCTGCAGGTTTGTGAAGTACAGTGCCCCTGAGCTCCTTTCTTCACCTCGCTTTCTTGTGAGCTGGGCACAAAACCGCAGGATTGCTTCAGGCCCTAATCTGTATCCAGCAGGGCACACTGAGCCTTTGTTTAATTCCTCTTCCTGGTGGGCAATGAGTGTTACATTTGCCCGTGCAGACACCTACAGCTAGTCTCTCATTGGTTCTCCCTATTCCTGTTCATCTTGCACAGAAATGGCAGGCTGTGCCAAACAGGAGGTTAAAGGCACTGTCTCTCCAAGCGGGGAGAGTGTTAGTAAAGCATCTGGAATGGTGAACCCGAGGACCAGGATACGAAAACTGAGATGCATTTTAAATCGTTTCCCAATCACACGGTGGACGATACTCTGGGTTTCCCATGCATGTTTTAGCTGGAGGAAGAATGCCTTGAACCTGGAGAGTTGGGACCCATGGAATGGGTACCATGCAGTATGACTTCAAAGGGTCTGCATTTGCTCACCGAAACTCACCAGTGCTATCAGCCTGAAGTGTCCAGCCTTATGTGTCAACCAGCTCTGGGTGTAGATGTGGTCAATCCCGGTTGCATCACATGCCCTGAGTGAATTATTTAAGAATTGCTCTCTATTTCACTGTCTTTGTGTTTTGTTTTCGAAATTTATTTTGATAATGGGATTTATCGGATTTTCACTGCTGCATTTCCGCCGCTGTACACACGCTTGATTCTCTTACGGAGACATATATATCCATGGGTTTTAAGATTCTTCCTAGTCAGGTATATTCCTAGGCGTTGAATATGTGGTGTTGGGTCCATTTCGTTGAGCAAGGAGTAGGTCTTGTCTATTACATATTTGGCTTATGGAAAGTTATCTGTGCTAATTTCCGTCTCTGGTTTTATGCAGCACCCCAAGGCACCTTTCCCCATAAGCAAGCACTAGTTGGTTTTCTAAATTTGAGACCCTGTTCTGTTTTGTAATTCAGTTTATGTGTAGTCAAGTTTACATTCCGTGTATTAGTGATATCTTATGATGTTTCTTTTTCTGTGTGACGTAGTTCACGTAGAATCACCGTACCTGCATCCACTCACTATGCCGCTACGGGCCTGATGACACAGATTTCATTGCTGAGTGATATTGCATTGTACGTACGTGCCACAACTTCTTTATCCATTTTTTGCTTTCTGGAATATTTACCTGATACTGTAGACGAGCTTCTTGTGAACACAGCCGTTCCAAATATTGGGGTGGCTGTCTGTTTTTGATTTTAATTTCCGTAAGCTATAGGACCATAAGTGGAAGTGCCATAGGCTGTGTTGCTTTGTTTCTTACGTGTTTCAGGAAACACCATACACTTCTCCAGGGTGGCTGCTGGCAATTTACATCCTGCCAATCAGCATAACAAGGCTCCCTGTTCTCCATATCCTGTCCTACCTTTCTGGATTTTACACTTTTTTCAGATGGCCCTTTTGCCCGGGGGGGGGCGGGCAGTGAGATTTCATTGTAGTGCAGATTTCCTTTACAGGCTTGCTTGGTTGGCCAAAAAGGGCGTATGCGTTTTTTCCTGAATATATTCAGGAAAAAACGCATATGCCCTTTTTGGCCAAGTGCATCATTGTCGACGTTGTGCCTCTTTTCCTATGCTTTCAGGGCAATTCCAGTCTACCCCCTGCAATCGTTTTCCTGAAATTCTGCCCCGCTTTCAAGTCCCCTTCGCAGGCTTACTTCAATATATTTTTGGAGGATAGCTGTCATTTATAACTCTGCAGGTTTGTGAAGTACAGTGCCCCTGAGCTCCTTTCTTCAACTCGCTTTCTTGTGAGCTGGGCACTAAACCGCAGGATTGCTTCAGGCCCTAATCTGTTTCCAGCAGGGCACACTGAGCCTTTGTTTAATTCCTCTTCCTGGTGGGCAATGAGCATTACATTTGCCCGTGCAGACACCTACAGCTAGTCTCTCATTGGTTCTCCCTATTCCTGTTCATCTTGCACAGAAATGGCAAGCTGTGCCAAACAGGAGGTTAAAGGCACTGACTCTCCAGGCGGGGAGAGTGTTAGTAAAGCATCTGGAATGGTGAACCCGAGGACCAGGAAACGAAAACTGAGATGCATTTTAAATCATTTCCCAATCACACGGTGGACGATACTCTGGGTTTCCCATGCATGTTTTAGCTGGAGGAAGAATCCCTTGAACCTGGAGAGTTGGGACCCATGGAATGGGTACCATGCAGTATGACTTCAAAGGGTCTGCATTTGCTCACCGAAACTCACCAGTGCTATCAGCCTGAAGTGTCCAGCCTTATGTCTCAACCAGCTCTGGGTGTAGATGTGGTCAATCCCAGTTGCATCACATGCCCTGAGTGAATTATTTAAGAATTGCTCTCTATTTCACTGTCTTTGTGTTTTGTTTTCGAAATTTATTTTGATAATGGGATTTATCGGATTTTCACTGCTGCATTTCCGCCGCTGTACACATGCTTGATTCTCTTACGGAGACATATATATCCATGGGTTTTAAGATTCTTCCTAGTCAGGTATATTCCTAGGCGTTGAATATGTGGTGTTGAGTCCATTTCGTTGAGCAAGGAGTAGGTCTTGTCTATTACATATTTGGCTTATGGAATGTTATCTGTGCTAATTTCAGTCTCTGGTTTTATGCAGCACCCCAACGCACCTTTCCCCATAAGCAAGCACTAGTTGGTTTTCTAAATTTGAGACCCTGTTCTGTTTTGTAATTCAGTTCATGTGTAGTCAAGTTTACATTCCGTGTATTAGTGATATCTTATGATGTTTTTTTTTCTGTGGAACGTGGTTCACGTAGAATCACCGTACCTGCATCCACTTACTATGCCGCTACGGGCCTGATGACACAGATTTCATTGCTGAGTGATATTGCATTGCACGTACGTGCCACAACTTCTTTATCCATTTTTTGCTTTCTGGGATATTTACCTGATACTGTAGACGAGCTTCTTGTGAACACAGCCGTCCCAAATATTGGGGTGGCTGTCTGTTTTTGATTTTAATTTCCGTAAGCTATAGGACCATAAGTGGAAGTGCCATAGGCTGTGTTGCTTTGTTTCTTACGTGTTTCAGGAAACACCATACACTTCTCCAGGGTGGCTGCTGGCAATTTACATCCTGCCAATCAGCATAACAAGGCTCCCTGTTCTCCATATCCTGTCCTACCTTTCTGGATTTTACACTTTTTTCAGATGGCCCTTTTGCCCGGGGAGGCAGTGAGATTTCATTGTAGTGCAGATGTCCTTTTCAGGCTTGCTTGGTTGGCCAAAAAGGGCGTATGCGTTTTTTCCTGAATATATTCAGGAAAAAACGCATACGCCCTTTTTGGCCAAGTGCATCATTGTCGACGTTGTGCCTCTTTTCCTATGCTTTCAGGGCAATTCCAGTCTACACCCTGCAATCGTTTTCCTGAAATTCAGCCCCGCTTTCAAGTCCCCTTCGCAGGCTTACTTCAATATATTTTTGGAGGATAGCTGTCATTTATAACTCTGCAGGTTTGTGAAGTACAGTGCCCCTGAGCTCCTTTCTTCAACTCGCTTTCTTGTGAGCTGGGCACAAAACCGCAGGATTGCTTCAGGCCCTAATCTGTTTCCAGCAGGGCACACTGAGCCTTTGTTTAATTCCTCTTCCTGGTGGGCAATGAGCATTACATTTGCCCGTGCAGACACCTACAGCTAGTCTCTCATTGGTTCTCCCTATTCCTGTTCATCTTGCACAGAAATGGCAAGCTGTGCCAAACAGGAGGTTAAAGGCACTGACTCTCCAAGCGGGGAGAGTGTTAGTAAAGCATCTGGAATGGTGAACCCGAGGACCAGGATACGAAAACTGAGATGCATTTTAAATCGTTTCCCAATCACACGGTGGACGATACTCTGGGTTTCCCATGCATGTTTTAGCTGGAGGAAGAATGCCTTGAACCTGGAGAGTTGGGACCCATGGAATGGGTACCATGCAGTATGACTTCAAAGGGTCTGCATTTGCTCACCGAAACTCACCAGTGCTATCAGCCTGAAGTGTCCAGCCTTATGTGTCAACCAGCTCTGGGTGTAGATGTGGTCAATCCCGGTTGCATCACATGCCCTGAGTGAATTATTTAAGAATTGCTCTCTATTTCACTGTCTTTGTGTTTTGTTTTCGAAATTTATTTTGATAATGGGATTTATCGGATTTTCACTGCTGCATTTCCGCCGCTGTACACACGCTTGCTTCTCTTACGGAGACATATATATCCATGGGTTTTAAGATTCTTCCTAGTCAGGTATATTCCTAGGCGTTGAATATGTGGTGTTGGGTCCATTTCGTTGAGCAAGGAGTAGGTCTTGTCTATTACATATTTGGCTTATGGAAAGTTATCTGTGCTAATTTCCGTCTCTGGTTTTATGCAGCACCCCAAGGCACCTTTCCCCATAAGCAAGCACTAGTTGGTTTTCTAAATTTGAGACCCTGTTCTTTTTTGTAATTCAGTTCATGTGTAGTCAAGTTTACATTCCGTGTATTAGTGATATCTTATGATGTTTCTTTTTCTGTGTGACGTAGTTCACGTAGAATCACCGTACCTGCATCCACTCACTATGCCGCTACGGGCCTGATGACACAGATTTCATTGCTGAGTGATATTGCATTGTACGTACGTGCCACAACTTCTTTAACCATTTTTTGCTTTCTGGGATATTTACCTGATACTGTAGACGAGCTTCTTGTGAACACAGCCGTCCCAAATATTGGGGTGGCTGTCTGTTTTTGATTTTAATTTCCGTAAGCTATAGGACCATAAGTGGAAGTGCCATAGGCTGTGTTGCTTTGTTTCTTACGTGTTTCAGGAAACACCATACACTTCTCCAGGGTGGCTGCTGGCAATTTACATCCTGCCAATCAGCATAACAAGGCTCCCTGTTCTCCATATCCTGTCCTACCTTTCTGGATTTTACACTTTTTTCAGATGGCCCTTTTGCCCGGGGGGGGGGGGGGGGCAGTGAGATTTCATTGTAGTGCAGATTTCCTTTACAGGCTTGCTTGGTTGGCCAAAAAGGGCGTATGCGTTTTTTCCTGAATATATTCAGGAAAAAACGCATACGCCCTTTTTGGCCAAGTGCATCATTGTCGACGTTGTGCCTCTTTTCCTATGCTTTCAGGGCAATTCCAGTCTACCCCCTGCAATCGTTTTCCTGAAATTCTGCCCCGCTTTCAAGTCCCCTTCGCAGGCTTACTTCAATATATTTTTGGAGGATAGCTGTCCTTTATAACTGTGCAGGTTTGTGAAGTACAGTGCCCCTGAGCTCCTTTCTTCAACTCGCTTTCTTGTGAGCTGGGCACAAAACCGCAGGATTGCTTCAGGCCCTAATCTGTTTCCAGCAGGGCACACTGAGCCTTTGTTTAATTCCTCTTCCTGGTGGGCAATGAGCGTTACATTTGCCCGTGCAGACACCTACAGCTAGTCTCTCATTGGTTCTCCCTATTCCTGTTCATCTTGCACAGAAATGGCAAGCTGTGCCAAACAGGAGGTTAAAGGCACTGACTCTCCAAGCGGGGAGAGTGTTAGTAAAGCATCTTGAATGGTGAACCCGAGGACCAGGATACGAAAACTGAGATGCATTTTAAATCGTTTCCCAATCACACGGTGGACGATACTCTGGGTTTCCCATGCATGTTTTAGCTGGAGGAAGAATGCCTTGAACCTGGAGAGTTGGGACCCATGGAATGGGTACCATGCAGTATGACTTCAAAGGGTCTGCATTTGCTCACCGAAACTCACCAGTGCTATCAGCCTGAAGTGTCCAGCCTTATGTCTCAACCAGCTCTGGGTGTAGATGTGGTCAATCCCGGTTGCATCACATGACCTGAGTGAATTATTTAAGAATTGCTCTCTATTTCACTGTCTTTGTGTTTTGTTTTCGAAATTTATTTTGATAATGGGATTTATCGGATTTTCACTGCTGCGTTTCGGCCGCTGTACACACGCTTGATTCTCTTACGGAGACATATATATCCATGGGTTTTAAGATTCTTCCTAGTCAGGTATATTCCCAGGCGTTAAATATGTGGTGTTGAGTCCGTTTCGTTGAGCAAGGAGTAGGTCTTGTCTATTACATATTTGGCTTATGGAATGTTATCTGTGCTAATTTCCGTCTCTGGTTTTATGCAGCACCCCAAGGCACCTTTCCCCATAAGCAAGCACTAGTTGGTTTTCTAAATTTGAGACCCTGTTCTGTTTTGTAATTCAGTTCATGTGTAGTCAAGTTTACATTCCGTGTATTAGTGATATCTTATGATGTTTCTTTTTCTGTGTGACGTAGTTCACGTAGAATCACCGTACCTGCATCCACTCACTATGCCGCTACGGGCCTGATGACACAGATTTCATTGCTGAGTGATATTGCATTGTACGTACGTGCCACAACTTCTTTATCCATTTTTTGCTTTCTGGGATATTTACCTGATACTGTAGACGAGCTTCTTGTGAACACAGCCGTCCCAAATATTGCGGTGGCTGTCTGTTTTTGATTTTAATTTCCGTAAGCTATAGGACCATAAGTGGAAGTGCCATAGGCTGTGTTGCTTTGTTTCTTACGTGTTTCAGGAAACACCATACACTTCTCCAGGGTGGCTGCTGGCAATTTACATCCTGCCAATCAGCATAACAAGGCTCCCTGTTCTCCATATCCTGTCCTACCTTTCTGGATTTTACACTTTTTTCAGATGGCCCTTTTGCCTGGGGGGGTGGGCAGTGAGATTTCATTGTAGTGCAGATTTCCTTTACAGGCTTGCTTGGTTGGCCAAAAAGGGCGTATGCGTTTTTTCCTGAATATATTCAGGAAAAAACGCATACGCCCTTTTTGGCCAAGTGCATCATTGTCGACGTTGTGCCTCTTTTCCTATGCTTTCAGGGCAATTCCAGTCTACCCCCTGCAATCGTTTTCCTGAAATTCAGCCCCGCTTTCAAGTCCCCTTCGCAGACTTACTTCAATATATTTTTGGAGGATAGCTGTCATTTATAACTCTGCAGGTTTGTGAAGTACAGTGCCCCTGAGCTCCTTTCTTCAACTCGCTTTCTTGTGAGCTGGGCACAAAACCGCAGGATTGCTTCAGGCCCTAATCTGTTTCCAGCAGGGCACACTGAGCCTTTGTTTAATTAATCTTCCTGGTGGGCAATGAGCGTTACATTTGCCCGTGCAGACACCTACAGCTAGTGTCTCATTGGTTCTCCCTATTCCTGTTCATCTTGCACAGAAATTGCAAGCTGTGCGAAACAGGAGGTTAAAGGCACTGACTCTCCAAGCGGGGAGAGTGTTAGTAAAGCATCTGGAATGGTGAACCCGAGGACCTGGAAACGAAAACTGAGATGCATTTTAAATCATTTCCCAATCACACGGTGGACGATACTCTGGGTTTCCCATGCATGTTTTAGCTGGAGGAAGAATCCCTTGAACCTGGAGAGTTGGGACCCATGGAATGGGTACCATGCAGTATGACTTCAAAGGGTCTGCATTTGTTCACCGAAACTCACCAATGCTATCAGCCTGAAGTGTCCAGCCTTATGTCTCAACCAGCTCTGGGTGTAGATGTGGTCAATCCCGGTTGCATCACATGCCCTGAGTGAATTAGTTAAGAATTGCTCTCTATTTCACTGTCTTTGTGTTTTGTTTTCGAAATTTATTTTGATAATGGGATTTATCGGATTTTCACTGCTGCGTTTCGGCCACTGTACACACGCTTGATTCTCTTACGGAGACATATATATCCATGGGTTTTAAGATTCTTCCTAGTCAGGTATATTCCTAGGCGTTGAATATGTGGTGTTGAGTCCATTTCGTTGAGCAAGGAGTAGGTCTTGTCTATTATATATTTGGCTTATGGAATGTTATCTGTGCTAATTTCAGTCTCTGGTTTTATGCAGCACCCCAACGCACCTTTCCCCATAAGCAAGCACTAGTTGGTTTTCTAAATTTGAGACCCTGTTCTGTTTTGTAATTCAGTTCATGTGTAGTCAAGTTTACATTCCGTGTATTAGTGATATCTTATGATGTTTCTTTTTCTGTGTGACGTAGTTCACGTAGAATCACCGTACCTGCATCCACTCACTATGCCGCTACGGGCCTGATGACACAGATTTCATTGCTGAGTGATATTGCATTGCACGTACGTGCCACAACTTCTTTATCCATTTTTTGCTTTCTGGGATATTTACCTGATACTGTAGACGAGCTTCTTGTGAACACAGCCGTCCCAAATATTGGGGTGGCTGTCTGTTTTTGATTTTAATTTCCGTAAGCTATAGGACCATAAGTGGAAGTGCCATAGGCTGTGTTGCTTTGTTTCTTACGTGTTTCAGGAAACACCATACACTTCTCCAGGGTGGCTGCTGGCAATTTACATCCTGCCAATCAGCATAACAAGGCTCCCTGTTCTCCATATCCTGTCCTACCTTTCTGGATTTTACACTTTTTTCAGATGGCCCTTTTGCCCGGGGGGGCAGAGAGATTTCATTGTAGTGCAGATTTCCTTTACAGGCTTGCTTGGTTGGCCAAAAAGGCCGTATGCGTTTTTTCCTGAATATATTCAGGAAAAAACGCATACGCCCTTTTTGGCCAAGTGCATCATTGTCGACGTTGTGCCTCTTTTCCTATGCTTTCAGGGCAATTCCAGTCTACCCCCTGCAATCGTTTTCCTGAAATTCAGCCCCGCTTTCAAGTCCCCTTCGCAGGCTTACTTCAATATATTTTTGGAGGATAGCTGTCATTTATAACTCTGCAGGTTTGTGAAGTACAGTGCCCCTGAGCTCCTTTCTTCAACTTGCTTTCTTGTGAGCTGGGCACAAAACCGCAGGATTGCTTCAGGCCCTAATCTGTTTCCAGCAGGGCACACTGAGCCTTTGTTTAATTCCTCTTCC
The DNA here is from genome assembly GCF_963924675.1 of Phocoena phocoena. Taxonomy (NCBI): domain Eukaryota; kingdom Metazoa; phylum Chordata; class Mammalia; order Artiodactyla; family Phocoenidae; genus Phocoena; species Phocoena phocoena. The sequence goes on along the minus strand of NW_027077707.1, from coordinate 1,018,462 downwards.
TGGTGGGCAATGAGCGTTACATTTGCCCGTGCAGACACCTACAGCTAGTCTCTCTTTGGTTCTCCCTATTCCTGTTCATCTTGCACAGAAATGGCAAGCTGTGCCAAACAGGAGGTTAAAGGCACTGACTCTCCAAGCGGGGAGAGTGTTAGTAAAGCATCTGGAATGGTGAACCCGAGGACCAGGATACGAAAACTGAGATGCATTTTAAATCGTTTCCCAATCACACGGTGGACGATACTCTGGGTTTCCCATGCATGTTTTAGCTGGAGGAAGAATGCTTTGAACCTGGAGAGTTGGGACCCATGGAATGGGTACCATGCAGTATGACTTCAAAGGGTCTGCATTTGCTCACCGAAACTCACCAGTGCTATCAGCCTGAAGTGTCCAGCCTTATGTCTCAACCAGCTCTGGGTGTACATGTGGTCAATCCCGGTTGCATCACATGACCTGAGTGAATTATTTAAGAATTGCTCTCTATTTCACTGTCTTTGTGTTTTGTTTTCGAAATTTATTTTGATAATGGGATTTATCGGATTTTCACTGTTGCATTTCCGCTGCTGTACACACGCTTGATTCTCTTACGGAGACATATATATCCATGGGTTTTAAGATTCTTCCTAATCAGGTATATTCCTAGGCGTTGAATATGTGGTGTTGAGTCCATTTCGTTGAGCAAGGAGTAGGTCTTGTCTATTACATATTTGGTTTATTGAATGTTATCTGTGCTAATTTCAGTCTCTGGTTTTATGCAGCACCCCAACGCACCTTTCCCCATAAGCAAGCACTAGTTGGTTTTCTAAATTTGAGACCCTGTTCTGTTTTGTAATTCAGTTCATGTGTAGTCAAGTTTACATTCCGTGTATTAGTGATATCTTATGATGTTTCTTTTTCTGTGTGACGTAGTTCACGTAGAATCACCGTACCTGCATCCACTCACTATGCCGCTACGGGCCTGATGACACAGATTTCATTGCTGAGTGATATTGCATTGTACGTACGTGCCACAACTTCTTTATCCATTTTTTGCTTTCTGGGATATTTACCTGATACTGTAGACGAGCTTCTTGTGAACACAGCCGTTCCAAATATTGGGGTGGCTGTCTGTTTTTGATTTTAATTTCCGTAAGCTATAGGACCATAAGTGGAAGTGCCATAGGCTGTGTTGCTTTGTTTCTTACGTGTTTCAGGAAACACCATACAATTCTCCAGGGTGGCTGCTGGCAATTTACATCCTGCCAATCAGCATAACAAGGCTCCCTGTTCTCCATATCCTGTCCTACCTTTCTGGATTTTACACTTTTTTCAGATGGCCCTTTTGCCCGGGGGGGGGGCAGTGAGATTTCATTGTAGTGCAGATTTCCTTTACAGGCTTGCTTGGTTGGCCAAAAAGGGCGTATGCGTTTTTTCCTGAATATATTCAGGAAAAAACGCATACGCCCTTTTTGGCCAAGTGCATCATTGTCGACGTTGTGCCTCTTTTCCTATGCTTTCAGGGCAATTCCAGTCTACCCCCTGCAATCGTTTTCCTGAAATTCTGCCCCGCTTTCAAGTCCCCTTCGCAGGCTTACTTCAATATATTTTTGGAGGATAGCTGTCATTTATAACTCTGCAGGTTTGTGAAGTACAGTGCCCCTGAGCTCCTTTCTTCAACTCGCTTTCTTGTGAGCTGGGCACAAAACCGCAGGATTGCTTCAGGCCCTAATCTGTTTCCAGCAGGGCACACTGAGCCTTTGTTTAATTCCTCTTCCTGGTGGGCAATGAGCGTTACATTTGCCCGTGCAGACACCTACAGCTAGTCTCTCATTGGTTCTCCCTATTCCTGTTTATCTTGCACAGAAATGGCAAGCTGTGCCAAACAGGAGGTTAAAGGCACTGACTCTCCAAGCGGGGAGAGTGTTAGTAAAGCATCTGGAAGGGTGAACACGAGGACCAGGATACGAAAACTGAGATGCATTTTAAATCGTTTCCCAATCACACGGTAGACGATACTCTGTGTTTCCCATGCATGTTTTAGGTGGAGGAAGAATGCCTTGAACCTGGAGAGTTGGGACCCATGGAATGGGTACCATGCAGTATGACCTCAAAGGGTCTGCATTTGCTCACCGAAACTCACCAATGCTATCAGCCTGAAGTGTCCAGCCTTATGTCTCAACCAGCTCTGGGTGTAGATGTGGTCAATCCCGGTTGCGTCACATGCTCTGAGTGAATTATTCAAGAATTGCTCTCTATTTCACTGTCTTTCTTTTCGAAATTTATTTTGATAATGGGATTTATCGGATTTTCACTGCTGCGTTTCGGCCGCTGTACACACGCTTGATTCTCTTACGGAGACATATATATCCATGGGTTTTAAGATTCTTCCTAGTCAGGTATATTCCTAGGCGTTGAATATGTGGTGTTGGGTCCATTTCGTTGAGCAAGGAGTAGGTCTTTTTTATTACATATTTGGCTTATGGAAAGTTATCTGTGCTAATTTCAGTCTCTGGTTTTATGCAGCAGCCCAAGGCACCTTTCACCATAAGCAAGCACTAGTCGGTTTTCTAAATTTGAGACCCTGTTCTGTTTTGTAATTCAGTTCATGTGTAGTCAAGTTTACATTCCGTGTATTAGTGATATCTTATGATGTTTCTTTTTCTGTGTGACGTAGTTCACGTAGAATCACCGTACCTGCATCCACTCACTATGCCGCTACGGGCCTGATGACACAGATTTCATTGCTGAGTGATATTGCATTGTACGTACGTGCCACAACTTCTTTATCCATTTTTTGCTTTCTGGGGTATTTACCTGATACTGTAGACGAGCTTCTTGTGAACACAGCCGTCCCAAATATTGGGGTGGCTGTCTGTTTTTGATTTTAATTTCCGTAAGCTATAGGACCATAAGTGGAAGTGCCATAGGCTGTGTTGCTTTGTTCCTTACGTGTTTCAGGAAACACCATACACTTCTCCAGGGTGGCTGCTGGCAATTTACATCCTGCCAATCAGCATAACAAGGCTCCCTGTTCTCCATATCCTGTCGTACCTTTCTGGATTTTACACTTTTTTCAGATGGCCCTTTTGGCCGGGGGGCAGTGAGACTTCATTGTAGTGCAGATTTCCTTTACAGGCTTGCTTGGTTGGCCAAAAAGTCCGTATGCGTTTTTTCCTGAATATATTCAGGAAAAAACGCATACGCCCTTTTTGGCCAAGTGCATCATTGTCGATGTTCTGCCTCTTTTCCTATGCTTTCAGGGCAATTCCAGTCTACCCCCTGCAATCGTTTTCCTGAAATTCTGCCCCGCTTTCAAGTCCCCTTTGCAGGCTTACTTCAATATATTTTTGGAGGAGAGCTGTCATTTATAACTCTGCAGGTTTGTGAATTACAGTGCCTCTGAGCTCCTTTCTTCAACTCGCTTTCTTGTGAGCTGAACACAAAACCAAAGGATTGCTTCAGGCCCTAATCTGTTTCCAGCAGGGCACGCTGAGCCTTTGTTTAATTCCTCTTCCTGGTGGGCAATGAGCGTTACATTTGCCCGTGAAGACACCTACAGCTAGTCTCTCATTGGTTCTCCCTATTCCTGTTCATCTTGCACAGAAATTGCAAGCTGTGCCAAACAGGAGGTTAAAGGCACTGACTCTCCAAGCGGGGAGAGTGTTAGTAAAGCATCTGGAATGGTGAACCCGAGGACCAGGAAACCAAAACTGAGATGCATTTTAAATCATTTCCCAATCACACGGTGGACGATACTCTGGGTTTCCCATGCATGTTTTAGCTGGAGGAAGAATCCCTTGAACCTGGAGAGTTGGGACCCATGGAATGGGTACCATGCAGTATGACTTCAAAGGGTCTGCATTTGCTCACCGAAACTCACCAATGCTATCAGCCTGAAGTGTCCAGCCTTATGTCTCAACCAGCTCTGGGTGTAGATGTGGTCAATCCCGGTTGCATCACATGCCCTGAGTGAACTAGTTAAGAATTGCTCTCTATTTCACTGTCTTTGTGTTTTGTTTTCGAAATTTATTTTGATAATGGGATTTATCGGATTTTCACTGCTGCATTTCCGCTGCTGTACACACGCTTGATTCTCTTACGGAGACATATATATCCATGGGTTTTAAGATTCTTCCTAGTCAGGTATATTCCTAGGCGTTGAATATGTGGTGTTGAGTCCATTTCGTTGAGCAAGGAGTAGGTCTTGTCTATTACATATTTGGCTTATGGAATGTTATCTGTGCTAATTTCAGTCTCTGGTTTTATGCAGCACCCCAAGGCACCTTTCCCCATAAGCAAGCACTAGTTGGTTTTCTAAATTTGAGACCCTGTTCTGTTTTGTAATTCAGTTCATGTGTAGTCAAGTTTACATTCCGTGTATTAGTGACATCTTATGATGTTTCTTTTTCTGTGTGACGTAGTTCACGTAGAATCACCGTACATGCATCCACTCACTATGCCGCTACGGGCCTGATGACACAGATTTCATTGCTGAGTGATATTGCATTGCACGTACGTGCCACAACTTCTTTATCCATTTTTTGCTTTCTGGGATATTTACCTGATACTGTAGACGAGCTTCTTGTGAACACAGCCGTCCCAAATATTGGGGTGGCTGTCTGTTTTTGATTTTAATTTCCGTAAGCTATAGGACCATAAGTGGAAGTGCCATAGGCTGTGTTGCTTTGTTTCTTACGTGTTTCAGGAAACACCATACACTTCTCCAGGGTGGCTGCTGGCAATTTACATCCTGCCAATCAGCATAACAAGGCTCCCTGTTCTCCATATCCTGTCCTACCTTTCTGGATTTTACACTTTTTTCAGATGGCCCTTTTGCCCAGGGTGGGGGGCAGTGAGATTTCTTTGTAGTGCAGATTTCCTTTACAGGCTTGCTTGGTTGGCCAAAAAGGGCGTATGCGTTTTTTCCTGAATATATTCAGGAAAAAACGCATACGCCCTTTTTGGCCAAGTGCATCATTGTCGACGTTGTGCCTCTTTTCCTATGCTTTCAGGGCAATTCCAGTCTACCCCCTGCAATCGTTTTCCTGAAATTCTGCCCCGCTTTCAAGTCCCCTTCGCAGGCTTACTTCAATATATTTTTGGAGGATAGCTGTCATTTATAACTCTGCAGGTTTGTGAAGTACAGTGCCCCTGAGCTCCTTTCTTCAACTCGCTTTCTTGTGAGCTGGGCACAAAACCGCAAGATTGCTTCAGGCCCTAATCTGTTTCCAGCAGGGCACACTGAGCCTTTGTTTAATTCCTCTTCCTGGTGGGCAATGAGCGTTACATTTGCCCGTGCAGACACCTACAGCTAGTCTCTCATTGGTTCTCCCTATTCCTGTTCATCTTGCACAGAAATGGCAAGCTGTGCCAAACAGAAGGTTAAAGGCACTGACTCTCCAAGCGAGGAGAGTGTTAGTAAAGCATCTGGAAGGGTGAACACGAGGACCAGGATACGAAAACTGAGATGCATTTTAAATCGTTTCCCAATCACACGGTAGACGATACTCTGTGTTTCCCATGCATGTTTTAGGTGGAGGAAGAATGCCTTGAACCTGGAGAGTTGGGACCCATGGAATGGGTACCATGCAGTATGACCTCAAAGGATCTGCATTTGCTCACCGAAACTCACCAATGCTATCAGCCTGAAGTGTCCAGCCTTATGTCTCAACCAGCTCTGGTTGTAGATGTGGTCAATCCCGGTTGCGTCACATGCTCTGAGTGAATTATTCAAGAATTGCTCTCTATTTCACTGTCTTTTTGTTTTGTTTTCGAAATTTATTTTGATAATGGGATTTATCGGATTTTCACTGCTGCGTTTCGGCCGCTGTACACACGCTTGATTCTCTTACGGAGACATATATATCCATGGGTTTTAAGATTCTTCCTAGTCAGGTATATTCCTAGGCGTTGAATATGTGGTGTTGGGTCCATTTCGTTGAGCAAGGAGTAGGTCTTGTCTATTACATATTTGGCTTATGGAAAGTTATCTGTGCTAATTTCAGTCTCTGGTTTTATGCAGCAGCCCAAGGCACCTTTCACCATAAGCAAGCACTAGTCGGTTTTCTAAATTTGAGACCCTGTTCTGTTTTGTAATTCAGTTCAAGTGTAGTGAAGTTTACATTCCGTGTATTAGTGATATCTTATGATGTTTCTTTTTCTGTGTGACGTAGTTCACGTAGAATCACCGTACCTGCATCCACTCACTATGCCGCTACGGGCCTGATGACACAGATTTCATTGCTGAGTGATATTGCATTGTATGTACGTGCCACAACTTCTTTATCCATTTTTTGCTTTGTGGGGTATTTACCTGATACTGTAGACGAGCTTCTTGTGAAAACAGCCGTCCGAAATATTGGGGTGGCTGTCTGTTTTTGATTTTAATTTCCGTAAGCTATAGGACCATAAGTGGAAGTGCCATAGGCTGTGTTGCTTTGTTTCTTACGTGTTTCAGGAAACACCATACACTTCTCCAGGGTGGCTGCTGGCAATTTACATCCTGCCAATCAGCATAACAAGGCTCCCTGTTCTCCATATCCTGTCCTACCTTTCTGGATTTTACACTTTTTTCAGATGGCCCTTTTGCCCGGGGGGCAGTGAGACTTCATTGTAGTGCAGATTTCCTTTACAGGCTTGCTTGGTTGGCCAAAAAGGCCGTATGCGTTTTTTCCTGAATATATTCAGGAAAAAACGCATACGCCCTTTTTGGCCAAGTGCATCATTGTCGATGTTCTGCCTCTTTTCCTATGCTTTCAGGGCAATTCCAGTCTACCCCCTGCAATCGTTTTCCTGAAATTCTGCCCCGCTTTCAAGTCCCCTTTGCAGGCTTACTTCAATATATTTTTGGAGGATAGCTGTCATTTATAACTCTGCAGGTTTGTGAAGTACAGTGCCCCTGAGCTCCTTTCTTCAACTCGCTTTCTTGTGAGCTGGACACAAAACCAAAGGATTGCTTCAGGCCCTAATCTGTTTTCAGCAGGGCACTCTGAGCCTTTGGTTAATTCCTCTTCCTGGTGGGCAATGAGCGATACATTTGCCCGTGCAGACACCTACAGCTAGTCTCTCATTGGTTCTCCCTATTCCTGTTCATCTTGCACAGAAATTGCAAGCTGTGCCAAACAGGAGGTTAAAGGCACTGACTCTCCAAGCGGGGAGAGTGTTAGTAAAGCATCTGGAATGGTGAACCCGAGGACCAGGATACGAAAACTGAGATGCATTTTAAATCGTTTCCCAATCACACGGTGGACGATACTCTGGGTTTCCCATGCATGTTTTAGCTGGAGGAAGAATCCCTTGAACCTGGAGAGTTGGGAACCATGGAATGGGTACCATGCAGTATGACTTCAAAGGGTCTGCATTTGCTCACCGAAACTCACCAATGCTATCAGGCTGAAGTGTCCAGCCTTATGTCTCAACCAGCTCTGGGTGTAGATGTGGTCAATCCCGGTTGCATCACATGCCCTGAGTGAATTATTTAAGAATTGCTCTCTATTTCACTGTCTTTGTGTTTTGTTTTCGAAATTTATTTTGATAATGGGATTTATCGGATTTTCACTGCTGCATTTCCGCCGCTGTACACACGCTTGATTCTCTTACGGAGACATATATATCCATGGGTTTTAAGATTCTTCCTAGTCAGGTATATTCCTAGGCGTTGAATATGTGGTGTTGAGTCCATTTCGTTGAGCAAGGAGTAGGTCTTGTCTATTACATATTTGGCTTATGGAATGTTATCTGTGCTAATTTCAGTCTCTGGTTTTATGCAGCACCCCAAGGCACCTTTCCCCATAAGCAAGCACTAGTTGGATTTGTAAATTTGAGACCCTGTTCTGTTTTGTAATTCAGTTCATGTGTAGTCAAGTTTACATTCCGTGTATTAGTGATATCTTATGATGTTTCTTTTTCTGTGTGACGTAGTTCACGTAGAATCACCGACCTGCATCCACTCACTATGCCGCTACGGGCCTGATGACACAGATTTCATTGCTGAGTGATATTGCATTGTACGTACGTGCCACAACTTCTTTATCCATTTTTTGCTTTCTGGGATATTTACCTGATACTGTAGACGAGCTTCTTGTGAACACAGCCGTCCCAAATATTGGGGTGGCTGTCTGTTTTTTATTTTAATTTCCATAAGCTATAGGACCATAAGTGGAAGTGCCATAGGCTGTGTTGCTTTGTTTCTTACGTGTTTCAGGAAACACCATACACTTCTCCAGGGTGGCTGCTGGCAATTTACATCCTGCCAATCAGCATAACAAGGCTCCCTGTTCTCCATATCCTGTCCTACCTTTCTGGATTTTACACTTTTTTCAGATGGCCCTTTTGCCCCCCGGGGGGGGCAGTGAGATTTCATTGTAGTGCAGATTTCCTTTACAGGCTTGCTTGGTTGGCCAAAAAGGGCGTATGCGTTTTTTCCTGAATATATTCAGGGCAATTCCAGTCTACCCCCTGCAATCGTTTTCCTGAAATTCAGCCCCGCTTTCAAGTCCCCTTCGCAGACTTACTTCAATATATTTTTGGAGGATAGCTGTCATTTATAACTCTGCAGGTTTGTGAAGTACAGTGCCCCTGAGCTCCTTTCTTCAACTCGCTTTCTTGTAAGCTGGGCACAAAACCGCAGGATTGCTTCAGGCCCTAATCTGTTTCCAGCAGGGCACACTGAGCGTTTGTTTAATTAATCTTCCTGGTGGGCAATGAGCGTTACATTTGCCCGTGCAGACACCTACAGCTGTCTCTCATTGGTTCTCCCTATTCCTGTTCATCTTGCACAGAAATTGCAAGCTGTGCGAAACAGGAGGTTAAAGGCACTGACTGTCCAAGCGGGGAGAGTGTTAGTAAAGCATCTGGAATGGTGAACCCGAGGACCAGGAAACGAAAACTGAGATGCATTTTAAATCATTTCCCAATCACACGGTGGACGATACTCTGGGTTTCCCATGCATGTTTTAGCTGGAGGAAGAATCCCTTGAACCTGGAGAGTTGGGACCCATGGAATGGGTACCATGCAGTATGACTTCAAAGGGTCTGCATTTGCTCACCGAAACTCACCAATGCTATCAGCCTGAAGTGTCCAGCCTTATGTCTCAACCAGCTCTGGGTGTAGATGTGGTCAATCCCGGTTGCATCACATGCCCTGAGTGAATTATTTAAGAATTGCTCTCTATTTCACTGTCTTTGTGTTTTGTTTTCGAAATTTATTTTGATAATGGGATTTATCGGATTTTCACTGCTGCGTTTCGGCCACTGTACACACGCTTGATTCTCTTACGGAGACATATATATCCATGGGTTTTAAGATTCTTCCTAGTCAGGTATATTCCTAGGCGTTGAATATGTGGTGTTGGGTCCATTTCGTTGAGCAAGGAGTAGGTCTTGTCTATTACATATTTGGCTTATGGAAAGTTATCTGTGCTAATTTCAGTCTCTGGTTTTATGCAGCCCCCCAAGGCACCTTTCCCCATAAGCAAGCACTAGTTGGTTTTCTAAATTTGAGACCCTGTTCTGTTTTGTAATTCAGTTCATGTGTAGTCAAGTTTACATTCCGTGTATTAGTGATATCTTATGATGTTTCTTTTTCTGTGTGACGTAGTTCACGTAGAATCACCGTACTTGCATCCACTCACTATGCCGCTACGGGCCTGATGACACAGATTTCATTGCTGAGTGATATTGCATTGTACGTACGTGCCACAACTTCTTTATCCATTTTTTGCTTTCTGGGATATTTACCTGATACTGTAGACGAGCTTCTTGTGAACACAGCCGTCCCAAATATTGGGGTGGCTGTCTGTTTTTGATTTTAATTTCCGTAAGCTATAGGACCATAAGTGGAAGTGCCATAGGCTGTGTTGCTTTGTTTCTTACGTGTTTCAGGAAACACCATACACTTCTCCAGGGTGGCTGCTGGCAATTTACATCCTGCCAATCAGCATAACAAGGCTCCCTGTTCTCCATATCCTGTCCTACCTTTCTGGATTTTACACTTTTTTCAGATGGCCCTTTTGCCCGGGGGGGGGCATTGAGATTTCATTGTAGTGCAGATTTCCTTTACAGGCTTGCTTGGTTGGCCAAAAAGGGCGTATGCGTTTTTTCCTGAATATATTCAGGAAAAAACGCATACGCCCTTTTTGGCCAAGTGCATCATTGTCGACGTTGTGCCTCTTTTCCTATGCTTTCAGGGCAATTCCAGTCTACCCCGTGCAATCGTTTTCCTGAAATTCAGCCCCGCTTTCAAGTCCCCTTCGCAGGCTTACTTCAATATATTTTTGGAGGATAGCTGTCATTTATAACTCTGCAGGTTTGTGAAGTACAGTGCCCCTGAGCTCCTTTCTTCAACTCGCTTTCTTGTGAGCTGGGCACAAAACCGCAGGATTGCTTCAGGCCCTAATCTGTTTCCAGCAGGGCACACTGAGCCTTTGTTTAATTAATCTTCCTGGTGGGCAATGAGCGTTACATTTGCCCGTGCAGACACCTACAGCTAGTCTCTCATTGGTTCTCCCTATTCCTGTTCATCTTGCACAGAAATTGCAAGCTGTGCGAAACAGGAGGTTAAAGGCACTGACTCTCCAAGCGGGGAGAGTGTTAGTAAAGCATCTGGAATGGTGAACCCGAGGACCTGGAAACGAAAACTGAGATGCATTTTAAATCATTTCCCAATCACACGGTGGACGATACTCTGGGTTTCCCATGCATGTTTTAGCTGGAGGAAGAATCCCTTGAACCTGGAGAGTTGGGACCCATGGAATGGGTACCATGCAGTATGACTTCAAAGGGTCTGCATTTGCTCACCGAAACTCACCAATGCTATCAGCCTGAAGTGTCCAGCCTTATGTCTCAACCAGCTCTGGGTGTAGATGTGGTCAATCCCGGTTGCATCACATGCCCTGAGTGAATTAGTTAAGAATTGCTCTCTATTTCACTGTCTTTGTGTTTTGTTTTCGAAATTTATTTTGATAATGGGATTTATCGGATTTTCACTGCTGCGTTTCGGCCACTGTACACACGCTTGATTCTCTTACGGAGACATATATATCCATGGGTTTTAAGATTCTTCCTAGTCAGGTATATTCCTAGGCGTTGAATATGTGGTGTTGGGTCCATTTCGTTGAGCAAGGAGTAGGTCTTGTCTATTACATATTTGGCTTATGGTAAGTTATCTGTGCTAATTTCAGTCTCTGGTTTTATGCAGCCCCCCAAGGCACCTTTCCCCATAAGCAAGCACTAGTTGGTTTTCTAAATTTGAGACCCTGTTCTATTTTGTAATTCAGTTCATGTGTAGTCAAGTTTACATTCCGTGTATTAGTGATATCTTATGATGTTTCTTTTTCTGTGTGACGTAGTTCACGTAGAATCACCGTACCTGCATCCACTCACTATGCCGCTACGGGCCTGATGACACAGATTTCATTGCTGAGTGATATTGCATTGTACGTACGTGCCACAACTTCTTTATCCATTTTTTGCTTTCTGGGATATTTACCTGATACTGTAGACGAGCTTCTTGTGAACACAGCCGTCCCAAATATTGGGGTGGCTGTCTGTTTTTGATTTTAATTTCCGTAAGCTATAGGACCATAAGTGGAAGTGCCATAGGCTGTGTTGCTTTGTTTCTTACGTGTTTCAGGAAACACCATACACTTCTCCAGGGTGGCTGCTGGCAATTTACATCCTGCCAATCAGCATAACAAGGCTCCCTGTTCTCCATATCCTGTCCTACCTTTCTGGATTTTACACTTTTTTCAGATGGCCCTTTTGCCCGGGGGGCAGTGAGACTTCATTGTAGTGCAGATTTCCTTTACAGGCTTGCTTGGTTGGCCAAAAAGGGCGTATGTGTTTTTTCCTGAATATATTCAGGAAAAAACGCATACGCCCTTTTTGGCCAAGTGCATCATTGTCGACGTTGTGCCTCTTTTCCTATGCTTTCAGGGCAATTCCAGTCTACCCCCTGCAATCGTTTTCCTGAAATTCAGCCCCGCTTTCAAGTCCCCTTCGCAGGCTTACTTCAATATATTTTTGGAGGATAGCTGTCATTTATAACTCTGCAGGTTTGTGAATTACAGTGCCCCTGAGCTCCTTTCTTCAACTCGCTTTCTTGTGAGCTGGGCACAAAACCGCAGGATTGCTTCAGGCCCTAATCTGTTTCCAGCAGGGCACGCTGAGCCTTTGTTTAATTCCTCTTCCTGGTGGGCAATGAGCGTTACATTTGCCCGTGCAGACACCTACAGCTAGTCTCTCATTGGTTCTCCCTATTCCTGTTCATCTTGCACAGAAATGGCAGGCTGTGCCAAACAGGAGGTTAAAGGCACTGACTCTCCAAGCGGGGAGAGTGTTAGTAAAGCATCTGGAATGGTGAACCCGAGGACCAGGAAACGAAAACTGAGATGCATTTTAAATCGTTTCCCAATCACACGGTGGACGATACTCTGGGTTTCCCATGCATGTTTTAGCTGGAGGAAGAATCCCTTGAACCTGGAGAGTTGGGACCCATGGAATGGGTACCATGCAGTATGACTTCAAAGGGTCTGCATTTGCTCACCGAAACTCACCAATGCTATCAGCCTGAAGTGTCCAGCCTTATGTCTCAACCAGCTCTGGGTGTAGATGTGGTCAATCCCGGTTGCATCACATGCCCTGAGTGAATTAGTTAAGAATTGCTCTCTATTTCACTGTCTTTGTGTTTTGTTTTCGAAATTTATTTTGATAATGGGATTTATCGGATTTTCACTGCTGCGTTTCGGCCACTGTACACACGCTTGATTCTCTTACGGAGACATATATATCCATGGGTTTTAAGATTCTTCCTAGTCAGGTATATTCCTAGGCGTTGAATATGTGGTGTTGGGTCCATTTCGTTGAGCAAGGAGTAGGTCTTGTCTATTACATATTTGGCTTATGGTAAGTTATCTGTGCTAATTTCAGTCTCTGGTTTTATGCAGCCCCCCAAGGCACCTTTCCCCATAAGCAAGCACTAGTTGGTTTTCTAAATTTGAGACCCTGTTCTGTTTTGTAATTCAGTTCATGTGTAGTCAAGTTCACATTCCGTGTATTAGTGATATCTTATGATGTTTCTTTTTCTGTGTGACGTAGTTCACGTAGAATCACCGTACCTGCATCCACTCACTATGCCGCTACGGGCCTGATGACACAGATTTCATTGCTGAGTGATATTGCATTGTACGTACGTGCCACAACTTCTTTATCCATTTTTTGCTTTCTGGGATATTTACCTGATACTGTAGACGAGCTTCTTGTGAACACAGCCGTCCCAAATATTGGGGTGGCTGTCTGTTTTTGATTTTAATTTCCGTAAGCTATAGGACCATAAGTGGAAGTGCCATAGGCTGTGTTGCTTTGTTTCTTACGTGTTTCAGGAAACACCATACACTACTCCAGGGTGGCTGCTGGCAATTTACATCCTGCCAATCAGCATAACAAGGCTCCCTGTTCTCCATATCCTGTCCTACCTTTCTGGATTTTACACTTTTTTCAGATGGCCCTTTTGCCCGGGGGGGCAGTGAGATTTCATTGTAGTGCAGATTTCCTTTACAGGCTTGCTTGGTTGGCCAAAAAGGGCGTATGCGTTTTTTCCTGAATATATTCAGGGCAATTCCAGTCTACCCCCTGCAATCGTTTTCCTGAAATTCAGCCCCGCTTTCAAGTCCCCTTCGCAGGCTTACTTCAATATATTTTTGGAGGATAGCTGTCATTTATAACTCTGCAGGTTTGTGAATTACAGTGCCCCTGAGCTCCTTTCTTCAACTCGCTTTCTTGTGAGCTGGGCACAAAACCGCAGGATTGCTTCAGGCCCTAATCTGTTTCCAGCAGGGCATGCTGAGCCTTTGTTTAATTCCTCTTCCTGGTGGGCAATGAGCGTTACATTTGCCCGTGCAGACACCTACAGCTAGTCTCTCATTGGTTCTCCCTATTCCTGTTCATCTTGCACAGAAATGGCAAGCTGTGCCAAACAGGAGGTTAAAGGCACTGACTCTCCAAGCGGGGAGAGTGTTAGTAAAGCATCTGGAATGGTGAACCCGAGGACCAGGATACGAAAACTGAGATGCATTTTAAATCGTTTCCCAATCACACGGTGGACGATACTCTGGGTTTCCCATGCATGTTTTAGCTGGAGGAAGAATGCCTTGAACCTGGAGAGTTGGGACCCATGGAATGGGTACCATGCAGTATGACTTCAAAGGGTCTGCATTTGCTCACCGAAACTCACCAGTGCTATCAGCCTGAAGTGTCCAGCCTTATGTGTCAACCAGCTCTGGGTGTAGATGTGGTCAATCCCGGTTGCATCACATGCCCTGAGTGAATTATTTAAGAATTGCTCTCTATTTCACTGTCTTTGTGTTTTGTTTTCGAAATTTATTTTGATAATGGGATTTATCGGATTTTCACTGCTGCATTTCCGCCGCTGTACACACGCTTGATTCTCTTACGGAGACATATATATCCATGGGTTTTAAGATTCTTCCTAGTCAGGTATATTCCTAGGCGTTGAATATGTGGTGTTGGGTCCATTTCGTTGAGCAAGGAGTAGGTCTTGTCTATTACATATTTGGCTTATGGAAAGTTATCTGTGCTAATTTCCGTCTCTGGTTTTATGCAGCACCCCAAGGCACCTTTCCCCATAAGCAAGCACTAGTTGGTTTTCTAAATTTGAGACCCTGTTCTGTTTTGTAATTCAGTTTATGTGTAGTCAAGTTTACATTCCGTGTATTAGTGATATCTTATGATGTTTCTTTTTCTGTGTGACGTAGTTCACGTAGAATCACCGTACCTGCATCCACTTACTATGCCGCTACGGGCCTGATGACACAGATTTCATTGCTGAGTGATATTGCATTGTACGTACGTGCCACAACTTCTTTATCCATATTTTGCTTTCTGGGATATTTACCTGATACTGTAGACGAGCTTTTTGTGAACACAGCCGTTCCAAATATTGGGGTGGCTGTCTGTTTTTGATTTTAATTTCCGTAAGCTATAGGACCATAAGTGGAAGTGCCATAGGCTGTGTTGCTTTGTTTCTTACGTGTTTCAGGAAACACCATACACTTCTCCAGGGTGGCTGCTGGCAATTTACATCCTGCCAATCAGCATAACAAGGCTCCCTGTTCTCCATATCCTGTCCTACCTTTCTGGATTTTACACTTTTTTCAGATGGCCCTTTTGCCCCGGGGGGGCGGCAGTGAGATTTCATTGTAGTGCAGATTTCCTTTACAGGCTTGCTTGGTTGGCCAAAAAGGGCGTATGCGTTTTTTCCTGAATATATTCAGGAAAAAACGCATACGCCCTTTTTGGCCAAGTGCATCATTGTCGACGTTGTGCCTCTTTTCCTATGCTTTCAGGGCAATTCCAGTCTACCCCCTGCAATCGTTTTCCTGAAATTCTGCCCCGCTTTCAAGTCCCCTTCGCAGGCTTACTTCAATATATTTTTGGAGGATAGCTGTCATTTATAACTCTGCAGGTTTGTGAAGTACAGTGCCCCTGAGCTCCTATCTTCAACTCGCTTTCTTGTAGGCTGGGCACAAAACCGCAGGATTGCTTCAGGCCCTAATCTGTTTCCAGCAGGGCACACTGAGCCTTTGTTTAATTCCTCTTCCTGGTGGGCAATGAGCGTTACATTTGCCCGTGCAGACACCTACAGCTAGTCTCTCATTGGTTCTCCCTATTCCTGTTTATCTTGCACAGAAATGGCAAGCTGTGCCAAACAGGAGGTTAAAGGCACTGACTCTCCAAGCGGGGAGAGTTTTAGTAAAGCATCTGGAGTGGTGAACCCGAGGACCAGGATACGAAAACTGAGATGCATTTTAAATCGTTTCCCAATCACACGGTGGACGATACTCTGGGTTTCCCATGCATGTTTTAGCTGGAGGAAGAATGCCTTGAACCTGGAGAGTTGGGACCCATGGAATGGGTACCATGCAGTATGACTTCAAAGGGTCTGCATTTGCTCACCGAAACTCACCAGTGCTATCAGCCTGAAGTGTCCAGCCTTATGTCTCAACCAGCTCTGGGTGTAGATGTGGTCAATCCCGGTTGCATCACATGACCTGAGTGAATTATTTAAGAATTGCTCTCTATTTCACTGTCTTTGTGTTTTGTTTTCGAAATTTATTTTGATAATGGGATTTATCAGATTTTCACTGCTGCATCTCCGCTGCTGTACACATGCTTGATTCTCTTACGGAGACATATATATCCATGGGTTTTAAGATTCTTCCTAGTCAGGTATATTCCTAGGCGTTGAATATGTGGTGTTTAGTCCATTTCGTTGAGCAAGGAGTAGGTCTTGTCTATTACATATTTGGCTTATGGAATGTTATCTGTGCTAATTTCAGTCTATGGTTTTATGCAGCACCCCAACGCACCTTTCCCCATAAGCAAGCACTAGTTGGTTTTCTAAATTTGAGACCCTGTTCTGTTTTGTAATTCAGTTCATGTGTAGTCAAGTTTACATTCCGTGTATTAGTGATATCTTATGATGTTTCTTTTTCTGTGTGATGTAGTTCACGTAGAATCACCGTACCTGCATCCACTCACTATGCCGCTACGGGCCTGATGACACAGATTTCATTGCTGAGTGATATTGCATTGTACGTACGTGCCACAACTTCTTTATCCATTTTTTGCTTTCTGGGATATTTACCTGATACTGTAGACGAGCTTCTTGTGAACACAGCCGTCCCAAATATTGGGGTGGCTGTCTGTTTTTGATTTTAATTTCCGTAAGCTATAGGACCATAAGTGGAAGTGCCATAGGCTGTGTTGCTTTGTTTCTTACGTGTTTCAGGAAACACCATACACTTCTCCAGGGTGGCTGCTGGCAATTTACATCCTGCCAATCAGCATAACAAGGCTCCCTGTTCTCCATATCCTGTCCTACCTTTCTGGATTTTACACTTTTTTCAGATGGCCCTTTTGCCCGGGGGGGGGCATTGAGATTTCATTGTAGTGCAGATTTCCTTTACAGGCTTGCTTGGTTGGCCAAAAAGGGCGTATGCGTTTTTTCCTGAATATATTCAGGAAAAAACGCATACGCCCTTTTTGGCCAAGTGCATCATTGTCGACGTTGTGCCTCTTTTCCTATGCTTTCAGGGCAATTCCAGTCTACCCCCTGCAATCGTTTTCCTGAAATTCAGCCCCGCTTTCAAGTCCCCTTCGCAGACTTACTTCAATATATTTTTGGAGGATAGCTGTCATTTATAACTCTGCAGGTTTGTGAAGTACAGTGCCCCTGAGCTCCTTTCTTCAACTTGCTTTCTTGTGAGCTGGGCACAAAACCGCAGGATTGCTTCAGGCCCTAATCTGTTTCCAGCAGGGCACACTGAGCCTTTGTTTAATTCCTCTTCCTGGTGGGCAATGAGCGTTACATTTGCCCGTTCAGACACCTACAGCTAGTCTCTCATTGGTTCTCCCTATTCCTGTTCATCTTGCACAGAAATGGCAAGCTGTGCGAAACAGGAGGTTAAAGGCACTGACTCTCCAAGCGGGGAGAGTGTTAGTAAAGCATCTGGAATGGTGAACCCGAGGACCTGGAAACGAAAACTGAGATGCATTTTAAATCATTTCCCAATCACACGGTGGACGATACTCTGGGTTTCCCATGCATGTTTTAGCTGGAGGAAGAATCCCTTGAACCTGGAGAGTTGGGACCCATGGAATGGGTACCATGCAGTATGACTTCAAAGGGTCTGCATTTGCTCACCGAAACTCACCAATGCTATCAGCCTGAAGTGTCCAGCCTTATGTCTCAACCAGCTCTGGGTGTAGATGTGGTCAATCCCGGTTGCATCACATGCCCTGAGTGAATTAGTTAAGAATTGCTCTCTATTTCACTGTCTTTGTGTTTTGTTTTCGAAATTTATTTTGATAATGGGATTTATCGGATTTTCACTGCTGCGTTTCGGCCACTGTACACACGCTTGATTCTCTTACGGAGACATATATATCCATGGGTTTTAAGATTCTTCCTAGTCAGGTATATTCCTAGGCGTTGAATATGTGGTGTTGAGTCCATTTCGTTGAGCAAGGAGTAGGTCTTGTCTATTACATATTTGGCTTATGGTAAGTTATCTGTGCTAATTTCAGTCTCTGGTTTTATGCAGCCCCCCAAGGCACCTTTCCCCATAAGCAAGCACTAGTTGGTTTTCTAAATTTGAGACCCTGTTCTTTTTTGTAATTCAGTTCATGTGTAGTCAAGTTTACATTCCGTGTATTAGTGATATCTTATGATGTTTCTTTTTCTGTGTGACGTAGTTCACGTAGAATCACCGTACCTGCATCACTCACTATGCCGCTACGGGCCTGATGACACAGATTTCATTGCTGAGTGATATTGCATTGTACGTACGTGCCACAACTTCTTTATCCATTTTTTGCTTTCTGGGATATTTACCTGATACTGTAGACGAGCTTCTTGTGAACACAGCCGTTCCAAATTTTGGGGTGGCTGTCTGTTTTTGATTTTAATTTCCGTAAGCTATAGGACCATAAGTGGAAGTGCCATAGGCTGTGTTGCTTTGTTTCTTACGTGTTTCAGGAAACACCATACACTTCTCCAGGGTGGCTGCTGGCAATTTACATCCTGCCAATCAGCATAAAAAGGCTCCCTGTTCTCCATATCCTGTCCTACCTTTCTGGATTTTACACTTTTTTCAGATGGCCCTTTTGCCCCGGGGCGGGGGGGGGCAGTGAGATTTCATTGTAGTGCAGATTTCCTTTACAGGCTTGCTTGGTTGGCCAAAAAGGGCGTATGCGTTTTTTCCTGAATATATTTAGGAAAAATCGCATACGCGCTTTTTGGCCAAGTGCATCATTGTCGACGTTGTGCCTCTTTTCCTATGCTTTCAGGGCAATTCCAGTCTACCCCCTGCAATCGTTTTCCTGAAATTCTGCCCCGCTTTCAAGTCCCCTTCGCAGGCTTACTTCAATATATTTTTGGAGGATAGCTGTCATTTATAACTCTGCAGGTTTGTGAAGTACAGTGCCCCTGAGCTCCTATCTTCAACTCGCTTTCTTGTAGGCTGGGCACAAAACCGCAGGATTGCTTCAGGCCCTAATCTGTTTCCAGCAGGGCACACTGAGCCTTTGTTTAATTCCTCTTCCTGGTGGGCAATGAGCGTTACATTTGCCCGTGCAGACACCTACAGCTAGTCTCTCATTGGTTCTCCCTATTCCTGTTCATCTTGCACAGAAATGGCAAGCTGTGCCAAACAGGAGGTTAAAGGCACTGACTCTCCAAGCGGGGAGAGTGTTAGTAAAGCATCTGGAATGGTGAACCCGAGGACCAGGATACGAAAACTGAGATGCATTTTAAATCGTTTCCCAATCACACGGTGGACGATACTCTGGGTTTCCCATGCATGTTTTAGCTGGAGGAAGAATGCCTTGAACCTGGAGAGTTGGGACCCATGGAATGGGTACCATGCAGTATGACTTCAAAGGGTCTGCATTTGCTCACCGAAACTCACCAGTGCTATCAGCCTGAAGTGTCCAGCCTTATGTCTCAACCAGCTCTGGGTGTAGATGTGGTCAATCCCGGTTGCATCACATGACCTGAGTGAATTATTTAAGAATTGCTCTCTATTTCACTGTCTTTGTGTTTTGTTTTCGAAATTTATTTTGATAATGGGAATTATCGGATTTTCACTGCTGCATTTCCGCTGCTGTACACACGCTTGATTCTCTTACGGAGACATATATATCCATGGGTTTTAAGATTCTTCCTAGTCAGGTATATTCCTAGGCGTTGAATATGTGGTGTTGAGTCCATTTCGTTGAGCAAGGAGTAGGTCTTGTCTATTACATATTTGGCTTATGGAATGTTATCTGTGCTAATTTCAGTCTCTGATTTTATGCAGCACCCCAACGCACCTTTCCCCATAAACAAGCACTAGTTGGTTTTCTAAATTTGAGACCCTGTTCTGTTTTGTAATTCAGTTCATGTGTAGTGAAGTTTACATTCCGTGTATTAGTGATATCTTATGATGTTTCTTTTTCTGTGTGACGTAGTTCACGTAGAATCACCGTACCTGCATCCACTTACTATGCTGCTACGGGCCTGATGACACAGATTTCATTGCTGAGTGATATTGCATTGCACGTACGTGCCACAACTTCTTTATCCATTTTTTGCTTTCTGGGATATTTACCTGATACTGTAGACGAGCTTCTTGTGAACACAGCCGTCCCAAATATTGGGGTGGCTGTCTGTTTTTGATTTTAATTTCCGTAAGCTATAGGACCATAAGTGGAAGTGCCATAGGCTGTGTTGCTTTGTTTCTTACGTGTTTCAGGAAACACCATACACTTCTCCAGGGTGGCTGCTGGCAATTTACATCCTGCCAATCAGCATAACAAGGCTCCCTGTTCTCCATATCCTGTCCTACCTTTCTGGATTTTACACTTTTTTCAGATGGCCCTTTTGCCCGGGGGGGCAGTGAGATTTCATTGTAGTGCAGATTTCCTTTACAGGCTTGCTTGGTTGGCCAAAAAGGGCGTATGCGTTTTTTCCTGAATATATTCAGGAAAAAACGCATACGCCCTTTTTGGCCAAGTGCATCATTGTCGACGTTGTGCCTCTTTTCCTATGCTTTCAGGGCAATTCCAGTCTAGCCCCTGCAATCGTTTTCCTGAAATTCAGCCCCGCTTTCAAGTCCCCTTCGCAGGCTTACTTCAATATATTTTTGGAGGATAGCTGTCATTTATAACTCTGCAGGTTTGTGAAGTACAGTGCCCCTGAGCTCCTTTCTTCAACTCGCTTTCTTGTGAGCTGGGCACAAAACCGCAGGATTGCTTCAGGCCCTAATCTGTTTCCAGCAGGGCACACTGAGCCTTTGTTTAATTCCTCTTCCTGGTGGGCAATGAGCGTTACATTTGCCCGTGCAGACACCTACAGCTAGTCTCTCATTGGTTCTCCCTATTCCTGTTCATCTTGCACAGAAATTGCAAGCTGTGCCAAACAGGAGGTTAAAGGCACTGACTCTCCAAGCGGGGAGAGTGTTAGTAAAGCATCTGGAATGGTGAACCCGAGGACCAGGAAACGAAAACTGAGATGCATTTTAAATCATTCCCCAATCACACGGTGGACGATACTCTTGGTTTCCCATGCATGTTTTAGCTGGAGGAAGAATCCCTTGAACCTGGTGAGTTGGGACCCATGGAATGGGTACCATGCAGTATGACGTCAAAGGGTCTGCATTTGCTCACCGAAACTCACCAATGCTATCAGCCTGAAGTGTCCAGCCTTATGTCTCAACCAGCTCTGGGTGTAGATGTGGTCAATCCCGGTTGCATCACATGCCCTGAGTGAATTATTTAAGAATTGCTCTCTATTTCACTGTCTTTGTGTTTTGTTTTCGAAATTTATTTTGATAATTGGGTTTATCGGATTTTCACTGCTGCATTTCCGCCGCTGTACACACGCTTGATTCTCTTACGGAGACATATATATCCATGGGTTTTAAGATTCTTCCTAGTCAGGTATATTCCTAGGCGTTGAATATGTGGTGTTGAGTCCATTTCGTTGAGCAAGGAGTAGGTCTTGTCTATTACATATTTGGCTTATGGAATGTTATCTGTGCTAATTTCAGTCTCTGGTTTTATGCAGCACCCCAACGCACCTTTCCCCATAAGCAAGCACTAGTTGGTTTTCTAAATTTGAGACCCTGTTCTTTTTTGTAATTCAGTTCATGTGTAGTCAAGTTTACATTCCGTGTATTAGTGATATCTTATGATGTTTCTTTTTCTGTGTGACGTAGTTCACGTAGAATCACCGTACCTGCATCCACTTACTATGCCGCTACGGGCCTGATGACACAGATTTCATTGCTGAGTGATATTGCATTGCACGTACATGCCACAACTTCTTTATCCATTTTTTGCTTTCTGGGATATTTACCTGATACTGTAGACGAGCTTCTTGTGAACACAGCCGTCCCAAATATTGGGGTGGCTGTCTGTTTTTGATTTTAATTTCCGTAAGCTATAGGACCATAAGTGGAAGTGCCATAGGCTGTGTTGCTTTGTTTCTTACGTGTTTCAGGAAACACCATACACTTCTCCAGGGTGGCTGCTGGCAATTTACATCCTGCCAATCAGCATAACAAGGCTCCCTGTTCTCCATATCCTGTCCTACCTTTCTGGATTTTACACTTTTTTCAGATGGCCCTTTTGCCCGGGGGGGGGGCCATTGAGATTTCATTGTAGTGCAGATTTCCTTTACAGGCTTGCTTGGTTGGCCAAAAAGGGCGTATGCGTTTTTTCCTGAATATATTCAGGAAAAAACGCATACGCCCTTTTTGGCCAAGTGCATCATTGTCGACGTTGTGCCTCTTTTCCTATGCTTTCAGGGCAATTCCAGTCTACCCCCTGCAATCGTTTTCCTGAAATTCAGCCCCGCTTTCAAGTCCGCCCCGCTTTCAAGTCCCCTTCGCAGGCTTACTTCAATATATTTTTGGAGGATAGCTGTCATTTATAACTCTGCAGGTTTGTGAAGTACAGTGCCCCTGAGCTCCTTTCTTCAACTCGCTTTCTTGTGAGCTGGGCACAAAACCGCAGGATTGCTTCAGGCCCTAATCTGTTTCCAGCAGGGCACAGTGAGCCTTTGTTTAATTCCTCTTCCTGGTGGGCAATGAGCATTACATTTGCCCGTGCAGACACCTACAGCTAGTCTCTCATTGGTTCTCCCTATTCCTGTTCATCTTGCACAGAAATGGCAAGCTGTGCCAAACAGGAGGTTAAAGGCACTGACTCTCCAAGCGGGGAGAGTGTTAGTAAAGCATCTGGAATGGTGAACCCGAGGACCAGGATACGAAAACTGAGATGCAATTTAAATCGTTTCCCAATCACACGGTGGACGATACTCTGGGTTTCCCATGCATGTTTTAGCTGGAGGAAGAATGCCTTGAACCTGGAGAGTTGGGACCCATGGAATGGGTACCATGCAGTATGACTTCAAAGGGTCTGCATTTGCTCACCGAAACTCACCAGTGCTATCAGCCTGAAGTGTCCAGCCTTATGTCTCAACCAGCTCTGGGTGTAGATGTGGTCAATCCCGGTTGCATCACATGACCTGAGTGAATTATTTAAGAATTGCTCTCTATTTCACTGTCTTTGTGTTTTGTTTTCGAAATTTATTTTGATAATGGGATTTATCGGATTTTCACTGCTGCATTTCCGCCGCTGTACACACGCTTGATTCTCTTACGGAGACATATATATCCATGGGTTTTAAGATTCTTCCTAGTCAGGTATATTCCTAGGCGTTGAATATGTGGTGTTGAGTCCATTTCGTTGAGCAAGGAGTAGGTCTTGTCTATTACATATTTGGCTTATGGAATGTTATCTGTGCTAATTTCCGTCTCTGGTTTTATGCAGCACCCCAAGGCACCTTTCCCCATAAGCAAGCACTAGTTGGTTTTCTAAATTTGAGACCCTGTTCTGTTTTGTAATTCAGTTCATGTGTAGTCAAGTTTACATTCCGTGTATTAGTGATATCTTATGATGTTTCTTTTTCTGTGTGACGTAGTTCACGTAGAATCACCGTACCTGCATCCACTTACTATGCCGCTATGGGCCTGATGACACAGATTTCATTGCTGAGTGATATTGCATTGCACGTACGTGCCACAACTTCTTTATCCATTTTTTGCTTTCTGGGATATTTACCTGATACTGTAGACGAGCTTCTTGTGAACACAGCCGTCCCAAATATTGGGGTGGCTGTCTGTTTTTGATTTTAATTTCCGTAAGCTATAGGACCATAAGTGGAAGTGCCATAGGCTGTGTTGCTTTGTTTCTTACGTGTTTCAGGAAACACCATACACTTCTCCAGGGTGGCTGCTGGCAATTTACATCCTGCCAATCAGCATAACAAGGCTCCCTGTTCTCCATATCCTGTCCTACCTTTCTGGATTTTACACTTTTTTCAGATGGCCCTTTTGCCCGGGAGGGCAGTGAGATTTCATTGTAGTGCAGATTTCCTTTACAGGCTTGCTTGGTTGGCCAAAAAGGGCGTATGCGTTTTTTCCTGAATATATTCAGGAAAAAACGCATACGCCCTTTTTGGCCAAGTGCATCATTGTCGACGTTGTGCCTCTTTTCCTATGCTTTCAGGGCAATTCCAGTCTACCCCCTGCAATCGTTTTCCTGAAATTCTGCCCCGCTTTCAAGTCCCCTTCGCAGGCTTACTTCAATATATTTTTGGAGGATAGCTGTCATTTATAACTCTGCAGGTTTGTGAAGTACAGTGCCCCTGAGCTCCTTTCTTCAACTCGCTTTCTTGTGAGCTGGGCACAAAACCGCAGGATTGCTTCAGGCCCTAATCTGTTTCCAGCAGGGCACACTGAGCCTTTGTTTAATTCCTCTTCCTGGTGGGCAATGAGCGTTACATTTGCCCGTGCAGACACCTACAGCTAGTCTCTCATTGGTTCTCCCTATTCCTGTTCATCTTGCACAGAAATGGCAAGCTGTGCCAAACAGGAGGTTAAAGGCAGTGACTCTCCAAGCGGGGAGAGTGTTAGTAAAGCATCTGGAATGGTGAACCCGAGGACCAGGATACGAAAACTGAGATGCATTTTAAATCGTTTCCCAATCACACGGTGGACAATACTCTGGGTTTCCCATGCATGTTTTAGCTGGAGGAAGAATGCCTTGAACCTGGAGAGTTGGGACCCATGGAATGGGTACCATGCAGTATGACTTCAAAGGGTCTGCATTTGCTCACCGAAACTCACCAGTGCTATCAGCCTGAAGTGTCCAGCCTTATGTCTCAACCAGCTCTGGGTGTAGATGTGGTCAATCCCGGTTGCATCACATGCCCTGAGTGAATTATTTAAGAATTGCTCTCTATTTCACTGTCTTTGTGTTTTGTTTTCGAAATTTATTTTGATAATGGGATTTATCGGATTTTCACTGCTGCATTTCCGCCGCTGTACACACGCTTGATTCTCTTACGGAGACATATATATCCATGGGTTTTAAGATTCTTCCTAGTCAGGTATATTCCTAGGCGTTGAATATGTGGTGTTGAGTCCATTTCGTTGAGCAAGGAGTAGGTCTTGTCTATTACATATTTGGCTTATGGAATGTTATCTGTGCTAATTTCAGTCTCTGGTTTTATGCAGCACCCCAAGGCACCTTTCCCCATAAGCAAGCACTAGTTGGTTTTCTAAATTTGAGACCCTGTTCTGTTTTGTAATTCAGTTCATGTGTAGTCAAGTTTACATTCCGTGTATTAGTGATATCTTATGATGTTTCTTTTTCTGTGTGACGTAGTTCACGTAGAATCACCGTACCTGCATCCACTTACTATGCCGCTACGGGCCTGATGACACAGATTTCATTGCTGAGTGATATTGCATTGCACGTACGTGCCACAACTTCTTTATCCATTTTTTGCTTTCTGGGATATTTACCTGATACTGTAGACGAGCTTCTTGTGAACACAGCCGTCCCAAATATTGGGGTGGCTGTCTGTTTTTGATTTTAATTTCCGTAAGCTATAGGACCATAAGTGGAAGTGCCATAGGCTGTGTTGCTTTGTTTCTTACGTGTTTCAGGAAACACCATACACTTCTCCAGGGTGGCTGCTGGAAATTTACATCCTGCCAATCAGCATAACAAGGCTCCCTGTTCTCCATATCCTGTCCTACCTTTCTGGATTTTACACTTTTTTCAGATGGCCCTTTTGCCCGGGGGGGCAGTGAGATTTCATTGTAGTGCAGATTTCCTTTACAGGCTTGCTTGGTTGGCCAAAAAGGGCGTATGCGTTTTTTCCTGAATATATTCAGGAAAAAACGCATACGCCCTTTTTGGCCAAGTGCATCATTGTCGACGTTGTGCCTCTTTTCCTATGCTTTCAGGGCAATTCCAGTCTACCCCCTGCAATCGTTTTCCTGAAATTCAGCCCCGCTTTCAAGTCCCCTTCGCAGGCTTACTTCAATATATTTTTGGAGGATAGCTGTCATTTATAACTCTGCAGGTTTGTGAAGTACAGTGCCCCTGAACTCCTTTCTTCAACTCGCTTTCTTGTGAGCTGGGCACAAAACCGCAGGATTGCTTCAGGCCCTAATCTGTTTCCAGCAGGGCACACTGAGCCTTTGTTTAATTCCTCTTCCTGGTGGGCAACGAGCGTTACATTTGCCCGTGCAGACACCTACAGCTAGTCTCTCATTGGTTCTCCCTATTCCTGTTCATCTTGCACAGAAATTGCAAGCTGTGCGAAACAGGAGGTTAAAGGCACTGACTCTCCAAGCGGGAAGAGTGATAGTAAATCATCTGGAATGGTGAACCCGAGGACCAGGATACGAAAACTGAGATGCATTTTAAATCATTTCCCAATCACACGGTGGACGATACTCTGGATTTCCCATGCATGTTTTAGCTGGAGGAAGAATCCCTTGAACCTGGAGAGTTGGGACCCATGGAATGGGTACCATGCAGTATGACTTCAAAGGGTCTGCATTTGCTCACCGAAACTCACCAATGCTATCAGCCTGAAGTGTCCAGCCTTATGTCTCAACCAGCTCTGGGTGTAGATGTGGTCAATCCCGGTTGCATCACATGCCCTGAGTGAATTATTTAAGAATTGCTCTCTATTTCACTGTCTTTGTGTTTTGTTTTCGAAATTTATTTTGATAATGGGATTTATCGGATTTTCACTGCTGCGTTTCGGCCGCTGTACACACGCTTGATTCTCTTACGGAGACATATATATCCATGGGTTTTAAGATTCTTCCTAGTCAGGTATATTCCTAGGCGTTGAATATGTGGTGTTGGGTCCATTTCGTTGAGCAAGGAGTAGGTCTTGTCTATTACATATTTGGCTTATGGAAAGTTATCTGTGCTAATTTCAGTCTCTGGTTTTATGCAGCACCCCAACGCACCTTTCCCCATAAGCAAGCACTAGTTGGTTTTCTAAATTTGAGACCCTGTTCTGTTTTGTAATTCAGTTCATGTGTAGTCAAGTTTACATTCCGTGTATTAGTGATATCTTATGATGTTTCTTTTTCTGTGTGACGTAGTTCACGTAGAATCACCGTACCTGCATCCACTTACTATGCCGCTACGGGCCTGATGACACAGATTTCATTGCTGAGTGATATTGCATTGCACGTACGTGCCACAACTTCTTTATCCATTTTTTGCTTTCTGGGATATTTACCTGATACTGTAGACGAGCTTCTTGTGAACACAGCCGTCCCAAATATTGGGGTGGCTGTCTGTTTTTGATTTTAATTTCCGTAAGCTATAGGACCATAAGTGGAAGTGCCATAGGCTGTGTTGCTTTGTTTCTTACGTGTTTCAGGAAACACCATACACTTCTCCAGGGTGGCTGCTGGCAATTTACATCCTGCCAATCAGCATAACAAGGCTCCCTGTTCTCCATATCCTGTCCTCCCTTTCTGGATTTTACACTTTTTTCAGATGGCCCTTTTGCCCGGGGGGGCAGTGAGATTTCATTGTAGTGCAGATTTCCTTTACAGGCTTGCTTGGTTGGCCAAAAAGGGCGTATGCGTTTTTTCCTGAATATATTCAGGAAAAAACGCATACGCCCTTTTTGGCCAAGTGCATCATTGTCGACGTTGTGCCTCTTTTCCTATGCTTTCAGGGCAATTCCAGTCTACCCCCTGCAATCGTTTTCCTGAATTTCAGCCCCGCTTTCAAGTCCCCTTCGCAGGCTTACTTCAATATATTTTTGGAGGATAGCTGTCATTTATAACTCTGCAGGTTTGTGAAGTACAGTGCCCCTGAGCTCCTTTCTTCAACTCGCTTTCTTGTGAGCTGGGCACAAAACCGCAGGAATGCTTCAGGCCCTAATCTGTTTCCAGCAGGGCACACTGAGCCTTTGTTTAATTCCTCTTCCTGGTGGGCAATGAGCGTTACATTTGCCCGTGCAGACACCTACAGCTAGTCTCTCATTGGTTCTCCCTATTCCTGTTCATCTTGCACAGAAATTGCAAGCTGTGCCAAACAGGAGGTTAAAGGCACTGACTCTCCAAGCGGGGAGAGTGTTAGTAAAGCATCTGGAATGGTGAACCCGAGGACCAGGAAACGAAAACTGAGATGCATTTTAAATCGTTTCCCAATCACACAGTGGACGATACTCTGGGTTTCCCATGCATGTTTTAGCTGGAGGAAGAATCCCTTCAACCTGGAGAGTTGGGACCCATGGAATGGGTCCATGCAGTATGACTTCAAAGGGTCTGCATTTGCTCACCGAAACTCACCAGTGCTATCAGCCTGAAGTGTCCAGCCTTATGTCTCAACCAGCTCTGGGTGTAGATGTGGTAATCCCGGTTGCATCACATGCCCTGAGTGAATTATTTAAGAATTGCTCTCTATTTCACTGTCTTTGTGTTTTGTTTTCCAAATTTATTTTAATAATGGGATTTATCGGATTTTCACTGCTGCGTTTCGGCCGCTGTACACACGCTTGATTCTCTTACGGAGACATATATATCCATGGGTTTTCAGATTCTTCCTAATCAGGTATATTCCTAGGCGTTGAATATGTGGTGTTGGGTCCATTTCGTTGAGCAAGGTGTAGGTCTTGTCTATTACATATTTGGCTTATGGAAAGTTATCTGTGCCAATTTCAGTCTCTGGTTTTATGCAGCACCCCAACGCACCTTTCCCCATAAGCAAGCACTAGTTGGGTTTCTAAATTTGAGACCCTGTTCTGTTTTGTAATTCAGTTCATGTGTAGTCAAGTTTACATTCCGTGTATTAGTGATATCTTATGATGTTTCTTTTTCTGTGTGACGTAGTTCACGTAGAATCACCGTACCTGCATCCACTCACTATGCCGCTACGGGCCTGATGACACAGATTTCATTGCTGAGTGATATTGCATTGTACGTACGTGCCACAACTTCTTTATCCATTTTTTGCTTTCTGGGTTATCTACCTGATACTGTAGACGAGCTTCTTGTGAACACAGCCGTCCCAAATATTGGGGTGGCTGTCTGTTTTTGATTTTAATTTCCGTAAGCTATAGGACCATAAGTGGAAGTGCCATAGGCTGTGTTGCTTTGTTTCTTTCGAGTTTCAGGAAACACCATACACTTCTCCAGGGTGGCTGCTGGCAATTTACATCCTGCCAATCAGCATAACAAGGCTCCCTGTTCTCCATATCCTGTCCTACCTTTCAGGATTTTACACTTTTTTCAGATGGCCCTTTTGCCCGGGGGGCAGTGAGACTTCATTGTAGTGCAGATTTCCTTTACAGGCTTGCTTGGTTGGCCAAAAAGGCGTATACGTTTTTACCTGAATATATTCAGGAAAAAACGCATACGCCCTTTTTGGCCAAGTGCATCATTGTCGACGTTGTGCCTCTTTTCCTATGCTTTCAGGGCAATTCCAGTCTACCCCCTGCAATCGTTTTCCTGAAATTCTGCCCCGCTTTCAAGTCCCCTTTGCAGGCTTACTTCAATATATTTTTGGAGGATAGCTGTCATTTATAACTCTGCAGGTTTGTGAAGTACAGTGCCCCTGAGCTCCTTTCTTCAACTCGCTTTCTTGTGAGCTGGGCACAAAACCGCATGATTGCTTCAGGCCCTAATCTGTTTCCAGCAGGGCACACTGAGCCTTTGTTTAATTCCTCTTCCTGGTCGGCAATGAGCGTTACATTTGCCCGTGCAGACACCTACAGCTAGTCTCTCATTGGTTCTCCCTATTCCTGTTCATCTTGCACAGAAATGGCTGGCAGTGCCAAACAGGAGGTTAAAGGCACTGACTCTCCAAGCGGGGAGAGTGTTAGTAAAGCATCTGGAATGGTGAACCCGAGGACCAGGATACGAAAACTGAGATGCATTTTAAATCATTTCCCAATCACACGGTGGACGATACTCTTGGTTTCCCATGCATGTTTTAGCTGGAGGAAGAATCCCTTGAACCTGGAAAGTTGGGACCCATGGAATGGGTACCATGCAGTATGACTTCAAAGGGTCTGCATTTGCTCACCGAAACTCACCAGTGCTATCAGCCTGAAGTGTCCAGCCTTATGTCTCAACCAGCTCTGGGTGTAGATGTGGTCAATCCCGGTTGCATCACATGCCCTGAGTGAATTATTTAAGAATTGCTCTCTATTTCACTGTCTTTGTGTTTTGTTTTCCAAATTTATTTTAATAATGGGATTTATCGGATTTTCACTGCTGCCTTTCGGCCGCTGTACACACGCTTGATTCTCTTACGGAGACATATATATCCATGGGTTTTAAGATTCTTCCTAGTCAGGTATATTCCTAGGCGTTGAATATGTGGTGTTGGGTCCATTTCGTTGAGCAAGGAGTAGGTCTTGTCTATTACATATTTGGCTTATGGAATGTTATCTGTGCTAATTTCAGTCTCTGGTTTTATGCAGCACCCCAACGCACCTTTCCCCATAAGCAAGCACTAGTTGGTTTTCTAAATTTGAGACCCTGTTCTGTTTTGTAATTCAGTTCATGTGTAGTCAAGTTTACATTCCGTGTATTAGTGATATCTTATGATGTTTCTTTTTCTGTGTGACGTAGTTCACGTAGAATAACCGTACGTGCAT
This sequence comes from Phocoena phocoena, assembly GCF_963924675.1. Classification (NCBI taxonomy): domain Eukaryota; kingdom Metazoa; phylum Chordata; class Mammalia; order Artiodactyla; family Phocoenidae; genus Phocoena; species Phocoena phocoena. Next base: position 987,927 of record NW_027077707.1, on the reverse strand, counting down.
CCACTCACTATGCCGCTACGGGCCTGATGACACAGATTTCATTGCTGAGTTATATTGCATTGCACGTACGTGCCACAACTTCTTTATCCATTTTTTGCTTTCTGGGATATTTACCTGATACTGTAGACGAGCTTCTTGTGAACACAGCCGTCCCAAATATTGGGGTGGCTGTCTGTTTTTGATTTTAATTTCCGTAAGCTATAGGACCATAAGTGGAAGTGCCATAGGCTGTGTTGCTTTGTTTCTTACGTGTTTCAGGAAACACCATACACTTCTCCAGGGTGGCTGCTGGCAATTTACATCCTGCCAATCAGCATAACAAGGCTCCCTGTTCTCCATATCCTGTCCTACCTTTCTGGATTTTACACTTTTTTCAGATGGCCCTCTTGCCCGAGGGGCAGTGAGACTTCATTGTAGTGCAGATTTCCCTTACAGGCTTGCTTGGTTGGCCAAAAAGGGCGTATGCGTTTTTTCCTGAATATATTCAGGAAAAAACGCATACGCCCTTTTTGGCCAAGTGCATCATTGTCGACGTTGTGCCTCTTTTCCTATGCTTTCAGGGCAATTCCAGTCTACCCCCTGCAATCGTTTTCCTGAAATTCTGCCCGCTTTCAAGTCCCCTTCGCAGGCTTACTTCAATATACTTTTGGAAGATAGCTGTCATTTATAACTCTGTAGGTTTGTGAATTACAGTGCCCCTGAGCTCCTTTCTTCACCTCGCTTTCTTGTGAGCTGGGCACAAAACCGCAGGATTGCTTCAGGCCCTAATCTGTTTCCAGCAGGGCACACTGAGCCTTTGTTTAATTCCCCTTCCTGGTGGGCAAGGAGCGTTACATTTGCCCGTGCAGACACCTACAGCTAGTCTCTCATTGGTTCTCCCTATTCCTGTTCATCTTGCACAGAAATTGCAAGCTGTGCCAAAGAGGAGGTTAAAGGCACTGACTCTCCAAGCGGGGAGAGTGTTAGTAAAGCATCTGGAATGTTGAACCCGAGGACCAGGAAACGAAAACTGAGATGCATTTTAAATCGTTTCCCAATCACACGGTGGACGATACTCTGGGTTTCCCATGCATGTTTTAGCTGGAGGAAGAATCCCTTGAACCTGGAGAGTTGGGACCCATGGAATGGGTGCCATGCAGTATGACTTCAAAGGGTCTGCATTTGCTCACCGAAACTCACCAATGCTATCAGCCTGAAGTGTCCAGCCTTATGTCTCAACCAGCTCTGGGTGTAGATGTGGTCAATCCCGGTTGCATCACATGCCCTGAGTGAATTACTTAAGAATTGCTCTCTATTTCACTGTCTTTGTGTTTTGTTTTCGAAATTTATTTTGATAATGGGATTTATCGGATTTTCACTGCTGCGTTTCGGCCGCTGTACACACGCTTGATTCTCTTACGGAGACATATATATCCATGGGTTTTATGATTCTTCCTAGTCAGGTATATTCCTAGGCGTTGAATATGTGGTGTTGAGTCCATTTCGCTGAGCAAGGAGTAGGTCTTGTCTATTACATATTTGGCTTATGGAATGTTATCTGTGCCAATTTCAGTCTCTGGTTTTATGCAGCACCCGAACGCACCTTTCCCCATAAGCAAGCACTAGTTGGTTTTCTAAATTTGAGACCCTGTTCTGTTTTGTAATTCAGTTCATGTGTAGTCAAGTTCACATTCCGTGTATTAGTGATATCTTATGATGTTTCTTTTTCTGTGTGACGTAGTTCACGTAGAATCACCGTACCTGCATCCACTCACTATGCCGCTACGGGCCTGATGACACAGATTTCATTGCTGAGTGATATTGCATTGTACGTACGTGCCACAACTTCTTTATCCATTTTTTGCTTTCTGGGATATTTACCTGATACTGTAGACGAGCTTCGGGTGAACACAGCCGTCCCAAATATTGGGGTGGCTGTCTGTTTTTGATTTTAATTTCCGTAAGCTATAGGACCATAAGTGGAAGTGCCATAGGCTGTGTTGCTTTGTTTCTTACGTGTTTCAGGAAACACCATACACTTCTCCAGGGTGGCTGCTGGCAATTTACATCCTGCCAATCAGCATAACAAGGCTCCCTGTTCTCCATATCCTGTCCTACCTTTCTGGATTTTACACTTTTTTCAGATGGCCCTTTTGCCCGGGAGGGCAGTGAGATTTCATTGTAGTGCAGATTTCCTTTACAGGCTTGCTTGGTTGGCCAAAAAGGGCGTATGCGTTTTTTCCTGAATATATTCAGGAAAAAACGCATACGCCCTTTTTGGCCAAGTGCATCATTGTCGACGTTGTGCCTCTTTTCCTATGCTTTCAGGGCAATTCCAGTCTACCCCCTGCAATCGTTTTCCTGAAATTCTGCCCCGCTTTCAAGTCCCCTTCGCAGGCTTACTTCAATATATTTTTGGAGGATAGCTGTCATTTATAACTCTGCAGGTTTGTGAAGTACAGTGCCCCTGAGCTCCTTTCTTCAACTCGCTTTCTTGTGAGCTGGGCACAAAACCGCAGGATTGCTTCAGGCCCTAATCTGTTTCCAGCAGGGCACACTGAGCCTTTGTTTAATTCCTCTTCCTGGTGGGCAATGAGCGTTACATTTGCCCGTGCAGACACCTACAGCTAGTCTCTCATTGGTTCTCCCTATTCCTGTTCATCTTGCACAGAAATTGCAAGCTGTGCCAAACAGGAGGTTAAAGGCACTGACTCTCCAAGCGGGGAGAGTGTTAGTAAAGCATCTGGAATGGTGAACCCGAGGACCAGGAAATGAAAACTCAGATGCATTTTAAATCATTTCCCAATCACACGGTGGACGATACTCTGGGTTTCCCATGCATGTTTTAGCTGGAGGAAGAATCCCTTGAACCTGGAGAGTTGGGACCCATGGAATGGGTACCATGCAGTATGACTTCAAAGGGTCTGCATTTGCTCACCGAAACTCACCAATGCTATCAGCCTGAAGTGTCCAGCCTTATGTCTCAAACAGCTCTGGGTGTAGATGTGGTCAATCCCGGTTGCATCACATGCCCTGAGTGAATTATTTAAGAATTGCTCTCTATTTCACTGTCTTTGTGTTTTGTTTTCGAAATTTATTTTGATAATGGGATTTATCGGATTTTCACTGCTGCGTTTCGGCCGCTGTACACACGCTTGATTCTCTTACGGAGACATATATATACATGGGTTTTAAGATTCTTCCTAGTCAGGTATATTCCCAGGCGTTGAATATGTGGTGTTGAGTCCATTTCGTTGAGCAAGGAGTAGGTCTTGTCTATTACATATTTGGCTTATGGAATGTTATCTGTGCTAATTTCAGTCTCTGGTTTTATGCAGCACCCCAAGGCACCTTTCCCCATAAGCAAGCACTAGTTGGTTTTCTAAATTTGAGACCCTGTTCTGTTTTGTATTTCAGTTCATGTTTAGTCAAGTTTACATTCCGTGTATTAGTGATATCTTATGATGTTTCTTTTTCTGTGTGACGTAGTTCACGTAGAATCACTGTACCTGCATCCACTCACTATGCCGCTACGGGCCTGATGACACAGATTTCATTGCTGAGTGATATTGCATTGTACGTACGTGCCACAACTTCTTTATCCATTTTTTGCTTTCTGGGATATTTACCTGATACTGTAGACGAGCTTCTTGTGAACACAGCCGTCCCAAATATTGGGGTGGCTGTCTGTTTTTGATTTTAATTTCCGTAAGCTATAGGACCATAAGTGGAAGTGCCATAGGCTGTGTTGCTTTGTTTCTTACGTGTTTCAGGAAACACCATACACTTCTCCAGGGTGGCTGCTGGCAATTTACATCCTGCCAATCAGCATAACAAGGCTCCCTGTTCTCCATATCCTGTCCTACCTTTCTGGATTTTACACTTTTTTCAGATGGCCCTTTTGCCCCGGGGGGCAGTGAGATTTCATTGTAGTGCAGATTTCCTTTACAGGCTTGCTTGGTTGGCCAAAAAGGGCGTATGCGTTTTTTCCTGAATATATTCAGGAAAAAACGCATACGCCCTTTTTGGCCAAGTGCATCATTGTCGACGTTGTGCCTCTTTTCCTATGCTTTCAGGGCAATTCCAGTCTACCCCCTGCAATCGTTTTCCTGAAATTCAGCCCCGCTTTCAAGTCCCCTTCGCAGGCTTACTTCAATATATTTTTGGAGGATAGCTGTCATTTATAACTCTGCAGGTTTGTGAAGTACAGTGCCCCTGAGCTCCTTTCTTCAACTCGCTTTTTTGTGAGCTGGGCGCAAAACCGCAGGAATGCTTCAGGCCCTAATCTGTTTCCAGCAGGGAACACTGAGCCATTGTTTAATTCCTCTTCCTGGTGGGCAATGAGCGTTACATTTGCCCGTGCAGACACCTACAGCTAGTCTGTCATTGGTTCTCCCTATTCCTGTTCGTCTTGCACAGAAATTGCAAGCTGTGCCAAACAGGAGGTTAAAGGCACTGACTCTCCAAGCGGGGAGAGTGTTAGTAAAGCATCTGGAATGGTGAACCCGAGGACCAGGATACGAAAACTGAGATGCATTATAAATCGTTTCCCAATCACACGGTGGACGATACTCTGGGTTTCCCATGCATGTTTTAGCTGGAGGAAGAATCCCTTGAACCTGGAGAGTTGGGACCCATGGAATGGGTACCATGCAGTATGACTTCAAAGGGTCTGCATTTGCTCACCGAAACTCACCAATGCTATCAGCCTGAAGTGTCCAGCCTTATGTCTCAACCAGCTCTGGGTGTAGATGTGGTCAATCCCGGTTGCATCACATGCCCTGAGTGAATTATTTAAGAATTGCTCTCTATTTCACTGTCTTTGTGTTTTGTTTTCGAAATTTATTTTGATAATGGGATTTATCGGATTTTCACTGCTGCGTTTCGGCCGCTGTACACACGCTTGATTCTCTTACGGAGACATATATATCCGTGGGTTTTAAGATTCTTCCTAGTCAGGTATATTCCTAGGCGTTGAATATGTGGTGTTGAGTCCATTTCGTTGAGCAAGGAGTAGGTCTTGTCTATTACATATTTGGCTTATGGAATGTTATCTGTGCTAATTTCAGTCTCTGGTTTTATGCAGCACCCCAAGGCACCTTTCCCCATAAGCAAGCACTAGTTGGTTTTCTAAATTTGAGACCCTGTTCTGTTTTGTAATTCAGTTCATGTGTAGTCAAGTTTACATTCCGTGTATTAGTGATATCTTATGATGTTTCTTTTTCTGTGTGACGTAGTTCACGTAGAATCACCGTACCTGCATCCACTCACTATGCCGCTACGGGCCTGATGACACAGATTTCATTGCTGAGGGATATTGCATTGTACGTACGTGCCACAACTTCTTTATCCATTTTTTGCTTTCTGGGATATTTACCTGATACTGTAGACGAGCTTCTTGTGAACACAGCCGTCCCAAATATTGGGGTGGCTGTCTGTTTTTGATTTTAATTTCCGTAAGCTATAGGACCATAAGTGGAAGTGCCATAGGCTGTGTTGCTTTGTTTCTTACGTGTTTCAGGAAACACCATACACTTCTCCAGAGTGGCTGCTGGCAATTTACATCCTGCCAATCAGCATAACAAGGCTCCCTGTTCTCCATATCTTGTCCTACCTTTCTGGATTTTACACTTTTTTCAGATGGCCCTTTTGGCCGGGGGGGGGGCAGTGAGATTTCATTGTAGTGCAGATTTCCTTTACAGGCTTGCTTGGTTGGCCAAAAAGGGCGTATGCGTTTTTTCCTGAATATATTCAGGAAAAAACGCATACGCCCTTTTTGGCCAAGTGCATCATTGTCGACGTTGTGCCTCTTTTCCTATGCTTTCAGGGCAATTCCAGTCTACCCCCTGCAATCGTTTTCCTGAAATTCAGCCCCGCTTTCAAGTCCCCTTCGCAGGCTTACTTCAATATATTTTTGGAGGATAGCTGTCATTTATAACTCTGCAGGTTTGTGAAGTACAGTGCCCCTGAGCTCCTTTCTTCAACTCGCTTTCTTGTGAGCTGGGCACAAAACCGCATGATTGCTTCAGGCCCTAATCTGTTTCCAGCAGGGCACACTGAGCCTTTGTTTAATTCCTCTTCCTGGTGGGCAATGAGCGTTACATTTGCCCGTGCAGACACCTACAGCTAGTCTGTCATTGGTTCTCCCTATTCCTGTTCATCTTGCACAGAAATTGCAAGCTGTGCGAAACAGGAGGTTAAAGGCACTGACTCTCCAAGCGGGGAGAGTGTTAGTAAAGCATCTGGAATGGTGAACCCGAGGACCAGGATACGAAAACTGAGATGCATTTTAAATCGTTTCCCAATCACACGGTGGACGATACTCTTGGTTTCCCATGCATGTTTTAGCTGGAGGAAGAATCCCTTGAACCTGGAGAGTTGGGACCCATGGAATGGGTCCATGCAGTATGACTTCAAAGGGTCTGCATTTGCTCACAGAAACTCACCAGTGCTATCAGCCTGAAGTGTCCAGCCTTATGTCTCAACCAGCTCTGGGTGTAGATGTGGTAATCCCGGTTGCATCACATGCCCTGAGTGAATTATTTAAGAATTGCTCTCTATTTCACTGTCTTTGTGTTTTGTTTTCCAAATTTATTTTAATAATGGGATTTATCGGATTTTCACTGCTGCGTTTCGGCCGCTGTACACACGCTTGATTCTCTTACGGAGACATATATATGCATGGGTTTTAAGATTCTTCCTAGTCAGGTATATTCCTAGGCGTTGAATATGTGGTGTTGAGTCCATTTCGTTGAGCAAGGAGTAGGTCTTGTCTATTACATATTTGGCTTATGGAATGTTATCTGTGCTAATTTCAGTCTCTGGTTTTATGCAGCACCCCAAGGCACCTTTCCCCATAAGCAAGCACTAGTTGGTTTTCTAAATTTGAGACCCTGTTCTGTTTTGTAATTCAGTTCATGTGTAGTCAAGTTTACATTCCGTGTATTAGTGATATCTTATGATGTTTCTTTTTCTGTGTGACGTAGTTCACGTAGAATCACCGTACCTGCATCCACTCACTATGCCGCTACGGGCCTGATGACACAGATTTCATTGCTGAGTGATATTGCATTGTACGTACGTGCCACAACTTCTTTATCCATTTTTTGCTTTCTGGGATATTTACCTGATACTGTAGACGAGCTTCTTGTGAACACAGCCGTCCCAAATATTGGGGTGGCTGTCTGTTTTTGATTTTAATTTCCGTAAGCTATAAGACCATAAGTGGAAGTGCCATAGGCTGTGTTGCTTTGTTTCTTACGTGTTTCAGGAAACACCATACACTTCTCCAGAGTGGCTGCTGGCAATTTACATCCTGCCAATCAGCATAACAAGGCTCCCTGTTCTCCATATCTTGTCCTACCTTTCTGGATTTTACACTTTTTTCAGATGGCCCTTTTGGCCGGGGGGGGGGCAGTGAGATTTCATTGCAGTGCAGATTTCCTTTACAGGCTTGCTTGGTTGGCCAAAAAGGGCGTATGCGTTTTTTCCTGAATATATTCAGGAAAAAACGCATACGCCCTTTTTGGCCAAGTGCATCATTGTCGACGTTGTGCCTCTTTTCCTATGCTTTCAGGGCAATTCCAGTCTACCCCCTGCAATCGTTTTCCTGAAATTCAGCCCCGCTTTCAAGTCCCCTTCGCAGGCTTACTTCAATATATTTTTGGAGGATAGCTGTCATTTATAACTCTGCAGGTTTGTGAAGTACAGTGCCCCTGAGCTCCTTTCTTCAACTCGCTTTCTTGTGAGCTGGGCACAAAACCGCAGGATTGCTTCAGGCCCTAATCTGTTTCCAGCAGGGCACACTGAGCCTTTGTTTAATTCCTCTTCTTGGTGGGCAATGAGCGTTACATTTGCCCGTGCAGACACCTACAGCTAGTCTCTCATTGGTTCTCCCTATTCCTGTTCATCTTGCACAGAAATTGCAAGCTGTGCGAAACAGGAGGTTAAAGGCACTGACTCTCCAAGCGGGGAGAGTGTTAGTAAAGCATCTGGAATGGTGAACCCGAGGACCAGGATACGAAAACTGAGATGCATTTCAAATCGTTTCCCAATCACACGGTGGACGATACTCTTGGTTTCCCATGCATGTTTTAGCTGGAGGAAGAATCCCTTGAACCTGGAGAGTTGGGACCCATGGAATGGGTACCATGCAGTATGACTTCAAAGGGTCTGCATTTGCTCACCGAAACTCACCAGTGCTATCAGCCTGAAGTGTCCAGCCTTATGTCTCAACCAGCTCTGGGTGTAGATGTGGTCAATCCCGGTTGCATCACATGCCCTGAGTGAATTATTTAAGAATTGCTCTCTATTTCACTGTCTTTGTGTTTTGTTTTCCAAATTTATTTTAATAATGGGATTTACCGGATTTTCACTGCTGCGTTTCGGCCGCTGTACACACGCTTGATTCTCTTACGGAGACATATATATCCATGGGTTTTAAGATTCTTCCTAGTCAGGTATATTCCTAGGCGTTGAATATGTGGTGTTGGGTCCATTTCGTTGAGCAAGGAGTAGGTCTTGTCTATTACATATTTGGCTTATGGAATGTTATCTGTGCTAATTTCAGTCTCTGGTTTTATGCAGCACCCCAACGCACCTTTCCCCATAAGCAAGCACTAGTTGGTTTTCTAAATTTGAGACCCTGTTCTGTTTTGTAATTCAGTTTATGTGTAGTCAAGTTTACATTCCGTGTATTAGTGATATCTTATGATGTTTCTTTTTCTGTGTGACGTAGTTCACGTAGAATCACCGTACCTGCATCCACTCACTATGCCGCTACGGGCCTGATGACACAGATTTCATTGCTGAGTGATATTGCATTGTACGTACGTGCCACAACTTCTTTATCCATTTTTTGCTTTCTGGGATATTTACCTGATACTGTAGACGAGCTTCTTGTGAACACAGCCGTCCCAAATATTGGGGTGGCTGTCTGTTTTTGATTTTAATTTCCGTAAGCTATAGGACCATAAGTGGAAGTGCCATAGGCTGTGTTGCTTTGTTTCTTACGTGTTTCAGGAAACACCATACACTTCTCCAGGGTGGCTGCTGGCAATTTACATCCTGCCAATCAGCATAACAAGGCTCCCTGTTCTCCATATCCTGTCCTAACTTTCAGGATTTTACACTTTTTTCAGATGGCCCTTTTGCCCGGGGGGCAGTGAGACTTCATTGTAGTGCAGATTTCCTTTACAGGCTTGCTTGGTTGGCCAAAAAGGGCGTATGCTTTTTTTCCTGAATATATTCAGTAAAAAACGCATACGCCCTTTTTATCCAAGTGCATCATTGTCGATGTTGTGCCTCTTTTCCTTTGCTTGCAGGGCAATTCCAGTCTACCCCCTGCAATCGTTTTCCTGAAATTCTGCCCCGCTTTCAAGTCCCCTTCGCAGGCTTACTTCAATATACTTTTGGATGATAGCTGTCATTTATAACTCTGCAGGTTTGTGAAGTACAGTGCCCCTGAGCTCCTTTCTTCAACTCGCTTTCTTGTGAGCTTGGCACAAAACCGCAGGATTGCTTCAGGCCCTAATCTGTTTCCATCAGGGCACACTGAACCTTTGTTTAATTCCTCTTCCTGGTCGGCAATGAGCGTTACATTTGCCCGTGCAGACACCTACAGCTAGTCTCTCATTGGTTCTCCCTATTCCTGTTCATCTTGCACAGAAATTGCAAGCTGTGCGAAACAGGAGGTTAAAGGCAGTGACTCTCCAAGCGGGGAGAGTGTTAGTAAAGCATCTGGAATGGTGAACCCGAGGACCAGGATACGAAAACTGAGATGCATTTCAAATCGTTTCCCAATCACACGGTGGACGATACTCTTGGTTTCCCATGCATGTTTTAGCTGGAGGAAGAATCCCTTGAACCTGGAGAGTTGGGACCCATGGAATGGGTACCATGCAGTATGACTTCAAAGGGTCTGCATTTGCTCACCGAAACTCACCAGTGCTATCAGCCTGAAGTGTCCAGCCTTATGTCTCAACCAGCTCTGGGTGTAGATGTGGTCAATCCCGGTTGCATCACATGCCCTGAGTGAATTATTTAATAATTGCTCTCTATTTCACTGTCTTTGTGTTTTGTTTTCCAAATTTATTTTAATAATGGGATTTACCGGATTTTCACTGCTGCGTTTCGGCCGCTGTACACACGCTTGATTCTCTTACGGAGACATATATATCCATGGGTTTTAAGATTCTTCCTAGTCAGGTATATTCCTAGGCGTTGAATATGTGGTGTTGGGTCCATTTCGTTGAGCAAGGAGTAGGTCTTGTCTATTACATATTTGGCTTATGGAATGTTATCTGTGCTAATTTCAGTCTCTGGTTTTATGCAGCACCCCAACGCACCTTTCCCCATAAGCAAGCACTAGTTGGTTTTCTAAATTTGAGACCCTGTTCTGTTTTGTAATTCAGTTTATGTGTAGTCAAGTTTACATTCCGTGTATTAGTGATATCTTATGATGTTTCTTTTTCTGTGTGACGTAGTTCACGTAGAATCACCGTACCTGCATCCACTCACTATGCCGCTACGGGCCTGATGACACAGATTTCATTGCTGAGTGATATTGCATTGTACGTACGTGCCACAACTTCTTTATCCATTTTTTGCTTTCTGGGATATTTACCTGATACTGTAGACGAGCTTCTTGTGAACACAGCCGTCCCAAATATTGGGGTGGCTGTCTGTTTTTGATTTTAATTTCCGTAAGCTATAGGACCATAAGTGGAAGTGCCATAGGCTGTGTTGCTTTGTTTCTTACGTGTTTCAGGAAACACCATACACTTCTCCAGGGTGGCTGCTGGCAATTTACATCCTGCCAATCAGCATAACAAGGCTCCCTGTTCTCCATATCCTGTCCTAACTTTCAGGATTTTACACTTTTTTCAGATGGCCCTTTTGCCCGGGGGGCAGTGAGACTTCATTGTAGTGCAGATTTCCTTTACAGGCTTGCTTGGTTGGCCAAAAAGGGCGTATGCTTTTTTTCCTGAATATATTCAGTAAAAAACGCATACGCCCTTTTTATCCAAGTGCATCATTGTCGATGTTGTGCCTCTTTTCCTTTGCTTGCAGGGCAATTCCAGTCTACCCCCTGCAATCGTTTTCCTGAAATTCTGCCCCGCTTTCAAGTCCCCTTCGCAGGCTTACTTCAATATACTTTTGGATGATAGCTGTCATTTATAACTCTGCAGGTTTGTGAAGTACAGTGCCCCTGAGCTCCTTTCTTCAACTCGCTTTCTTGTGAGCTTGGCACAAAACCGCAGGATTGCTTCAGGCCCTAATCTGTTTCCATCAGGGCACACTGAACCTTTGTTTAATTCCTCTTCCTGGTCGGCAATGAGCGTTACATTTGCCCGTGCAGACACCTACAGCTAGTCTCTCATTGGTTCTCCCTATTCCTGTTCATCTTGCACAGAAATTGCAAGCTGTGCGAAACAGGAGGTTAAAGGCACTGACTCTCCAAGCGGGGAGAGTGTTAGTAAAGCATCTGGAATGGTGAACCCGAGGACCAGGATACGAAAACTGAGATGCATTTTAAATCGTTTCCCAATCACAGGGTGGACGATACTCTGGGTTTCCCATGCATGTTTTAGCTGGAGGAAGAATCCCTTGAACCTGGAGAGTTGGGACACATGGAATGGGTACCATGCAGTATGACTTCAAAGGGTCTGCATTTGCTCACCGAAACTCACCAATGCTATCAGCCTGAAGTGTCCAGCCTTATGTCTCAACCAGCTCTGGGTGTAGATGTGGTAATCCCGGTTGCATCACATGCCCTGAGTGAATTATTTAAGAATTGCTCTCTATTTCACTGTCTTTGTGTTTTGTTTTCCAAATTTATTTTAATAATGGGATTTATCGGATTTTCACTGCTGCGTTTCGGCCGCTGTACACACGCTTGATTCTCTTACGGAGACATATATATCCATGGGTTTTAAGATTCTTCCTAGTCAGGTATATTCCTAGGCGTTGAATATGTGGTGTTGGGTCCATTTCGTTGAGCAAGGAGTAGGTCTTGTCTATTACATATTTGGCTTATGGAAAGTTATCTGTGCTAATTTCAGTCTCTGGTTTTATGCAGCACCCCAAGGCACCTTTCCCCATAAGCAAGCACTAGTTGGTTTTCTAAATTTCAGACCCTGTTCTGTTTTGTAATTCAGTTTATGTGTAGTCAAGTTTACATTCCGTGTATTAGTGATATCTTATGATGTTTCTTTTTCTGTGTGACGTAGTTCACGTAGAATCACCGTACCTGCATCCACTCACTATGCCGCTACGGGCCTGATGACACAGATTTCATTGCTGAGTGATATTGCATTGTACGTACGTGCCACAACTTCTTTATCCATTTTTTGCTTTCTGGGATATTTACCTGATACTGTAGACGAGCTTCTTGTGAACACAGCCGTCCCAAATATTGGGGTGGCTGTCTGTTTTTGATTTTAATTTCCGTAAGCTATAGGACCATAAGTGGAAGTGCCATAGGCTGTGTTGCTTTGTTTCTTTCGTGTTTCAGGAAACACCATACACTTCTCCAGGGTGGCTGCTGGCAATTTACATCCTGCCAATTAGCATAACAAGGCTCCCTGTTCTCCATATCCTGTCCTACCTTTCTGGATTTTACACTTTTTTCAGATGGCCCTTTTGCCCGGGGGGGCAGTGAGATTTCATTGTAGTGCAGATTTCCTTTACAGGCTTGCTTGGTTGGCCAAAAAGGGCGTATGCGTTTTTTCCTGAAAATATTCAGGAAAAAACGCATACGCCTTTTTTGGCCAAGTGCATCATTGTCGACGTTGTGCCTCTTTTCCTATGCTTTCAGGGCAATTCCAGTCTACACCCTGCAACCGTTTTCCTGAAATTCAGCCCCGCTTTCAAGTCCCCTTCGCAGGCTTACTTCAATATATTTTTGGAGGATAGCTGTCATTTATAACTCTGCAGGTTTGTGAAGTACAGTGCCCCTGAGCTCCTTTCTTCAACTCGCTTTCTTGTGAGCTGGGCACAAAACCGCAGGATTGCTTCAGGCCCTAATCTGTTTCCAGCAGGGCACGCTGAGCCTTTGTTTAATTCCTCTTCCTGGTGGGCAATGAGCGTTACATTTGCCCGTGCAGACACCTACAGCTAGTCTCTCATTGGTTCTCCCTATTCCTGTTCATCTTGCACAGAAATGGCAAGCTGTGCCAAACAGGAGGTTAAAGGCACTGACTCTCCAAGCGGGGAGAGTGTTAGTAAAGCATCTGGAATGGTGAACCCGAGGACCAGGATACGAAAACTGAGATGCATTTTAAATCGTTTCCCAATCACACGGTGGACGATACTCTGGGATTCCCATGCATGTTTTAGCTGGAGGAAGAATCCCTTGAACCTTGAGAGTTGGGACCCATGGAATGGGTACCATGCAGTATGACTTCAAAGGGTCTGCATTTGCTCACCGAAACTCACCAATGCTATCAGCCTGAAGTGTCCAGCCTTATGTCTCAACCAGCTCTGGGTGTAGATGTGGTCAATCCCGGTTGCATCACATGCCCTGAGTGAATTATTTAAGAATTGCTCTCTATTTCACTGTCTTTGTGTTTTGTTTTCGAAATTTATTTTGATAATGGGATTTATCGGATTTTCACTGCTGCGTTTCGGCCGCTGGACACAAGCTTGATTCTCTTACGGAGACATATATATCCATGGGTTTTAAGATTCTTCCTAGTCAGGTATATTCCTAGGCGTTGAATATGTGGTGTTGGGTCCATTTCGTTGAGCAAGGAGTAGGTCTTGTCTATTACATATTTGACTTATGGAAAGTTATCTGTGCTAATTTCAGTCTCCGGTTTTATGCAGCACCCCAAGGCACCTTTCCCCATAAGCAAGCACTAGTTGGTTTTCTATATTTGAGATCCTGTTCTTTTTTGTAATTCAGTTCATGTGTAGTCAAGTTTACATTCCGTGTATTAGTGATATCTTATGATGTTTCTTTTTCTGTGTGACGTAGTTCACGTAGAATCACCGTACCTGCATCCACTCACTATGCCGCTACGGGCCTGATGACACAGATTTCATTGCTGAGTGATATTGCATTGTACGTACGTGCCACAACTTCTTTATCCATTTTTTGCTTTCTGGGATATTTACCTGATACTGTAGACGAGCTTCTTGTGAACACAGCCGTCCCAAATATTGGGGTGGCTGTCTGTTTTTGATTTTAATTTCCGTAAGCTATAGGACCATAAGTGGAAGTGCCATAGGCTGTGTTGCTTTGTTTCTTACGTGTTTCAGGAAACACCATACACTTCTCCAGGGTGGCTGCTGGCAATTTACATCCTGCCAATCAGCATAACAAGGCTCCCTGTTCTCCATATCCTGTCCTACCTTTCTGGATTTTACACTTTTTTCAGATGGCCCTTTTGCCCGGGGGGGGGGGGGCAGTGAGATTTCATTGTAGTGCAGATTTCCTTTACAGGCTTGCTTGGTTGGCCAAAAAGGGCGTATGCGTTTTTTCCTGAATATATTCAGGAAAAAACGCATACGCCCTTTTTGGCCAAGTGCATCATTGTCGACGTTGTGCCTCTTTTCCTATGCTTTCAGGGCAATTCCAGTCTACCCCCTGCAATCGTTTTCCTGAAATTCTGCCCCGCTTTCAAGTCCCCTTCGCAGGCTTTCTTCAATATATTTTTGGAGGATAGCTGTCATTTATAACTCTGCAGGTTTGTGAAGTACAGTGCCCCTGAGCTCCTTTCTTCAACTCGCTTTCTTGTGAGCTGGGCACAAAACCGCAGGATTGCTTCAGGCCCTAATCTGTTTCCAGCAGGGCACACTGAGCCTTTGTTTAATTCCTCTTCCTGGTGGGCAATGAGCGTTACATTTGCCCGTGCAGACACCTACAGCTAGTCTCTCATTGGTTCTCCCTATTCCTGTTCATCTTGCACAGAAATGGCAAGCTGTGCCAAACAGGAGGTTAAAGGCACTGACTCTCCAAGCGGGGAGAGTGTTAGTAAAGCATCTGGAATGGTGAACCCGAGGACCAGGATACGAAAACTGAGATGCATTTTAAATCGTTTCCCAATCACACGGTGGACGATACTCTGGGTTTCCCATGCATGTTTTAGCTGGAGGAAGAATGCCTTGAACCTGGAGAGTTGGGACCCATGGAATGGGTACCATGCAGTATGACTTCAAAGGGTCTGCATTTGCTCACCGAAACTCACCAGTGCTATCAGCCAGAAGTGTCCAGCCTTATGTCTCAACCAGCTCTGGGTGTAGATGTGGTCAATCCCGGTTGCATCACATGCCCTGAGTGAATTATTTAAGAATTGCTCTCTATTTCACTGTCTTTGTGTTTTGTTTTCGAAATTTATTTTGATAATGGGATTTATCGGATTTTCACTGCTGCATTTCCGCCGCTGTACACACGCTTGATTCTCTTACGGAGACATATATATCCATGGGTTTTAAGATTCTTCCTAGTCAGGTATATTCCTAGGCGTTGAATATGTGGTGTTGAGTCCATTTCGTTGAGCAAGGAGTACGTCTTGTCTATTACATATTTGGCTTATGGAATGTTATCTGTGCTAATTTCAGTCTCTGGTTTTATGCAGCACCCCAACGCACCTTTCCCCATAAGCAAGCACTAGTTGGTTTTCTAAATTTGAGACCCTGTTCTGTTTTGTAATTCAGTTCATGTGTAGTCAAGTTTACATTCCGTGTATTAGTGATATCTTATGATGTTTCTTTTTCTGTGTGACGTAGTTCACGTAGAATCACCGCACCTGCATGCACTTACTATGCCGCTACGGGCCTGATGACACAGATTTCATTGCTGAGTGATATTGCATTGCACGTACATGCCACAACTTCTTTATAGATTTTTTGCTTTCTGGGATATTTACCTGATACTGTAGACGAGCTTCTTGTGAACACAGCCGTCCCAAATATTGGGGTGGCTGTCTGTTTTTGATTTTAATTTCCGTAAGCTATAGGACCATAAGTGGAAGTGCCATAGGCTGTGTTGCTTTGTTTCTTACGTGTTTCAGGAAACACCATACACTTCTCCAGGGTGGCTGCTGGCAATTTACATCCTGCCAATCAGCATAACAAGGCTCCCTGTTCTCCATATCCTGTCCTACCTTTCTGGATTTTACAGTTTTTTCAGATGGCCCTTTTGCCCGGGGGGGCAGTGAGATTTCATTGTAGTGCAGATTTCCTTTACAGGCTTGCTTGGTTGGCCAAAAAGGGCGTATGCGTTTTTTCCTGAATATATTCAGGAAAAAACGCATACGCCCTTTTTGGCCAAGTGCATCATTGTCGACGTTGTGCCTCTTTTCCTATGCTTTCAGGGCAATTCCAGTCTACCCCCTGCAATCGTTTTCCTGAAATTCAGCCCCGCTTTCAAGTCCCCTTCGCAGGCTTACTTCAATATATTTTTGGAGGATAGCTGTCATTTATAACTCTGCAGGTTTGTGAAGTACAGTGCCCCTGAGCTCCTTTCTTCAACTCGCTTTCTTGTGAGCTGGGCACAAAACCGCAGGATTGCTTCAGGCCCTAATCTGTTTCCAGCAGGGCACACTGAGCCTTTGTTTAATTCCTCTTCCTGGTGGGCAATGAGCGTTACATTTGCCCGTGCAGACACCTACAGCTAGTCTCTCATTGGTTCTCCCTATTCCTGTTCATCTTGCACAGAAATGGCAAGCTGTGCCAAACAGGAGGTTAAAGGCACTGACTCTCCAAGCGGGGAGAGTGTTAGTAAAGCATCTGGAATGGTGAACCCGAGGACCAGGATACGAAAACTGAGATGCATTTTAAATCGTTTCCCAATCACACGGTGGACGATACTCTGGGTTTCCCATGCATGTTTTAGCTGGAGGAAGAATGCCTTGAACCTGGAGAGTTGGGACCCATGGAATGGGTACCATGCAGTATGACTTCAAAGGGTCTGCATTTGCTCACCGAAACTCACCAATGCTATCAGCCTGAAGTGTCCAGCCTTATGTCTCAACCAGCTCTGGGTGTAGATGTGGTCAATCCCGGTTGCATCACATGCCCTGAGTGAATTATTTAAGAATTGCTCTCTATTTCACTGTCTTTGTGTTTTGTTTTCGAAATTTATTTTGATAATGGGATTTATCGGATTTTCACTGCTGCGTTTCGGCCGCTGTACACACGCTTGATTCTCTTACGGAGACATATATATCCATGGGTTTTAAGATTCTTCCTAGTCAGGTATATTCCTAGGCGTTGAATATGTGGTGTTGGGTCCATTTCGTTGAGCAAGGAGTAGGTCTTGTCTATTACATATTTGGCTTATGGAAAGTTATCTGTGCTAATTTCAGTCTCTGGTTTTATGCAGCACCCCAAGGCACCTTTCCCCATAAGCAAGCACTAGTTGGTTTTCTAAATTTGAGACCCTGTTCTTTTTTGTAATTCAATTCATGTGTAGTCAAGTTTACATTCCGTGTATTAGTGATATCTTATGATGTTTCTTTTTCTGTGTGACGTAGTTCACGTAGAATCACCGTACCTGCATCCACTTACTATGCCGCTACGGGCCTGATGACACAGATTTCATTGCTGAGTGATATTGCATTGCACGTACGTGCCACAACTTCTTTATCCATTTTTTGCTTTCTGGGATATTTACCTGATACTGTAGACGAGCTTCTTGTGAACACAGCCGTCCCAAATATTGGGGTGGCTGTCTGTTTTTGATTTTAATTTCCGTAAGCTATAGGACCATAAGTGGAAGTGCCATAGGCTGTGTTGCTTTGTTTCTTACGTGTTTCAGGAAACACCATACACTTCTCCAGGGTGGCTGCTGGCAATTTACATCCTGCCAATCAGCATAACAAGGCTCCCTGTTCTCCATATCCTGTCCTACCTTTCTGGATTTTACACTTTTTTCAGATGGCCCTTTTGCCCGGGGGGGCAGTGAGATTTCATTGTAGTGCAGATTTCCTTTACAGGCTTGCTTGGTTGGCCAAAAAGGGCGTATGCGTTTTTTCCTGAATATATTCAGGAAAAAACGCATACGCCCTTTTTGGCCAAGTGCATCATTGTCGACGTTGTGCCTCTTTTCCTATGCTTTCAGGGCAATTCCAGTCTACCCCCTGCAATCGTTTTCCTGAAATTCAGCCCCGCTTTCAAGTCCCCTTCGCAGGCTTACTTCAATATATTTTTGGAGGATAGCTGTCATTTATAACTCTGCAGGTTTGTGAAGTACAGTGCCCCTGAGCTCCTTTCTTCAACTCGCTTTCTTGTGATCTGGGCACAAAACCGCAGGATTGCTTCAGGCCCTAATCTGTTTCCAGCAGGGCACACTGAGCCTTTGTTTAATTCCTCTTCCTGGTGGGCAATGAGCGTTACATTTGCCCGTGCAGACACCTACAGCTAGTCTCTCATTGTTTCTCCCTATTCCTGTTCATCTTGCACAGAAATTGCAAGCTGTGCCAAACAGGAGGTTAAAAGCACTGACTCTCCAAGCGGGGAGAGTGTTAGTAAAGCATCTGGAATGGTGAACCCGAGGACCAGGATACGAAAACTGAGATGCATTTTAAATCGTTTCCCAATCACACGGTGGACGATACTCTGGGTTTCCCATGCATGTTTTAGCTGGAGGAAGAATGCCTTGAACCTGGAGAGTTGGGACCCATGGAATGGGTACCATGCAGTATGACTTCAAAGGGTCTGCATTTGCTCACCGAAACTCACCAGTGCTATCAGCCAGAAGTGTCCAGCCTTATGTCTCAACCAGCTCTGGGTGTAGATGTGGTCAATCCCGGTTGCATCACATGCCCTGAGTGAATTATTTAAGAATTGCTCTCTATTTCACTGTCTTTGTGTTTTGTTTTCGAAATTTATTTTGATAATGGGATTTATCGGATTTTCACTGCTGCATTTCCGCCGCTGTACACACGCTTGATTCTCTTACGGAGACATATATATCCATGGGTTTTAAGATTCTTCCTAGTCACGTATATTCCTAGGCGTTGAATATGTGGTGTTGAGTCCATTTCGTTGAGCAAGGAGTAGATCTTGTCTATTACATATTTGGCTTATGGAATGTTATCTGTGCTAATTTCAGTCTCTGGTTTTATGCAGCACCCCAACGCACCTTTCCCCATAAGCAAGCACTAGTTGGTTTTCTAAATTTGAGACCCTGTTCTGTTTTGTAATTCAGTTCATGTGTAGTGAAGTTTACATTCCGTGTATTAGTGATATCTTATGATGTTTCTTTTTCTGTGTGACGTAGTTCACGTAGAATCACCGCACCTGCATCCACTTACTATGCCGCTACGGGCATGATGACACAGATTTCATTGCTGAGTGATATTGCATTGCACGTACGTGCCACAACTTCTTTATCCATTTTTTGCTTTCTGGGATATTTACCTGATACTGTAGACGAGCTTCTTGTGAACAGAGCCGTCCCAAATATTGGGGTGGCTGTCTGTTTTTGATTTTAATTTCCGTAAGCTATAGGACCATAAGTGGAAGTGCCATAGGCTGTGTTGCTTTGTTTCTTACGTGTTTCAGGAAACACCATACACTTCTCCAGGGTGGCTGCTGGCAATTTACATCCTGCCAATCAGCATAACAAGGCTCCCTGTTCTCCATATCCTGTCCTACCTTTCTGGATTTTACAGTTTTTTCAGATGGCCCTTTTGCCCGGGGGGGCAGTGAGATTTCATTGTAGTGCAGATTTCCTTTACAGGCTTGCTTGGTTGGCCAAAAAGGGCGTATGCGTTTTTTCCTGAATATATTCAGGAAAAAACGCATACGCCCTTTTTGGCCAAGTGCATCATTGTCGACGTTGTGCCTCTTTTCCTATGCTTTCAGGGCAATTCCAGTCTACCCCCTGCAATCGTTTTCCTGAAATTCAGCCCCGCTTTCAAGTCCCCTTCGCAGGCTTACTTCAATATATTTTTGGAGGATAGCTGTCATTTATAACTCTGCAGGTTTGTGAAGTACAGTGCCCCTGAGCTCCTTTCTTCAACTCGCTTTCTTGTGAGCTGGGCACAAAACCGCAGGATTGCTTCAGGCCCTAATCTGTTTCCAGCAGGGCACACTGAGCCTTTGTTTAATTCCTCTTCCTGGTGGGCAATGAGCGTTACATTTGCCCGTGCAGACACCTACAGCTAGTCTCTCATTGGTTCTCCCTATTCCTGTTCATCTTGCACAGAAATGGCAAGCTGTGCCAAACAGGAGGTTAAAGGCACTGACTCTCCAAGCGGGGAGAGTGTTAGTAAAGCATCTGGAATGGTGAACCCGAGGACCAGGATACGAAAACTGAGATGCATTTTAAATCGTTTCCCAATCACACGGTGGACGATACTCTGGGTTTCCCATGCATGTTTTAGCTGGAGGAAGAATGCCTTGAACCTGGAGAGTTGGGACCCATGGAATGGGTACCATGCAGTATGACTTCAAAGGGTCTGCATTTGCTCACCGAAACTCACCAGTGCTATCAGTCTGAAGTGTCCAGCCTTATGTCTCAACCAGCTCTGGGTGTAGATGTGGTCAATCCCGGTTGCATCACATGCCCTGAGTGAATTATTTAAGAATTGCTCTCTATTTCACTGTCTTTGTGTTTTGTTTTCGAAATTTACTTTGATAATGGGATTTATCGGATTTTCACTGCTGCGTTTCGGCCGCTGTACACACGCTTGATTCTCTTACGGAGACATATATATCCATGGGTTTTAAGATTCTTCCTAGTCAGGTATATTCCTAGGCGTTGAATATGTGGTGTTGAGTCCATTTCGTTGAGCAAGGAGTAGGTCTTGTCTATTACATATTTGGCTTATGGAAAGTTATCTGTGCTAATTTCAGTCTCTGGTTTTATGCAGCACCCCAAGGCACCTTTCCCCATAAGCAAGCACTAGTTGGTTTTCTAAATTTGAGACCCTGTTCTTTTTTGTAATTCAGTTCATGTGTAGTCAAGTTTACATTCCGTGTATTAGTGATATCTTATGATGTTTCTTTTTCTGTGTGACGTAGTTCACGTAGAATCACCGTACCTGCATCCACTTACTATGCCGCTACGGGCCTGATGACACAGATTTCATTGCTGAGTGATATTGCATTGCACGTACGTGCCACAACTTCTTTATCCATTTTTTGCTTTCTGGGATATTTACCTGATACTGTAGACGAGCTTCTTGTGAACACAGCCGTCCCAAATATTGGGGTGGCTGTCTGTTTTTGATTTTAATTTCCGTAAGCTATAGGACCATAAGTGGAAGTGCCATAGGCTGTGTTGCTTTATTTCTTACGTGTTTCAGGAAACACCATACACTTCTCCAGGGTGGCTGCTGGCAATTTACATCCTGCCAATCAGCATAACAAGGCTCCCTGTTCTCCATATCCTGTCCTACCTTTCTGGATTTTACAGTTTTTTCAGATGGCCCTTTTGCCCGGGGGGGCAGTGAGATTTCATTGTAGTGCAGATTTCCTTTACAGGCTTGCTTGGTTGGCCAAAAAGGGCGTATGCGTTTTTTCCTGAATATATTCAGGAAAAAACGCATACGCCCTTTTTGGCCAAGTGCATCATTGTCGACGTTGTGCCTCTTTTCCTATGCTTTCAGGGCAATTCCAGTCTACCCCCTGCAATCGTTTTCCTGAAATTCAGCCCCGCTTTCAAGTCCCCTTCGCAGGCTTACTTCAATATATTTTTGGAGGATAGCTGTCATTTATAACTCTGCAGGTTTGTGAAGTACAGTGGCCCTGAGCTCCTTTCTTCAACTCGCTTTCTTGTGAGCTGGGCACAAAACCGCAGGATTGCTTCAGGCCCTAATCTGTTTCCAGCAGGGCACACTGAGCCTTTGTTTAATTCCTCTTCCTGGTGGGCAATGAGCGTTACATTTGCCCGTGCAGACACCTACAGCTAGTCTCTCATTGGTTCTCCCTATTCCTGTTCATCTTGCACAGAAATGGCAAGCTGTGCCAAACAGGAGGTTAAAGGCACTGACTCTCCAAGCGGGGAGAGTGTTAGTAAAGCATCTGGAATGGTGAACCCGAGGACCAGGATACGAAAACTGAGATGCATTTTAAATCGTTTCCCAATCACACGGTGGACGATACTCTGGGTTTCCCATGCATGTTTTAGCTGGAGGAAGAATGCCTTGAACCTGGAGAGTTGGGACCCATGGAATGGGTACCATGCAGTATGACTTCAAAGGGTCTGCATTTGCTCACCGAAACTCACCAGTGCTATCAGCCTGAAGTGTCCAGCCTTATGTCTCAACCAGCTCTGGGTGTAGATGTGGTCAATCCCGGTTGCATCACATGCCCTGAGTGAATTATTTAAGAATTGCTCTCTATTTCACTGTCTTTGTGTTTTGTTTTCGAAATTTATTTTGATAATGGGATTTATCGGATTTTCACTGCTGCGTTTCGGCCGCTGTACACACGCTTGATTCTCTTACGGAGACATATATATCCATGGGTTTTAAGATTCTTCCTAGTCAGGTATATTCCTAGGCGTTGAATATGTGGTGTTGAGTCCATTTCGTTGAGCAAGGAGTAGGTCTTGTCTATTACATATTTGGCTTATGGAAAGTTATCTGTGCTAATTTCAGTCTCTGGTTTTATGCAGCACCCCAAGGCACCTTTCCCCATAAGCAAGCACTAGTTGGTTTTCTAAATTTGAGACCCTGTTCTTTTTTGTAATTCAGTTCATGTGTAGTCAAGTTTACATTCCGTGTATTAGTGATATCTTATGATGTTTCTTTTTCTGTGTGACGTAGTTCACGTAGAATCACCGTACCTGCATCCACTTACTATGCCGCTACGGGCCTGATGACACAGATTTCATTGCTGAGTGATATTGCATTGCACGTACGTGCCACAACTTCTTTATCCATTTTTTGCTTTCTGGGATATTTACCTGATACTGTAGACGAGCTTCTTGTGAACACAGCCGTCCCAAATATTGGGGTGGCTGTCTGTTTTTGATTTTAATTTCCGTAAGCTATAGGACCATAAGTGGAAGTGCCATAGGCTGTGTTGCTTTGTTTCTTACGTGTTTCAGGAAACACCATACACTTCTCCAGGGTGGCTGCTGGCAATTTACATCCTGCCAATCAGCATAACAAGGCTCCCTGTTCTCCATATCCTGTCCCACCTTTCTGGATTTTACACTTTTTTCAGATGGCCCTTTTGCCCGGGGGGGCAGTGAGATTTCATTGTAGTGCAGATTTCCTTTACAGGCTTGCTTGGTTGGCCAAAAAGGGCGTATGCGTTTTTTCCTGAATATATTCAGGAAAAAACGCATACGCCCTTTTTGGCCAAGTGCATCATTGTCGACGTTGTGCCTCTTTTCCTATGCTTTCAGGGCAATTCCAGTCTACCCCCTGCAATCGTTTTCCTGAAATTCAGCCCCGCTTTCAAGTCCCCTTCGCAGGCTTACTTCAATATATTTTTGGAGGATAGCTGTCATTTATAACTCTGCAGGTTTGTGAAGTACAGTGCCCCTGAGCTCCTTTCTTCAACTCGCTTTCTTGTGAGCTGGGCACAAAACCGCAGGATTGCTTCAGGCCCTAATCTGTTTCCAGCAGGGCACACTGAGCCTTTGTTTAATTCCTCTTCCTGGTGGGCAATGAGCGTTACATTTGCCCGTGCAGACACCTACAGCTAGTCTCTCACTGGTTCTCCCTATTCCTGTTCATCTTGCACAGAAATGGCAAGCTGTGCCAAACAGGAGGTTAAAGGCACTGACTCTCCAAGCGGGGAGAGTGTTAGTAAAGCATCTGGAATGGTGAACCCGAGGACCAGGAAACGAAAACTGAGATGCATTTTAAATCATTTCCCAATCACACGGTGGACGATACTCTGGGTTTCCCATGCATGTTTTAGCTGGAGGAAGAATCCCTTGAACCTGGAGAGTTGGGACCCATGGAATGGGTACCATGCAGTATGACTTCAAAGGGTCTGCATTTGCTCACCGAAACTCACCAATGCTATCAGCCTGAAGTGTCCAGCCTTATGTCTCAACCAGCTCTGGGTGTAGATGTGGTCAATCCCGGTTGCATCACATGCCCTGAGTGAATTAGTTAAGAATTGCTCTCTATTTCACTGTCTTTGTGTTTTGCTTTCGAAATTTATTTTGATAATGGGATTTATCGGATTTTCACTGCTGCGTTTCGGCCGCTGTACACACGCTTGATTCTCTTACGGAGACATATATATCCATGGGTTTTAAGATTCTTTCTAGTCAGGTATATTCCTAGGCGTTGAATATGTGGTGTTGGGTCCATTTCGTTGAGCAAGGAGTAGGTCTTGTCTATTACATATTTGGCTTATGGAAAGTTATCTGTGCTAATTTCAGTCTCTGGTTTTATGCAGCACCCCAAGGCACCTTTCCCCATAAGCAAGCACTAGTTGGTTTTCTAAATTTGAGACCCTGTTCTTTTTTGTAATTCAGTTCATGTGTAGTCAAGTTTACATTCCGTGTATTAGTGATATCTTATGATGTTTCTTTTTCTGTGTGACGTAGTTCACGTAGAATCACCGTACCTGCATCCACTCACTATGCCGCTACGGGCCTGATGACACAGATTTCATTGCTGAGTGATATTGCATTGCACGTACGTGCCACAACTTCTTTATCCATTTTTGCTTTCTGGGATATTTACCTGATACTGTAGACGAGCTTCTTGTGAACACAGCCGTCCCAAATATTGGGGTGGCTGTCTGTTTTTGATTTTAATTTCCGTAAGCTATAGGACCATAAGTGGAAGTGCCATAGGCTGTGTTGCTTTGTTTCTTACGTGTTTCAGGAAACACCATACACTTCTCCAGGGTGGCTGCTGGCAATTTACATCCTGCCAATCAGCATAACAAGGCTCCCTGTTCTCCATATCCTGTCCTACCTTTCTGGATTTTACACTTTTTTCAGATGGCCCTTTTGCCCGGGGGGGCAGTGAGATTTCATTGTAGTGCAGATTTCCTTTACAGGCTTGCTTGGTTGGCCAAAAAGGGCGTATGCGTTTTTTCCTGAATATATTCAGGAAAAAACGCATACGCCCTTTTTGGCCAAGTGCATCATTGTCGACGTTCTGCCTCTTTTCCTATGCTTTCAGGGCAATTCCAGTCTACCCCCTGCAATCGTTTTCCTGAAATTCAGCCCCGCTTTCAAGTCCCCTTCGCAGGCTTACTTCAATATATTTTTGGAGGATAGCTGTCATTTATAACTCTGCAGGTTTGTGAAGTACAGTGCCCCTGAGCTCCTTTCTTCAACTCGCTTTCTTGTGAGCTGGGCACAAAACCGCAGGGTTGCTTCAGGCCCTAATCTGTTTCCAGCAGGGCACACTGAGCCTTTGTTTAATTCCTCTTCCTGGTGGGCAATGAGCGTTACATTTGCCCGTGCAGACACCTACAGCTAGTCTCTCATTGGTTCTCCCTATTCCTGTTCATCTTGCACAGAAATGGCAAGCTGTGCCAAACAGGAGGTTAAAGGCACTGACTCTCCAAGCGGGGAGAGTGTTAGTAAAGCATCTGGAATGGTGAACCCGAGGATCAGGATACGAAAACTGAGATGCATTTTAAATCGTTTCCCAATCACACGGTGGACGATACTCTGGGTTTCCCATGCATGTTTTAGCTGGAGGAAGAATGCCTTGACCCTGGAGAGTTGGGACCCATGGAATGGGTACCATGCAGTATGACTTCAAAGGGTCTGCATTTGCTCACCGAAACTCACCAGTGCTATCAGCCAGAAGTGTCCAGCCTTATGTCTCAACCAGCTCTGGGTGTAGATGTGGTCAATCCCGGTTGCATCACATGCCCTGAGTGAATTATTTAAGAATTGCTCTCTATTTCACTGTCTTTGTGTTTTGTTTTCGAAATTTATTTTGATAATGGGATTTATCGGATTTTCACTGCTGCATTTCCGCCGCTGTACACACGCTTGATTCTCTTACGGAGACATATATATCCATGGGTTTTAAGATTCTTCCTAGTCAGGTATATTCCTAGGCGTTGAATATGTGGTGTTGAGTCCATTTCGTTGAGCAAGGAGTAGGTCTTGTCTATTACATATTTGGCTTATGGAATGTTATCTGTGCTAATTTCAGTCTCTGGTTTTATGCAGCACCCCAACGCACCTTTCCCCATAAGCAAGCACTAGTTGGTTTTCTAAATTTGAGACACTGTTCTGTTTTGTAATTCAGTTCATGTGTAGTGAAGTTTACATTCCGTGTATTAGTGATATCTTATGATGTTTCTTTTTCTGTGTGATGTAGTTCACGTAGAATCACCGTACCTGCATCCACTTACTATGCCGCTACGGGCCTGATGACACAGATTTCATTGCTGAGTGATATTGCATTGCACGTACGTGCCACAACTTCTTTATCCATTTTTTGCTTTCCGGGATATTTACCTGATACTGTAGACGAGCTTCTTGTGAACACAGCCGTCCCAAATATTGGGGTGGCTGTCTGTTTTTGATTTTAATTTCCGTAAGTTATAGGACCATAAGTGGAAGTGCCATAGGCTGTGTTGCTTTGTTTCTTACGTGTTTCAGGAAACACCATACACTTCTCCAGGGTGGCTGCTGGCAATTTACATCCTGCCAATCAGCATAACAAGGCTCCCTGTTCTCCATATCCTGTCCTACCTTTCTGGATTTTACACTTTTTTCAGATGGCCCTTTTGCCCGGGGGGGCAGTGACATTTCATTGTAGTGCAGATTTCCTTTACAGGCTTGCTTGGTTGGCCAAAAAGGGCGTATGCGTTTTTTCCTGAATATATTCAGGAAAAAACGCATACGCCCTTTTTGGCCAAGTGCATCATTGTCAACGTTCTGCCTCTTTTCCTATGCTTTCAGGGCAATTCCAGTCTACCCCCTGCAATCGTTTTCCTGAAATTCAGCCCCGCTTTCAAGTCCCCTTCGCAGGCTTACTTCAATATATTTTTGGAGGATAGCTGTCATTTATAACTCTGCAGGTTTGTGAAGTACAGTGCCCCTGAGCTCCTTTCTTCAACTCGCTTTCTTGTGAGCTGGGCACAAAACCGCAGGATTGCTTCAGGCCCTAATCTGTTTCCAGCAGTGCACACTGAGCCTTTGTTTAATTCCTCTTCCTGGTGGGCAATGAGCGTTACATTTGCCCGTGCAGACACCTACAGCTAGTCTCTCATTGGTTCTCCCTATTCCTGTTCATCTTGCACAGAAATGGCAAGCTGTGCCAAACAGGAGGTTAAAGGCACTGACTCTCCAAGCGGGGAGAGTGTTAGTAAAGCATCTGGAATGGTGAACCCGAGGACCAGGAAACGAAAACTGAGATGCATTTTAAATCATTTCCCAATCACACGGTGGACGATACTCTGGGTTTCCCATGCATGTTTTAGCTGGAGGAAGAATCCCTTGAACCTGGAGAGTTGGGACCCATGGAATGGGTACCATGCAGTATGACTTCAAAGGGTCTGCATTTGCTCACCGAAACTCACCAATGCTATCAGCCTGAAGTGTCCAGCCTTATGTCTCAACCAGCTCTGGGTGTAGATGTGGTCAATCCCGGTTGCATCACATGCCCTGAGTGAATTAGTTAAGAATTGCTCTCTATTTCACTGTCTTTGTGTTTTGTTTTCGAAATTTATTTTGATAATGGGATTTATCGGATTTTCACTGCTGCGTTTCGGCCGCTGTACACAAGCTTGATTCTCTTACGGAGACATATATATCCATGGGTTTTAAGATTCTTTCTAGTCAGGTATATTCCTAGGCGTTGAATATGTGGTGTTGGGTCCATTTCGTTGAGCAAGGAGTAGGTCTTGTCTATTACATATTTGGCTTATGGAAAGTTATCTGTGCTAATTTCAGTCTCTGGTTTTATGCAGCACCCCAAGGCACCTTTCCCCATAAGCAAGCACTAGTTGGTTTTCTAAATTTGAGACCCTGTACTTTTTTGTAATTCAGTTCATGTGTAGTCAAGTTTACATTCCGTGTATTAGTGATATCTTATGATGTTTCTTTTTCTGTGTGACGTAGTTCACGTAGAATCACCGTACCTGCATCCACTCACTATGCCGCTACGGGCCTGATGACACAGATTTCATTGCTGAGTGATATTGCATTGCACGTACGTGCCACAACTTCTTTATCCATTTTTTGCTTTCTGGGATATTTACCTGATACTGTAGACGAGCTTCTTGTGAACACAGCCGTCCCAAATATTGGGGTGGCTGTCTGTTTTTGATTTTAATTTCCGTAAGCTATAGGACCATAAGTGGAAGTGCCATAGGCTGTGTTGCTTTGTTTCTTACGTGTTTCAGGAAACACCATACACTTCTCCAGGGTGGCTGCTGGCAATTTACATCCTGCCAATCAGCATAACAAGGCTCCCTGTTCTCCATATCCTGTCCTACCTTTCTGGATTTTACACTTTTTTCAGATGGCCCTTTTGCCCGGGGGGGCAGTGAGATTTCATTGTAGTGCAGATTTCCTTTACAGGCTTGCTTGGTTGGCCAAAAAGGGCGTATGCGTTTTTTCCTGAATATATTCAGGAAAAAACGCATACGCACTTTTTGACCAAGTGCATCATTGTCGACGTTGTGCCTCTTTTCCTATGCTTTCAGGGCAATTCCAGTCTACCCCCTGCAATCGTTTTCCTGAAATTCAGCCCCGCTTTCAAGTCCCCTTCGCAGGCTTACTTCAATATATTTTTGGAGGATAGCTGTCATTTATAACTCTGCAGGTTTGTGAAGTACAGTGCCCCTGAGCTCCTTTCTTCAACTCGCTTTCTTGTGAGCTGGGCACAAAACTGCAGGGTTGCTTCAGGCCCTAATCTGTTTCCAGCAGGGCACACTGAGCCTTTGTTTAATTCCTCTTCCTGGTGGGCAATGAGCGTTACATTTGCCCGTGCAGACACCTACAGCTAGTCTCTCATTGGTTCTCCCTATTCCTGTTCATCTTGCACAGAAATGGCAAGCTGTGCCAAACAGGAGGTTAAAGGCACTGACTCTCCAAGCGGGGAGAGTGTTAGTAAAGCATCTGGAATGGTAAACCCGAGGATCAGCATACGAAAACTGAGATGCATTTTAAATCGTTTCCCAATCACACGGTGGACGATACTCTGGGTTTCCCATGCATGTTTTAGCTGGAGGAAGAATGCCTTGAACCTGGAGATTTGGGACCCATGGAATGGGTACCATGCAGTATGACTTCAAAGGGTCTGCATTTGCTCACCGAAACTCACCAGTGCTATCAGCCAGAAGTGTCCAGCCTTATGTCTCAACCAGCTCTGGGTGTAGATGTGGTCAATCCCAGTTGCATCACATGCCCTGAGTGAATTATTTAAGAATTGCTCTCTATTTCACTGTCTTTGTGTTTTGTTTTCGAAATTTATTTTGATAATGGGATTTATCGGATTTTCACTGCTGCGTTTCGGCCGCTGTACACACGCTTGATTCTCTTACGGAGACATATATATCCAAGGGTTTTAAGATTCTTCCTAGTCAGGTATATTCCTAGGCGTTGAATATGTGGTGTTGAGTCCATTTCGTTGAGCAAGGAGTAGGTCTTGTCTATTACATATTTGGCTTATGGAATGTTATCTGTGCTAATTTCAGTCTCTGGTTTTATGCAGCACCCCAAGGCACCTTTCCCCATAAGCAAGCACTAGTTGGTTTTCTAAATTTGAGACCCTGCTCTGTTTTGTAATTCAGTTCATGTGTAGTCAAGTTTACCTTCCGTGTATTAGTGATATCTTATGATGTTTCTTTTTCTGTGTGACGTAGTTCACGTAGAATCACCGTATCTGCATCCTCTCATTATGCCGCTACGGGCCTGATGACACAGATTTCATTGCTGAGTGATATTGCATTGTACGTACGTGCCACAACTTCTTTATCCATTGTTTGCTTTCTGGGATATTTACCTGATACTGTAGACGAGCTTCTTGTGAACACAGCCGTCCCAAATATTGGGGTGGCTGTCTGTTTTTGATTTTAATTTCCGTAAGCTATAGGACCATAAATGGAAGTGCCATAGGCTGTGTTGCTTTGTTTCTTACGTGTTTCAGGAAACACCATACACTTCTCCAGGGTGGCTGCTGGCAATTTACATCCTGCCAATCAGCATAACAAGGCTCCCTGTTCTCCATATCCTGTCCTACCTTTCTGGAGTTTACACTTTTTTCCGATGGCCCTTTTGCCCGGGGGGCAGTGAGACTTCGTTGTGGTGCAGATTTCCTTTATAGGCTTGCTTGGTTGGCCAAAAAGGGCGTATGCGTTTTTTCCTGAATATATTCAGGAAAAAACGCATACGCCCTTTTTGGCCAAGTGCATCATTGTCGACGTTCTGCCTCTTTTCCTATGCTTTCAGGGCAATTCCAGTCTACCCCTGCAATCGTTTTCCTGAAATTCTGCCCCGCTTTCAAGTCCCCTTCGCAGGCTTACTTCAATATATTTTTGGAGGATAGCTGTCATTTATAACTCTGCAGGTTTGTGAATTACAGTGCCCCTGAGCTCCTTTCTTCAACTCGATTTCTTGTGAGCTGGGCACAAAACCGCAGGATTGCTGCAGGCCCTAATCTGTTTCCAGCAGGGCACACTGAGCCTTTGGTTAATTCCTCTTCCTGGTGGGAAATGAGCGTTACATTTGCCCGTGCAGACACCTATAGCTAGTCTCTCATTGTTTCTCCCTATTAATGTTCATCTTGCACAGAAATTGCAAGCTGTGCCAAACAGGAGGTTAAAGGCACTGACTCTCCAAGCAGGGAGAGTGTTAGTAAAGCATCTGGAATGGTGAACCCGAGGACCAGGATACGAAAACTGAGATGCATTTTAAATCGTTTCCCAATCACACGGTGGACGATACTCTGGGTTTCCCATGCATGTTTTAGCTGGAGGAAGAATCCCTTGAACCTGAAGAGTTGGGACCCATGGAATAGGTACCATGCAGTATGACTTCAAAGGGTCTGCATTTGCTCACCGAAACTCACCAATGCTATCAGCCTGAAGTGTCCAGCCTTATGTCTCAACCAGCTCTGGGTGTAGATGTGGTCAATCCCGGTTGCATCACATGCCCTGAGTGAATTAGTTAAGAATTGCTCTCTATTTCACTGTCTTTGTGTTTTGTTTTCGAAATTTATTTTGATAATGGGATTTATCGGATTTTCACTGCTGCGTTTCAGCCGCTGTACACACGCTTGATTCTCTTACGGAGACATATATATCCATGGGTTTTAAGATTCTTCCTAGTCAGGTATATTCCTAGGCGTTGAATATGTGGTGTTGGGTCCATTTCGTTGAGCAAGGAGTAGGTCTTGTCTATTACATATTTGGCTTATGGAATGTTATCTGTGCTAATTTCAGTCTCTGGTTTTATGCAGCACCCCAACGCACCTTTCCCTATAAGCAAGCACTAGTTGGTTTTCTAAATTTGAGACCCTGTTCTGTTTTGTAATTCAGTTCATGTGTAGTCAAGTTTACATTCCGTGTATTAGTGATATCTTATGATGTTTCTTTTTCTGTGTGACGTAGTTCACGTAGAATCACCGTACCTGCATCCACTCACTATGCCGCTACGGGCCTGATGACACAGATTTCATTGCTGAGTGATATTGCATTGTACGTACGTGCCACAACTTCTTTATCCATTTTTTGCTTTCTGGGATATTTACCTGATACTGTAGACGAGCTTCTTGTGAACACAGCCGTCCCAAATATTGGGGTGGCTGTCTCTTTTTGATTTTATTTTCCGTAAGCTATAGGACCATAAGTGGAAGTGCCATAGGCTGTGTTGCTTTGTTTCTTACGTGTTTCAGGAAACACCATACACTTCTCCAGGGTGGCTGCTGGCAATTTACATCCTGCCAATCAGCATAACAAGGCTCCCTGTTCTCCATATCCTGTCCTACCTTTCTGGATTTTACACTTTTTTCAGATGGCCCTTTTGCCCGGGGGGGCAGTGAGATTTCATTGTAGTGCAGATTTCCTTTACAGGCTTGCTTGGTTGGCCAAAAAGGGCGTATGCGTTTTTTCCTGAATATATTCAGGAAAAAACGCATACGCCCTTTTTGGCCAAGTGCATCATTGTCGACGTTGTGCCTCTTTTCCTATGCTTTCAGGGCAATTCCAGTCTACCCCCTGCAATCGTTTTCCTGAAATTCAGCCCCGCTTTCAAGTCCCCTTCGCAGGCTTACTTCAATATATTTTTGGAGGATAGCTGTCATTTATAACTCTGCAGGTTTATGAAGTACAGTGCCCCTGAGCTCCTTTCTTCAACTCGCTTTCTTGTGAGCTGGGCACAAAACCGCAGGATTGCTTCAGGCCCTAATCTGTTTCCAGCAGGGCACACTGAGCCTTTGTTTAATTCCTCTTCCTGGTGGGCAATGAGCGTTACATTTGCCCGTGCAGACACCTACAGCTAGTCTCTCATTGGTTCTCCCTATTCCTGTTCATCTTGCACAGAAATTGCAAGCTGTGCCAAACAGGAGGTTAAAGGCACTGACTCTCCAAGCGGGGAGAGTGTTAGTAAAGCATCTGGAATGGTGAACCCGAGGACCAGGATACGAAAACTGAGATGCATTTTAAATCATTTCCCAATCACACGGTGGACGATACTCTGGGTTTCCCATGCATGTTTTAGCTGGAGGAAGAATCCCTTGAACCTGGAGAGTTGGGACCCATGGAATGGGTACCATGCAGTATGACTTCAAAGGGTCTGCATTTGCTCACCGAAACTCACCAATGCTATCAGCCTGAAGTGTCCAGCCTTATGTCTCAACCAGCTCTGGGTGTAGATGTGGTCAATCCCAGTTGCATCACATGCCCTGAGTGAATTATTTAAGAATTGCTCTCTATTTCACTGTCTTTGTGTTTTGTTTTCGAAATTTATTTTGATAATGGGATTTATCGGATTTTCACTGCTGCGTTTCGGCCGCTGTACACACGCTTGATTCTCTTACGGAGACATATATATCCTTGGGTTTTAAGATTCTTCCTAGTCAGGTATATTCCTAGGCGTTGAATATGTGGTGTTGGGTCCATTTCATTGAGCAAGGAGTAGGTCTTGTCTATTACATATTTGGCTTATGGAATGTTATCTGTGCTAATTTCAGTCTCTGGTTTTATGCAGCACCCCAACGCACCTTTCCCCATAAGCAAGCACTAGTTGGTTTTCTAAATTTGAGACCCTGTTCTGTTTTGTAATTCAGTTCATGTGTAGTCAAGTTTACATTCCGTGTATTAGTGATATCTTATGATGTTTCTTTTTCTGTGTGACGTAGTTCACGTAGAATCACCGTACCTGCATCCACTTACTATGCCGCTACGGGCCTGATGACACAGATTTCATTGCTGAGTGATATTGCATTGCACGTACGTGCCACAACTTCTTTATCCATTTTTTGCTTTCTGGGATATTTACCTGATACTGTAGACGAGCTTCTTGTGAACACAGCCGTCCCAAATATTGGGGTGGCTGTCTGTTTTTGATTTTAATTTCCGTAAGCTATAGGACCATAAGTGGAAGTGCCATAGGCTGTGTTGCTTTGTTTCTTACGTGTTTCAGGAAACACCATACACTTCTCCAGGGTGGCTGCTGGCAATTTACATCCTGCCAATCAGCATAACAAGGCTCCCTGTTCTCCATATCCTGTCCTACCTTTCTGGATTTTACAGTTTTTTCAGATGGCCCTTTTGCCCGGGGGGGCAGTGAGATTTCATTGTAGTGCAGATTTCCTTTACAGGCTTGCTTGGTTGGCCAAAAAGGGCGTATGCGTTTTTTCCTGAATATATTCAGGAAAAAACGCATACGCCCTTTTTGGCCAAGTGCATCATTGTCGACGTTGTGCCTCTTTTCCTATGCTTTCAGGGCAATTCCAGTCTACCCCCTGCAATCGTTTTCCTGAAATTCAGCCCCGCTTTCAAGTCCCCTTCGCAGGCTTACTTCAATATATTTTTGGAGGATAGCTGTCATTTATAACTCTGCAGGTTTGTGAAGTACAGTGCCCCTGAGCTCCTTTCTTCAACTCGCTTTCTTGTGAGCTGGGCACAAAACCGCAGGATTGCTTCAGGCCCTAATCTGTTTCCAGCAGGGCACACTGAGCCTTTGTTTAATTCCTCTTCCTGGTGGGCAATGAGCGTTACATTTGCCCGTGCAGACACCTACAGCTAGTCTCTCATTGGTTCTCCCTATTCCTGTTCATCTTGCACAGAAATGGCAAGCTGTGCCAAACAGGAGGTTAAAGGCACTGACTCTCCAAGCGGGGAGAGTGTTAGTAAAGCATCTGGAATGGTGAACCCGAGGACCAGGATACGAAAACTGAGATGCATTTTAAATCGTTTCCCAATCACACGGTGGACGATACTCTGGGTTTCCCATGCATGTTTTAGCTGGAGGAAGAATGCCTTGAACCTGGAGAGTTGGGACCCATGGAATGGGTACCATGCAGTATGACTTCAAAGGGTCTGCATTTGCTCACCGAAACTCACCAATGCTATCAGCCTGAAGTGTCCAGCCTTATGTCTCAACCAGCTCTGGGTGTAGATGTGGTCAATCCCGGTTGCATCACATGCCCTGAGTGAATTATTTAAGAATTGCTCTCTATTTCACTGTCTTTGTGTTTTGTTTTCGAAATTTATTTTGATAATGGGATTTATCGGATTTTCACTGCTGCGTTTCGGCCGCTGTACACACGCTTGATTCTCTTACGGAGACATATATATCCATGGGTTTTAAGATTCTTCCTAGTCAGGTATATTCCTAGGCGTTGAATATGTGGTGTTGTGTCCATTTCGTTGAGCAAGGAGTAGGTCTTGTCTATTACATATTTGGCTTATGGAAAGTTATCTGTGCTAATTTCAGTCTCTGGTTTTATGCAGCACCCCAAGGCACCTTTCCCCATAAGCAAGCACTAGTTGGTTTTCTAAATTTGAGACCCTGTTCTTTTTTGTAATTCAGTTCATGTGTAGTCAAGTTTACATTCCGTGTATTAGTGATATCTTATGATGTTTCTTTTTCTGTGTGACGTAGTTCACGTAGAATCACCGTACCTGCATCCACTCACTATGCCGCTACGGGCCTGATGACACAGATTTCATTGCTGAGTGATATTGCATTGCACGTACGTGCCACAACTTCTTTATCCATTTTTTGCTTTCTGGGATATTTACCTGATACTGTAGACGAGCTTCTTGTGAACACAGCCGTCCCAAATATTGGGGTGGCTGTCTGTTTTTGATTTTAATTTCCGTAAGCTATAGGACCATAAGTGGAAGTGCCATAGGCTGTGTTGCTTTGTTTCTTACGTGTTTCAGGAAACACCATACACTTCTCCAGGGTGGCTGCTGGCAATTTACATCCTGCCAATCAGCATAACAAGGCTCCCTGTTCTCCATATCCTGTCCTACCTTTCTGGATTTTACACTTTTTTCAGATGGCCCTTTTGCCCGGGGGGGCAGTGAGATTTCATTGTAGTGCAGATTTCCTTTACCGGCTTGCTTGGTTGGCCAAAAAGGGCGTATGCGTTTTTTCCTGAATATATTCAGGAAAAAACGCATACGCCCTTTTTGACCAAGTGCATCATTGTCGACGTTGTGCCAATTTTCCTATGCTTTCAGGGCAATTCCAGTCTACCCCCTGCAATCGTTTTCCTGAAATTCAGCCCCGCTTTCAAGTCCCCTTCGCAGGCTTACTTCAATATATTTTTGGAGGATAGCTGTCATTTATAACTCTGCAGGTTTGTGAAGTACAGTGCCCCTGAGCTCCTTTCTTCAACTCGCTTTCTTGTGAGCTGGGCACAAAACCGCAGGGTTGCTTCAGGCCCTAATCTGTTTCCAGCAGGGCACACTGAGCCTTTGTTTAATTCCTCTTCCTGGTGGGCAATGAGCGTTACATTTGCCCGTGCAGACACCTACAGCTAGTCTCTCATTGGTTCTCCCTATTCCTGTTCATCTTGCACAGAAATGGCAAGCTGTGCCAAACAGGAGGTTAAAGGCACTGACTCTCCAAGCGGGGAGAGTGTTAGTAAAGCATCTGGAATGGTGAACCCGAGGATCAGGATACGAAAACTGAGATGCATTTTAAATCGTTTCCCAATCACACGGTGGACGATACTCTGGGTTTCCCATGCATGTTTTAGCTGGAGGAAGAATCCCTTGAACCTGGAGAGTTGGGACCCATGGAATGGGTACCATGCAGTATGACTTCAAAGGGTCTGCATTTGCTCACTGAAACTCACCAGTGCTATCAGCCAGAAGTGTCCAGCCTTATGTCTCAACCAGCTCTGGGTGTAGATGTGGTCAATCCCGGTTGCATCACATGCCCTGAGTGAATTATTTAAGAATTGCTCTCTATTTCACTGTCTTTGTGTTTTGTTTTCGAAATTTATTTTGATAATGGGATTTATCGGATTTTCACTGCTGCATTTCCGCCGCTGTACACACGCTTGATTCTCTTACGGAGACATATATATCCATGGGTTTTAAGATTCTTCCTAGTCAGGTATATTCCTCGGCGTTGAATATGTGGTGTTGAGTCCATTTCGTTGAGCAAGGAGTAGGTCTTGTCTATTACATATTTGGCTTATGGAATGTTATCTGTGCTAATTTCAGTCTCTGGTTTTATGCAGCACCCCAACGCACCTTTCCCCATAAGCAAGCACTAGTTGGTTTTCTAAATTTGAGACACTGTTCTGTTTTGTAATTCAGTTCATGTGTAGTGAAGTTTACATTCCGTGTATTAGTGATATCTTATGATGTTTCTTTTTCTGTGTGACGTAGTTCACGTAGAATCACCGTACCTGCATCCACTTACTATGCCGCTACGGGCCTGATGACACAGATTTCATTGCTGAGTTATATTGCATTGCACGTACGTGCCACAACTTCTTTATCCATTTTTTGCTTTCTGGGATATTTACCTGATACTGTAGACGAGCTTCTTGTGAACACAGCCGTCCCAAATATTGGGGTGGCTGTCTGTTTTTGATTTTAATTTCCGTAAGCTATAGGACCATAAGTGGAAGTGCCATAGGCTGTGTTGCTTTGTTTCTTACGTGTTTCAGGAAACACCATACACTTCTCCAGGGTGGCTGCTGGCAATTTACATCCTGCCAATCAGCATAACAAGGCTCCCTGTTCTCCATATCCTGTCCTACCTTTCTGGATATTACACTTTTTTCAGATGGCCCTTTTGCCCGGGGGGGCAGTGAGATTTCATTGTAGTGCAGATTTCCTTTACAGGCTTGCTTGGTTGGCCAAAAAGGGCGTATGCGTTTTTTCCTGAATATATTCAGGAAAAAACGCATACGCCCTTTTTGACCAAGTGCATCATTGTCGACGTTGTGCCTCTTTTCCTATGCTTTCAGGGCAATTCCAGTCTACCCCCTGCAATCGTTTTCCTGAAATTCAGCCCCGCTTTCAAGTCCCCTTCGCAGGCTTACTTCAATATATTTTTGGAGGATAGATGTCATTTATAACTCTGCAGGTTTGTGAAGTACAGTGCCCCTGAGCTCCTTTCTTCAACTCGCTTTCTTGTGAGCTGGGCACAAAACCGCAGGGTTGCTTCAGGCCCTAATCTGTTTCCAGCAGGGCACACTGAGCCTTTGTTTAATTCCTCTTCCTGGTGGGCAATGAGCGTTACATTTGCCCGTGCAGACACCTACAGCTAGTCTCTCATTGGTTCTCCCTATTCCTGTTCATCTTGCACAGAAATGGCAAGCTGTGCCAAACAGGAGGTTAAAGGCACTGACTCTCCAAGCGGGGAGAGTGTTAGTAAAGCATCTGGAATGGTGAACCCGAGGATCAGGATACGAAAACTGAGATGCATTTTAAATCGTTTCCCAATCACACGGTGGACGATACTCTGGGTTTCCCATGCATGTTTTAGCTGGAGGAAGAATGCCTTGAACCTGGAGAGTTGGGACCCATGGAATGGGTACCATGCAGTATGACTTCAAAGGGTCTGCATTTGCTCACCGAAACTCACCAGTGCTATCAGCCAGAAGTGTCCAGCCTTATGTCTCAACCAGCTCTGGGTGTAGATGTGGTCAATCCTGGTTGCATCACATGCCCTGAGTGAATTATTTAAGAATTGCTCTCTATTTCACTGTCTTTGTGTTTTGTTTTCGAAATTTATTTTGATAATGGGATTTATCGGATTTTCACTGCTGCATTTCCGCCGCTGTACACACGCTTGATTCTCTTACGGAGACATATATATCCATGGGTTTTAAGATTCTTCCTAGTCAGGTATATTCCTAGGCGTTGAATATGTGGTGTTGAGTCCATTTCGTTGAGCAAGGAGTAGATCTTGTCTATTACATATTTGGCTTATGGAATGTTATCTGTGCTAATTTCAGTCTCTGGTTTTATGCAGCACCCCAACGCACCTTTCCCCATAAGCAAGCACTAGTTGGTTTTCTAAATTTGAGACACTGTTCTGTTTTGTAATTCAGTTCATGTGTAGTGAAGTTTACATTCCGTGTATTAGTGATATCTTATGATGTTTCTTTTTCTGTGTGACGTAGTTCACGTAGAATCACCGTACCTGCATCCACTTACTATGCCGCTACGGGCCTGATGACACAGATTTCATTGCTGAGTGATATTGCATTGCACGTACGTGCCACAACTTCTTTATCCATTTTTTGCTTTCTGGGATATTTACCTGATACTGTAGACGAGCTTCTTGTGAACACAGCCGTCCCAAATATTGGGGTGGCTGTCTGTTTTTGATTTTAATTTCCGTAAGTTATAGGACCATAAGTGGAAGTGCCATAGGCTGTGTTGCTTTGTTTCTTACGTGTTTCAGGAAACACCATACACTTCTCCAGGGTGGCTGCTGGCAATTTACATCCTGCCAATCAGCATAACAAGGCTCCCTGTTCTCCATATCCTGTCCTACCTTTCTGGATTTTACACTTTTTTCAGATGGCCCTTTTGCCCGGGGGGGCAGTGAGATTTCATTGTAGTGCAGATTTCCTTTACAGGCTTGCTTGGTTGGCCAAAAAGGGCGTATGCGTTTTTTCCTGAATATATTCAGGAAAAAACGCATACGCCCTTTTTGGCCAAGTGCATCATTGTCGACGTTGTGCCTCTTTTCCTATGCTTTCAGGGCAATTCCAGTCTACCCCCTGCAATCGTTTTCCTGAAATTCAGCCCCGCTTTCAAGTCCCCTTCGCAGGCTTACTTCAATATATTTTTGGAGGATAGCTGTCATTTATAACTCTGCAGGTTTGTGAAGTACAGTGCCCCTGAGCTCCTTTCTTCAACTCGCTTTCTTGTGAGCTGGGCACAAAACCGCAGGATTGCTTCAGGCCCTAATCTGTTTCCAGCAGGGCACACTGAGCCTTTGTTTAATTCCTCTTCCTGGTGGGCAATGAGCGTTACATTTGCCCGTGCAGACACCTACAGCTAGTCTCTCATTGGTTCTCCCTATTCCTGTTCATCTTGCACAGAAATGGCAAGCTGTGCCAAACAGGAGGTTAAAGGCACTGACTCTCCAAGCGGGGAGAGTGTTAGTAAAGCATCTGGAATGGTGAACCCGAGGACCAGGATATGAAAACTGAGATGCATTTTAAATCGTTTCCCAATCACACGGTGGACGATACTCTGGGTTTCCCATGCATGTTTTAGCTGGAGGAAGAATGCCTTGAACCTAGAGAGTTGGGACCCATGGAATGGGTACCATGCAGTATGACTTCAAAGGGTCTGCATTTGCTCACCGAAACTCACCAGTGCTATCAGCCTGAAGTGTCCAGCCTTATGTCTCAACCAGCTCTGGGTGTAGATGTGGTCAATCCCGGTTGCATCACATGCCCTGAGTGAATTATTTAAGAATTGCTCTCTATTTCACTGTCTTTGTGTTTTGTTTTCGAAATTTATTTTGATAATGGGATTTATCGGATTTTCACTGCTGCGTTTCGGCCGCTGTACACACGCTTGATTCTCTTACGGAGACATATATATCCATGGGTTTTAAGATTCTTCCTAGTCAGGTATATTCCTAGGCGTTGAATATGTGGTGTTGGGTCCATTTCGTTGAGCAAGGAGTAGGTCTTGTCTATTATATATTTGGCTTATGGAAAGTTATCTGTGCTAATTTCAGTCTCTGGTTTTATGCAGCACCCCAAGGCACCTTTCCCCATAAGCAAGCACTAGTTGGTTTTCTAAATTTGAGACCCTGTTCTGTTTTGTAATTCAGTTCATGTGTAGTCAAGTTTACATTCCGTGTATTAGTGATATCTTATGATGTTTCTTTTTCTGTGTGACGTAGTTCACGTAGAATCACCGTACCTGCATCCACTCACTATGCCGCTACGGGCCTGATGACACAGATTTCATTGCTGAGTGATATTGCATTGCACGTACGTGCCACAACTTCTTTATCCATTTTTTGCTTTCTGGGATATTTACCTGGTCCTGTAGACGAGCTTCTTTGGAACACAGCCGTCCCAAACTTTGGGGTGGCTCTGTGTTTTTGATTTTAATTTCCCTAAGGAATAGGACCATAAGTGCAATTGCCATAGGCTGTGTTGCTTTATTTCTTACGTGTTTCAGGAAACACCATACACTTCTCCAGGGTGGCTGCTGGCAATTTACATCCTGCCAATCAGCAAAACAAGGCTCCCTGTTCTCCATATCCTGTCCTACCTTTCTGGATTTTACACTTTTTTCAGATGGCCCTCTTGCCCGGGGGGCATTGAGACTTCATTGTAGTGCAGATTTCCTTTACAGGCTTGCTTGGTTGGCCAAAAAGGGCTTATGCGTTTTTTCCTGAATATATTCAGGAAAAAACGCATACGCCCTTTTTGGCCAAGTGCATCATTGTCGACGTTGTGCCTCTTTTCCTATGCTTTCAGGGCAATTCCAGTCTACCCCCTGCAATGGTTTTCCTGAAATTCTGCCCCGCTTTCAAGTCCCCTTCGCAGGCTTACTTCAATATATTTTTGGAGGATAGCTGTCATTTATAACTCTGCAGGTTTGTGAATTACAGTGCCCCTGAGCTCCTTTCTTCAACTCGCTTTCTTGTGAGCTGGGCACAAATCCGCAGGATTGCTTCAGGCCCTAATCTGTTTCTGGCAGGGCACGCTGAGCCTTTGGTTAATTCCTCTTCCTGCTGGGAAATGAGCCTTACATTTGTCCGTGCAGACACCTATAGCTAGTCTCTCATTGGTTCTCCCTATTCCTGTTCATCTTGTGCAGAAATTGCGAGCTGTGCCAAACAGGAGGTTAAAGGCACTGACTCTCCAAGCGGGGAGAGTGTTAGTAAACCGTCTGGAATGGTGAACCCGAGGACCAGGATACGAAAACTGAGATGCATTTTAAATCGT
Source organism: Phocoena phocoena (assembly GCF_963924675.1). NCBI lineage: Eukaryota > Metazoa > Chordata > Mammalia > Artiodactyla > Phocoenidae > Phocoena > Phocoena phocoena. The sequence continues at coordinate 946,690 of NW_027077707.1, read as the reverse complement.
TTCCTAATCACACGGTGGACCATACTCGCCGTTTCCCACGCATGTTTTAGCTGAAGAAAGAATCCCTTTAACCTGGAGAGTTGGGACCCTTGGATTGTGTACCATGCAGTATGACTTCAAAGGATCTGCATTTGTTCACCGAAACTCACCAATGCTATCAGCCTGAAGTGTCCAGCCTTATGTCTCAACCAGCTCTGGGTGTAGATGTGGTAAATCCAGGTTGCATCACATGCCCTGAGTGAATTATTTAAGAATTGCTTCCTATTTCACTGTCATTGTGGTTTGTTTTTGAAATTTATTTTAATAATGGGATTTATCGGATTTTCACTGCTTCGTTTATGCCGCTGTACACGCGCTTGATTCTGTTACGGAGACATATAAGTCCATGGGTTTTAAGATTCTTACTAATCCGGTATATTCTTAGGCATTGAATATGGCGTGTGGAGTCCATTTCGTTGAGCAAGGAGTAGGTCTTGACTATTACATATTTGGCTTATGGAATGGTATCTGTGCTAATTTCAATCTCTGGTTTTATGCAGCACCCCAACTCACCTTTCCCCTTAAGGAAGCATAAGTTGGTTTTCTTAATTTGAAACCCTCTTCTCTTTTGTAATTCAGTTCATGTGTAGCCATGTTAACATTCCATGTATTAGTGATATCTTATGTCTTTTTCTTTTTGAATTATGTGACTTCGAATGATCACACGTAACTCCTCTTGAGTTGTTATAACTGGCCGTATTTCTTTGATTTCCAGGCTGAGTAATATTCCACTCTACATAAGCACCACATCTCTGTCCGTTTTTTCTCTGCAGATACTTTAAGTTATATCCTAGTCGAGGATCTTTTAAACAGAGAGGTGGTAAACATTGGGGTGCCTGTGTCCTCTCGATTTTTGTTTTTCCCAAGATATACGTCCATGAGTGCAAGTGCCCTGTGCTCGGTAGCTCATTTTTTAGATGCTTTAGTAAACACAATAGACTTATCCAGAGTGACCGTTGGCAATATACATTTCCACTATAAGACTCACAGGGCTCCCTTTTCTCCTTGCCCTGTCCTGCATTTCTGGTGTTTACACTTTATGAGGACGGCTCTTCTGACTGATGCAAAGTGATATGTTTTGTAGTATTGATTTCCAGTGCCCACCTGTTTGGTTGGCTAAAAAAGTGTATGCCCTTTTCTTGAATATATACAGAAAAAGACGCATACACCCTTTTTGGCCAACTGCAATGTTGGCAATGTTCAGCCCCTTTTCTTGTGCTTAATGGCGAGTCCTTTCTACCTCTTCCAATCCCTTTCCTGCCATTCTCCGTTGCTTACAAGTCCTTTTCTCTGACTTTCCTCAAGACATTTTTCAGTGATAGATATTTTCAATTCTGCAGTTTCGTGAATTTTAGTGCCCCTGAGTTCCATTTTCCAACTTGTGTTTATGGGAACTGGCCACAAAGCATCAGGATTCCTCAAGCCCTATTCTGTTTCCATGGGCAACCCTAGCCTTTGGTCAATTCGTCTTCCTGATTGGAAATTAGAGTGGCATGTGCCTGTCCGAACACCTAGGACTTGTCTCTCATTGTTCCTCCTCCTTCTGCTTCATCCTCTGGACAAATTCCAAACTGTATGCAACAGGATGTTGACAGTGCTGACATCTCCAAGTGGGGAGACTGTTAGTAAAGACGCTGGAGTGGTGAACCCTAGCACCAAGAGATGAGGAGATGAGATGCCTTTTCCAAACTTTTCCCGATCAGACGGTATACCATCCTCTGGGTGTGACAGGCATGTTTTAGGTGTAGGAAGGGTCCCATTCATGTGAGGAGAACACCAGGGGATTTTAAATATCAGTGTCTCTCCGCAACCCAAACTGGGGAATTTTTTAAGCTACGGCTACACATATGTTCATTAAGGGCCTTGGGAAGTAGGCAGAGTCCAAACTTTAGATGATTGAAGTCTTCAGGGTCAGAAGCACTCACCACTGTCTTCCCTTAGATTCCATTTTTACTGTCATTGATGGATGATGTCAATAAAAATATCTATTCTTTTTCAGATCATTTCCCCTTATAGGTTATTGCAAAATATTGAGTGTAGTTCCCTGTGCTATACAGTAGTTCCTTGCTGATGATTTCATACATAGCAGTGTGTATGTGTTAATCCCAAACTGTTAATTTATCCCTCCTCCTACCATTTCCCTTTGGTAGTAATAAATTATAAGATTTTATGCTTCTCAGAAATGGGGGAGCTGAAAGAGAGGTATCATTTTCAATGCAAAAGCATTTAAAACAAGATTGAAGCTTTAACCAAGATTATTAGATGTACATCCTTGGAAAGAAATCACTTTGTTTCTCTAATATTGACCTGACAAAGAAGACAAACCTTTTCACTGAACTTGCTTATAAGAAAGTGATGGAAATATCAAATGGAAGTGTTAGAAACATCTTATTTTACCCGAGCCTTATACACTGTTCTATGTTAATTACAGTTTGGCTCACACATCTGTTCATTGAAGTTACAATGTTCTCAATTTCTGTTACTGATCCTCCAGAGTGGACGCCAACAAGTGTCCCCCTGCCCAGTGTCATTGGAGCCAATAGATCGAGACTGAGTTTGGTTCAAAAGCAAAGGAAACTTTATATTTTGATCAGAGAATGGAGAGGTGAGAGCATGTGCTACCCTGTGGGCTGTGGGCTGGGCTGCTGTGTAGAGATCCTGTCAGAGTCACTGGGAGGGAGGGGGCTGAGCTCTCGAGGACCTGGTTGGCTGCAGCTCAGGCTCTATGTCACGGAGTCTGAACTGGGCCCCAGGAGCTGAAGTGTCATCGAGCCATTCTGCTCTAGGAAATCTGGTCTGAAGTGCCGGGTGTGGAACCTCTGTATGCGGGACACTAGGAGCACCTGAAATTAGACAAAGCACAAAGGATAAAAATGGTTAGACTTTATTTTATTGCCCAGATTCTATTTTTATCTCCCAGGCATTTTTAAGGGGCTTTGCCTGGGACAAACTTCTCTTCTGCCTTTTGTCCCTTTCCTCATTCTTGGAGTGCTGCGGGTGCAGACCCTTCTTCTGTAACTGCTGAGTGCTGAGTTAGGAAGCTTCATACCCGTGGGCGAGGGTCAGAACTTCTCCCCAGCAGCCTCCAGGTGACGTTGATTGTCCCCAGGCCTCCTGCCTCCCTGCTCGTCCACCTGAGCACCAGTATTGGAAGTGTTATAGATTCTAATGACCTTTAAGGGTCCAGAAAGGAGATGTGCAGTGGCGCTGTGAGGTCCAGTTTCACTCCGCCCCACATTTGTTCGGCCACCTTAGGCTGACCGTTTCTGCCAACCTAGATGCTCTGACTGACCGTTTCTGCCAGCCTAGATGCTCTGACCAACAGTCTGCGCTTTCTTCCATTAGGCCCCTGAATTAACGTAAAAACAGCACCAGGTGTCAGGATCCTGCCCGCTCAGCTCTCAGACAGTCCAGGGTCAGTGGTGATGAAGGATCATGATGGTCACTGAGTCAAGAGCCTTTGGAAGTAAACAGGAGTCCAGCCGGTCTTATTGGCCACCATCATCAGGGTGTCTGTAGGCTTTTCTATGGTGACAGCATGATATACGGTTCCCCCGCCAAGATTATTAGCTCCCCTCTGGGTACAGTAAGTACTGCAAGCAGTAGTCTACTCTTTTGGGACACACTCTTGTTGTTTTATGAGAGAAACTCCAGGTCAAGTGATGGTCACACGAGTCGTCATGGTGCCCCGTTGCCCCCGGTTATCTCTCTGGAGGTTGGAGTTGGAGGGCCTCCTCAATCGAGGTCAGTGTGCCCACGGAGCAAACCCTGCAACTTCAGGGCATGGTTGGGGGTTAGGATCACCACGTGGGGTCCGTTTCCCTTAGAAGGGAGGTGGCCTTTTGGGCTGCTGATTTCCAGGTTTTCAGATACCACCAGTATCTTGGCCAGATGTGGCGGTGGGCCAAGCCCCTTGGTGACCATAGTTTATCCTACCTGGATGGCATTCTTGCATTGTTCCATTTCAAGTGGTCCCAGTTTTTGCACTAATACTCCAATGGCGATTCACCTTTCACCAGGAATGTAAAGGTCAAAGGGTTTAGCTAAATTAGGGAGTTCCAGGGCAAGGGTCTGAATTGACTGCTCTTTCCATTCTTGAAAGGCCACTTCTGGATTCTATTCAAAAGGATCATCATCTTTTCCTTTCAGTGTTTCATATAGAGGCCCAGCTAGTAGACTGTAGTTAGGGATCCAGAGGCAGGAAACCCTGGCTTCCCCAGGAACCCCTAAGCTGTCTTCTAGTTTCAGAAAGGGGTAAGGCTGTAAATTGTTTCTTCCCTTTCCTGGGATGGGCTTCTCCGACCTTCTGTGAGAATGAAGCCCAGGCAGGTCACCGTAGTCTGTGATACTTGAGCTTTTTCGTGGACAACTTCTATCCTTTATTGGCTTGGTAGTTCTGAGGCCTCCTTAGTAGGGCTGGCGATCAGAATGTCGTCTGAATATTGAAGGAGTGTTTCCTTTTCCAGAGGTAGAACTTTTAGGTCTTTAGCTGAGCTTTCCCCAAAGATGGTGTGGGAATTTTTGAACCCTTGGGGCAAGACAGCCTGGAAGTATTGTTTTAGTTGTATGTTGAGTCCTGTCACTCACAAGCCAAAATTTCTTGTGACTCTGGGACTAATGGAATACAAAAGAAGGCATCAGTGAAGACTAATACAGAATACCAAGTCCTGGTGGTTGGTAGAATGACCAGCAGGGTGTAGGATTTAGGAACTACTGGAGGTATATCCTCAGTGGCTTCACTGACTGTCCTGACATGCTTTACCAGGACTCCAGCAGCCCATGGGGCTCTCGAGGTCAGGCCAATCCCAGGATATGGAGCTCACCTGGGCAGGTACCCTACCCCCACCCCAGCCCACGGGGCTCTCGTGTTCAGGCCCCTCCCAGGATATGGGATTCCCTGGGCAGGTCCTCTGCAGTCCATGGGGCTCCCGTGGTCAGGCCCCTCCCAGGATACAGAGCTACCCTTGCAGGTACCTTGGCAGGGCTGGGCACACAGGAACCGTGCACATAGCCCTCATTGCAGAACACTCCCAGCTCACCTGTCGCTCAGATCTGACACAGAGCACCTCAGAGCAGGACTTGAACTAACAAACAGCAGCTCTGACAGGTCTGTGACCCTGGGCATCACTCTGTGCGGCCTCCTCCACCTGGTCTTCCAGAGACTTCCACTGCACCCGGGGCACCAGGCCTCTGTCTCCAACCACCACCCACCCCTCCTCTCCCTGACTCCTGGGTTCCTCTCATTAGGAGAGGGTTTTCTTGAAGTTGTCTCCCACTCATGGGCCAGATAATATAATTAGAAAACAAGCCAGAGCTGCAGCCCCTTGTCTATCCTGACTCTCAGGAGCCCACACCTGTTCCTTGGACCTGGCCAATTCAGCAAGTTCCATTTTCAGCAACTGTGAGCCCCTGAGGGGTGATTATTGGCTGGCTTGGGAAGCCTGACCGTGCCGGCCAGCCCTCCCCAGGTGTGCCTGGGTTGAGATCAATATAAACACCGCTCCAGGCAGCAAGAGCCCCTGCAGCTGTGCCTGACGCCATTTTCTCTGCCCTGTCAGCAGTCTCGGGGCTGGGCTGGTGGGAGGGAGTGAGAGGCCACGGCTTTGTGGGTGTCCCAGTGTGAGTGGGGCTCTGCTGGACTTTCTGCAGCAGTTGCCAAGATGCTACCTGCTAAAGAAGAGGATGTGTCACCCACACCTGCCGCTGGAATTTCTCCCTGGGCACAGGTGAGGAAGGAAGAAAGCAGTGGGGGCCGGGACAGCAGGGGTATCTCAGGCAGGGAAATGGAGAGCTTCCAGAAGAGCACCCAGGGCCAGGACCATCCTGGCTGGCCTGCAGGCACCAAGTCGGCTGGCATGCTGTCCCTCATGTGGCTCCATGGCCCTTCCTCTAGGTTTTCAAGTCCTTGTACATATTCAGGTGTTTAGCCTTGGAAGGGTGGGAACATTTCAGCAGCAGCTGGCCTGGGGCTCGGCCCACGTTTACTCACAGATACCTCGGCACGGTCCACCAGCTTTGCAGTGAGGACGCTTGTTGCGAGGAGCATGCTGGCTGAATGGGAGATGATTCCCCACCACTGACCAACTTCAGAATTGTTTGCAATTGGAGCAAGTGCCCTGAAACGGTTTTCCTCTGTGTAACTGGTGGGTTCTGTTCTTTTTTATCTTTTTTTCGTTTTTGGTTCAAGGTAGATTTTATTCCTCTTTTGTGTATTTACAGATATAAGCATGGAAATAATTTATTCATATAAATACATGTATGTGAAGGGAAGAATATTTTTCTGTTTTACTTTTTTTAATTTTATTTTTTTATTTTGAATTTAATTTTATATTTTTATACAGCAGGTTGTTTTTGGTTATCTACTTTATACATATAAATGTATACATACCAATCCCAATATCTCAACTCCTCCCACCACCATCCCCAACAGCTTTCCCCCCTTGTTGTCCATACGTTTGTTGTATACATGTATTGCTCTATTTCTGCCTTGCAAAACGGTTCATCTGTACAATTTTTCTAGGTTCCACATATATGCATTAATATACAAGATTTGTTTTTCTCTTTCTGACTTACTTCACTCTGTATGACAGTCTCTAGATCCATCAACGTCTCTACAAATGTCCCAATTTCATTCCTTTTTATGGCTTAGTAATATTCCATTTTATATATGTACCACATCTTTATGCATTCGTCTGTCTGTGGGCATTTAGGTTGCTTCCATTTCCTGGATAGTGTAAATAGTGATGCAATGAACATTGTGGTGAATGTCTCTTTTTGATTTATGGTTTTGTCTGGGTATATGCCCAGTAGAGGGATTGCTGTATCATATGGTAATTCTATTCTTAGTTTTATAAGAAACTCCATAATGTTCTCCACAGTGACTGTATCAATTTACGTTCCCAACAATAGTGGAAGAGGATTCCTTATCTCCACACCGTTTCCAGCATTTGTTGTTTGTAGATTTTCTGATGATGCCCATTCTAATAGGTGTGAGGTGATACACCATGGATGAGTCTATTTCGTTGAGCAAAGAGTAGGTCTTGTTTATTACGTATTTGGCTTATGGAATGGTATGTGTGCTAATTTCAATCTGTTTTTATACAGCAGCCCAACTCAACTTTCCCCTTAAGCAAGCATAAGGTTTTTATCTAAATGTGAGACTCTGTTCGGTTTTGTAATTCAGTTTATGTGTAGCCAAGTTTACACTCCCTCTATTAGTGATATCTTATGATAATTATCTTTCTTTGTGTGATATATTTCTCTTAGAATCATCATAATTAAATCCACTCAATTTGCTGCTACAGGCCTGATGACATTGATTTCACTGCTGAGTGATATTCCGTTGTACGTAAGTAGCACAACTTCTTTATCCATTTTTTTCTTTCTGGGATATTTAATTTGTACTGGACTCGAGGTTCTTGTAAACACAGCAGCCCTAAATTTTGTGTTGGCTGTGTCTTGTTGATTTTAATTTTCCTAAGCTATAGGGCCAAAAGTGGAAGTGCCCTAGGCTCTGTAGCTTTGTTTTTTAGATGTTTCAGGATACACCATGAACATCTCCAGAGTGTCTGTTGGCAATTTACATCCCGCCCATCAGCATAACACGGCTCCCTGTTCTCCATGGCCTGTCCTGTGTTTCTGGTTTTTACACTTTATTCAGATGGCCTTTTTGACGAATGGGAAATGTGACTTCATTGTAGTGTGGATTTCCATTGCTGGAGTGCTTGGTTGGCCAAAATGTTCATATGCGTTTTTTCCTGAATATATTCAGGAAAAATGTATACGCACTTTTTGTCCATGTGCATCACTGTCAAAGATCTGCCGCTTTTCATATGCTTTAAATGCAATTCCAATCTACCTCTTGAAATATGATTCCTGCAATTCTGCCTCGTTTTCAAGTCCTCTTTGCAGACTTACTTCGATATATTTTTGCCAATAGCTGTCATTTATCTCTGCAGGTTTGTGAATTACAGTGCCCCTGAGCTCCTTTCTTAACTCGCTTCCTTGTAAGCTGGCCACAAAACTGCAGGTTTGCTTCAGGCCATAATCAGGGTCCAGCAGGGCACTCTGAGCCTTTGGTTAATTCCTCTTCCTGGTGGGAAATTAGAGTTAAATGTGCCCCTCCAGATACCTGTCTCACTCCCAGCCACATGGTGATGTATGTCCTCAGGTTTGAGGCCATATGTGATGGGTTCCTCATCTTTTGATGATGTGGCCCCACTGGTGTGTGGACACTCCTGCCTGGTTCCCATCCCCTTGGTGATGTGGGCCCTCTGGTGAGACTCTGATCCTGGTTGGGTTCCTCACACATCCGTGAGGTGAGCCCTCTTCTCTGAGGTCACTCCTGCCTGGCTGGCACAACCCGCCTTGTTGACTTCGGCACCCTGGTGGCAGTTGGAGCCTGCTGGGAGCCTCCTTCCCGCGGTGATGAGGCCCTCTGGCGTCAGACCCTAATGGCGGGGTTCCCACATTTTCTGATACGTGCTAAGTGGTACGAGGGCACTCCTGCCAGGTTCCCATCCTCATGAGCGTGTGGGCCTTCTGCTCTGAGGTCCTAACGGCTGGGTTGCTCACACTTTCATGATGTGGGCCCTCTGCTGTGAGGTCAATCCTGCCTGGCTGGCGCACGTCGCCTTGGCGATGTGGACCCTCTGGTGGCAGTTGGAGTGTGCTGGGGCCTCCTCCCCTCAGTGATGAGGGCCTTCTGGTGTCAGGCCCTAAGTGCTGGGCTCCACACATTTTCTGATGTGTGCCCAGTGGTGCGAGTCACTCCTGCCAGGTTCCCATCCCCATGGGCATGTGGGACTTCTGTTCTGTGGTCCCAACTGCTGGGTTGCTCACAGTTTCATGATGTGGGCCCTTTGCTGTGTGTTCACTCTGGCCTGTATCCCATAGTGTCAGTGCTCTGGGCCTCCAGCTTGGAGTTTCCAACTTCTTGATTCCTCACCTTTTTTATTCTATGGGCCCTCGGTTGTGCGTCTCCTCCTGCATGCCTCACTCCCAGCCCCTTCGTGATGTGTGTCCCCTTGTTTGAGGCCACATGTGCTGTGTTCCTCACCTTTCTATAATGTGGCCACACTGGTGTGAGGACACTCTTGCCTGGTTCCCATTCCCTTGGTGATGTTGGCCCCACTGCTGTTAGGACAGTCTTGCCTGGTTCCCATCACCTTGGTGATGTTGGCCCTCTGGTGAGAGTCTGATCCTGGTTAGGTTCCTCACCCTTCTGTGAGGTGGGCCCTCTGCTCTGAGGTCACTCCTGCCTGGCTGGCACACCCCGCCTTGGCAACGTCGGCCATATGGTGGCAGTTGGAGCCTGCTGGGAGCCTCCTCCCCTCAGTGATGAGGGCCCTCTGGCCTCAGGCCCTAACTGCTGGGTTCCCACATTTTCTGATTCGTGCTAAGTGGTGCAAGGACACTCCTGCCAGGTTCCCATCCCCATGGGGATGTGAGCCTTCTGCTCTGAGGTCCCAACGGCTGTGTTGCTCACAGTTTCATGATGAGGGCCCTCTGGTGTGAGTTCACTCCTGCCTAGATCCCATAGCCTCGCTGCTCCTGGCTGCCTGCCGGAGGTTCCAACTGTGGGATTCCTCACCTTTTTTATTCTATGGTCCCTCTGTTTTGAGGATCCTCTGGCCTGCCTCACTCCCAGCCCCTTGGTGATGTGTGTCCTCAGGTTTGAGGCCACGTGTGCTGGGTCCCTCAAATTATGGTGATGTAGCCCCACTGGTGTGAGGACACTCCTGCCTGGTTCCCATTCCCTTGGTGATGTTGGCCCTCTGGTGACAGTCTGATCCTTGTTGGGTTCCTCACACTTCTGTGAGGTGGGCTTTCTGCTCTGAGGTCACTCCTGCCTGGTTGGCACACCCCGCCTTGGTGACATTGGCCTTATGGTGGCAGTTAGAGCCTGCTGGGAGCCTCCTCCCCTCGGTGATGAGGGTCCTCTGGCCTCAGGTCCTAACTGCTGGGTTCCCACATTTTCTGATTCGTGGAAGTGGGCCGAGGACACTCCTGTCAGGTTCCCATCCCCATAGGGATGTGGGCCTTCTGCTCTGAGGTCCCATCCGCTGGGTTGCTCACAGTTTCATGATGTGGGACCTCTGCTGTGAGTTTGCTGTGGCCTGGATCCCATAGACTCTGTGCTCTGGGCGGCCTACTGGCCGGTTCCAACTGCTGGATTCCTCACAACTTTTATTCTGTGGGCTCTGTTTTGTGAGGATACTCCTGCTTGCCTCACTCCTAGCCCCTTGGAGATGTGGGTCCCCTGTTTTAGGCCACATGTTCTGGGTTCCTCACCTTTCTATAATGTGGCCACACTGGTGTGAGGACCCTCCTGCCTGGTTCCGATCCCCTTGGTGATGTGGGCCCTCTGGTGAGAGTCTTATCCTGGCTGGTTTCCTCACCCTTCTGTGAGGTAGGCCCTCTGCGGTGAGGTCACTCCTGCCTGGCTGGCACACATCACCTTGGTGACGTGGGCCCTCAGTTGGGAGTTGGTGTCTGCTGCGAGTCTCCGTCCCTCGGTAATGAGGGCCCTCTTGCGTCAGACCCTAACTCCTGGGCTCCCAAAATTTGCAGATGTGCGACGTGTGGTGCGAGTACACTCCTGTCAGGTTCCCAACCCCATGGGAATTTGGGCCTTCTGCTCTGAGGTCCCAACGGCTGGGGTGCTCACAGTTTCATGATGAGGGCCCTCTGATGTGCGTTCATTCCGGCCTAGATCCCATAGGCTTGCTGCTCCTGGGCGCCTGCTGGGAGGTTCCAACTGCGGGATTCCTCACCTTTTTTATTCTATGGGCCCTCTGTTTTGAGGCTCCTCCTGCCTGCCTCAATCCCAGCCCCGTTGTGATGTGTGTCCTCTGGTGTGAGGCCACGTGTGCTGGGTCCCTCACCTTTCGATGATGTGGCCCCAATGGTGTGAGGACACTCGTGCCTGTTTCCCAGCCCCTTGGTGATGTGGCCCCTCTGGTGAGAGTCTGATCCTGGCTGGGTTCCTTACCGTTCTGTGAGGTGGGCCCTGTGCTCTGAGGTAACTCCTGCCTGGCTTGCTCCCATTGCCTTGGTGACGTCGGCCCTCTGGTGGCAGTTGGATCCTTTTGGAGACTCCTGTCCTCGGTGATGAGGTCCCTCTGGCGTCAGGCTCTAACTGCTGGGCTCCCCAGGTTTTCTGATGTGAGCCCAGTGATGCCAGGACACTCGTGAAATGTTCCCATCCCCATGGCGATATGGGCCTTCTGCTCTGAGGTTCCAACGACTGGGTTGCTCACAGTTTCCTGATGTTAGCTCTCTGGTGTTAGTTCACTCATTCCTAGATCCCATAGCCTCTGTACTCTGGGCCGCCTGCTGGGAAGTTCCTACTGCTGGGTTCCTCACCTTTTTTATTCTTTGGGCCCTGTGTTGGGAGGCTCCTCCTGCCTGTGTCACTCCCAGCCCCTTGGTGATGTAGGTCCTCTGGTTTGTGGCCACATGTGCCAGTTTCCTCATCTTTTAGTAATGTGGCCCCACTGGTGTGAGGACACTCGTGCCTGGTTCCCGTCCCCTTGGTGATATGGGCCCTCTGGTGACAGTCTGATCCTGGTTGGGTTCCTCACACTTCTTTGAGGTGGGCCGTCTGCTGTGAGGTCACTCCTGCCTGGCTGGCACACCCCGCCTTGGCGACGTGGGCCCTCTTGTGGTAGTTGGAACATGCTGGGAGCCTCCTCCCCTCAGTGATGAGGGCCCTCTGGTGTCAGGCCCTAACTGCTGGGTACCCACATTTTCTGATATGTGCTAAGTGGTGCGAGGACACTCCTGCCATGCTCCCAACACCTTGGGGATGTGGACCTTCTGCTCTGAGGTCCAAATGGCTGGGTTGCTCGCAGTTTCATGATGTGGACCCTCTGCTGTGAGTTTACTGCGGCCTGAATCGCATAGACTTGGTGCTCTTGGCCGCCTGCTGGGAGGTTCCCATTGCTGGATTCCTCAGCTTTTTTATTCTATGGGCCCTGTGTTGTGAGGCTACTCCTGCCTGCCTCATTCCGAGCCCCTTGGAGATGTGGGTCTTCTGGTTTAGGCCACATGTGCTGGGTTCCTCACCTTTCTATGATGTGGCCACACTGGTGTGAAGACTCTCCTGCCTGGTTCTGATCACCTTGGTGATGTGGGCCCTCTGGTGAGAGTCTTATCCTGGCTGTGTTCCTCACCCTTCTGTGAGGTAGGCCCTCTGCGGTGAGGTCACTCCTACCTGGCTGTCACACGTCACCTTGGCGACGTGGGACCTCAGTTGGGTGTTGGTGCCTGATTGGAGTCTCCTCCCCTTGGTAATGAGGGCCCTCAGGCGTCAGGCCCTAACTCCTGGGTTCCCTAAATTCTCTGATGTGTGCCCTGTGGTGCGAGTACACTTCTGACAGGTTCCCAACCCCATGGGAATGTGGGCCTTCTGCTCTGAGATCCCAACGCCTAGGTTGCTCACAGTTTCATGATGACAGCCCTCTGGTGTGAGATCACTCCGGCCTGGATCCCATAGTCTCGCTGCTCCTGGCCGCCTGCTGGGAGGTTCCAACTGCGGGATTCTTCACCTCTTTAATTCTATGGTCCCTCTGTTTTGAGGCTCCTCCTGCCTGCCTCAATCCCAGCTCCCTTGTGATGTGTGTCCTCTGGTTTGAGGCCACGTGTGCTGGGTCCCTCACTTTTCGGTGATGTGGCCCCACTAGTGTGAGGACACTCCTGCCTGGTTCCCATTCCCTTGGTGATGTGGGCCCTCTGGTGAGAATCTGATCCTCTTTAGTTCTTCACACTTCTGTGAGGTTGACCCTCTGCTCTGAGGTCACTCCTGCCTGGTTGTCGCACTCCGCATTGGTGACGTCGCCCCTCTGGTAGCAGTCGGAGCTGGCTGGGAGCCACCGCCCCTCGGTGATGAGGGCCCTCTGGCATCAGGCACTAATTGCTGGGCTCCCCACATTTTTTCATGTGTGCCCACTCTTGCGATGACACTCCTGCTTGTTTCCCTTCCCCATGGGGATGTGGGCCTTCTGCTCTGAGGTCACAACGGCTGGGTTGCTTACAGAATCACAATGAGGGCCCTCTGTTGTGAGTTCATGCCGGCCTGGATCTCATAGCCTCAGTGCTCTGGGCCGCCTGCTAGGAAGATCCAACTGCTGGTTTCCACACCTTTTGTATACAATGGGACATGTGTTGTGAGGTTAATCCTGCCTGCCTCACTCCGAAACCCATGGTGATGTGGGTCCTCTGGTTTGAGGCCACATGTGCTGGGTACCTCAACTTTTGATGATGTGGCCCCACGGGTGTGAGGACACTCCTGCCTGGTTCCCATCACCTTGGTGATGTGGGCCCTCTGGGGAGAGTCTGATCCTGGCTGGGTTCCCTACCATTCTGTGAGGTGGGCCCTCTGATGTCAGGTCACTCCTGCCTGGCTAGCTCACATCGCCTTGGCGACGTGGGCCCTCTGTTGGCCACTGGAGCATGCTGGGAGCCTCCTACTCCCGTGAATGATGGCCCTGGAAAAAATGCATATGCCCTTTTTGGCCAAGTGCTTCATTGACGAGGTTCTGCCACTTCTCTTATGCTTTCAGAGCAATTCACGTCTACCTCCTGAAATCGGATTCCAGCAATTCTGCCCCACTTTCAAGTCCTCTTCGCAGCCTTAATTCAATATATTTTTGTACGATTTCTGTCATTTATAAGTCTGCAGGTATGTGAATGACAGTGCCCCTGAGCTCCTTTCCTCAACTCGCTTTCTTGTGAGCTGGCCACAAAACCGCAGGATTGCTTCAGGCCCTAATCTTGTTCCAGCACGGCATGCTGAGCCTTTGGTTAATTCCTTTTCCTGTTGGGAAATGAGTGTTAAAATTGCCCGTGCATACTGGGCATATACCCTGAGAAAACCAAAATTCAAAAAGAGTCATGTACCAAAATGTTCATTGCAGCTCTATTTACAATAGCCCGGAGATGGAAAGAACCTAAGCGCCCATCATTGGACGAATGGATAAAGAAGATGTGGCACATATACACAATGGAATATTACTCAGCCTTAAAAAGAAATGAAACTGAGTTATTTGTAATGAGATGGATAGACCTAGAGTCTGTCATACAGAGTGAAGTAAGTCAGAAAGAAAAAGACAAATAGCGTATGCTAACACATATATATGGAATTTAAAGGAAAAAAATGTCATGAAGAACCTAGGGATAAGACAGGAATAGAGGCGCAGACCTACTGGAGAACGGAATTGAGGATATGGGGAGGGGGAATGGTGAGTTTTGACAGGGCGAGAGAGAGTCATGGACATATACACACTAACAAATGTAGTAAGGTAGATAGCAAGGGGGAAGCAGCCGCAAGGCACAGGGATATTAGCTCGGGGCGTTGGGACAGCCTGGAGGGGTGGAAGGGGGAGAGAGGGAGGGAGGGAGACACAAGAGGGAAGACACAGGGAGCATATGTATATGTATAGCTGATTCACTTTGTTATAAAGCAAAAACTAACACACCATTGTAAAGCAATTATACCCCAATAAAGATGTTAAAACAAATATTTGCCTGTGCACACACCTACAGATAGTCTCCCATTGGTTCTCCTTATTCCTGTTCATCTTGCGCAGAAATTGCAAACAGTGCCAAACAGGAGGTTAAAGGCACTGACTCTCCAAATGGGGAGAGTGTAAGAAAAGGGTCTGGAATGGTGAACCTGAGTACCAGGGGACGAAAACAGACATGCATGTAAAAAGGTTTCCCAGTCACACGGTGGAGCATACTCTGGGTTTCCCATGCAAATTTTAGCAGAAGGAAGAATCCCTTGACCCTGGAGAGTTGGGAACCATGGAATGGGTACCAGGCAGTATGACATCAAAGGGTCTGCATTTGCTCACTGAACCTCACCAATGCTATCAGCCCAAAGGGTCAAGCCTTATCTCTCACCCAGCTCTGGGTGTAGATGTGGTAAACCAGGTTGCATCACATGCCCTGTGTGAGTTATTTAAGAATTGCTCTCTATTTCACTGTCATTGTGTTTTGTTTTTGAAATTTTTTTTGACACTGGGATTTATCGGATTTTCACTGCTGCGTTAATGCCGCTGTACACACTCTTGATTCTCTTACGGAGACATAAATATCCACGGGTTTTAAGATTCTTCCTAGTCAGGTATATTCCTAGGCGTTGAATATGTGGTGTTGAGTCCATTTCGTTGAGCAAGGAGTAGGTCTTGTCTATTACATATTTGGCTTATGGAACGGTATCTGTGCTAATTTCAGTCTCTGGTTTTATGCAGCACTCCAACGCACCTTTCTCCATAAGAAAGCACAAGTTGGTTTTCTAAATTTGAGACTGTTCTGTTTTGTAATTCAGTTCATGTGTAGTCAAGTTTACATACTGTGTATTAGTGATATTTTATGATGTTTCTTTTTATGTGTGACTTATTTCACGTAGAATCACCATACCTGTATCCACTCACTATGCCACTACGGGCCTGATGACACAGATTTCATTGCTGAGTGATATTCCATTGTACATACGTACCACAACTTCTTTATCCATTGTTTGCTCTCTGAGATATTTACCTGGTACAGTAAACGAGGTTCTTGTGAACAGAGAGGTCCCAAACTTTGAGGTGGCTGGGTGTTTTTGATTTTAATTTCCCTAAGCTGTAGGACCATAAGTGGAAGTGCCATAGGCTGTGTTGCTTTGTTTCTTACGTGTTTCAGGAAACACATAACACTTCTCCAGAATGGCTGTCGGCAATTTACATCATATGCATCAGCATAATAAGGATCCCTGTTTTCCATTGCCTGTCCTCCGTTTCTGGATTTTACAATTTTTTTAAATGGGCCTTTTGCCCTGGGGGGCACTGAGATTTCATTGTAGTGCAGGTTTATTTACAAGCTTCTTGGTTGGCCAAAAAGTGCGTATGCGGTTTTTCCTGAATATATTTAGGGAAAAAAGCATCCGCACTTTTTGGACAAGTGCATCATTATCGACGTTCTGCCTCTTTTCCTATTCTTTAAGTGCAATTCCAGTTTAACCCTTCAATCGTTTTCCTGAATTTCTGCCCCGATTTCAAGTCCCCTTTGCAGGCTTACTTCAATATATTTTTGGAGGATAGCTGTCATTTATAACTCTGCAGGTTTGTGAATTACAGTGCCCCTGAGCTCCTTTCTTCAACTCGCTTTCTTGTGAGCTGGGCACAAAACCGCAGGATTGCTTCAGGCACTAATCTCTTTCCAGCAGGGCACGCAGAGCGTTTGGTTAATTCCTCTTCCTGGTGGGAAATGAGCATTACATTTGCCCGTGCAGACACCTACAGCTAGTCTCTCATTGGTTCTCCCTATTCCTGTTCATCTTGCACAGAAATGGCAAGCTGTGCGAAACAGGAGGTTAAAGGCACTGACTCTCCAAGCGGGGAGAGTGTTAGTAAAGCATCTGGAATGGTGAACCCGAGGACCAGGATACGAAAACTGAGATGCATTTTAAATCGTTTCCCAATCACACGGTGGACGATACTCTGGGTTTCCCATGCATGTTTTAGCTGGAGGAAGAATCCCTTGAACCTGGAGAGTTGGGACCCATGGAATGGGTACCATGCAGTATGACTTCAAAGGGTCTGCATTTGCTCACCAAAACTCACCAATGCTTTCAGCCTGAAGTGTCCAGCCTTATGTCTCAACCAGCTCTGGGTGTAGATGTGGTCAATCCCGGTTGCATCACATGCCCTGAGTGAATTGTTTAAGAATTGCTCTCTATTTCACTGTCTTTGTGTTTTGTTTTTGAAATTTATTTTGATAATGGGATTTATCGGATTTTAACTGCTGCGTTTATGCCGCTGTACACACGCTTGATTCTCTTACGGAGACATATAAATCCATGGGTTTTAAGATTCTTCGTAGTCAGGTATATTCCTAGGCATTGAATATGTGGTGTTGAGTCCATTTCGTTGAGCAAGGAGTAGGTCTTGTCTATTACATATTTGGCTTATGGAAAGTTATCTGTGCTAATTTCAGTCTCTGGTTTTATGCAGCATCCCAACGCACATTTCCCCATAAGCAAGCACTAGTTGGTTTTCAAAATTTGAGACCCTGTTCTGTTTTGTAATTCAGTTCATGTGTAGTTAAATTTACATTCCGTGTATTAGTGATATCTTATGATGTTTCTTTTTCTGTGTGACGTAGTTCACGTAGAATCACCGTACCTGCATCCACTTACTATGCCGCTACGGGCCTGATGACACAGATTTCATTGCTGAGTGATATTGCATTGCACGTACGTGCCACAACTTCTTTATCCATTTTTTGCTTTCTGGGATATTTACCTGATACTGTAGACGAGCTTCTTGTGAACACAGCCGTCCCAAATATTGGGGTGGCTGTCTGTTTTTGATTTTAATTTCCGTAAGCTATAGGACCATAAGTGGAAGTGCCATAGGCTGTGTTGCTTTGTTTCTTACGTGTTTCAGGAAACACCATACACTTCTCCAGGGTGGCTGCTGGCAATTTACATCCTGCCAATCAGCATAACAAGGCTCCCTGTTCTCCATATCCTGTCCTACCTTTCTGGATTTTACACTTTTTTCAGATGGCCCTTTTGCCCGGGGGGCAGTGAGACTTCATTGTAGTGCAGATTTCCTTTACAGGCTTGCTTGGTTGGCCAAAAAGGGCGTATGCGTTTTTTCCTGAATATATTCAGGAAAAAACGCATACGCCCTTTTTGGCCAAGTGCATCATTGTCGACGTTGTGCCTCTTTTCCTATGCTTTCAGGGCAATTCCAGTCTACCCCCTGCAATCGTTTTCCTGAAATTCAGCCCCGCTTTCAAGTCCCCTTCGCAGGCTTTCTTCAATATATTTTTGGAGGATAGCTGTCATTTATAACTCTGCAGGTTTGTGAAGTACAGTGCCCCTGAGCTCCTTTCTTCAACTCGCTTTCTTGTGAGCTGGGCACAAAACCGCAGGATTGCTTCAGGCCCTAATCTGTTTCCAGCAGGGCACACTGAGCCTTTGTTTAATTCCTCTTCCTGGTGGGCAATGAGCGTTACATTTGCCCGTGCAGACACCTACAGCTAGTCTCTCATTGGTTCTCCCTATTCCTGTTCATCTTGCACAGAAATGGCAAGCTGTGCCAAACAGGAGGTTAAAGGCACTGACTCTCCAAGCGGGGAGAGTGTTAGTAAAGCATCTGGAATGGTGAACCCGAGGACCAGGAAACGAAAACTGAGATGCATTTTAAATCGTTTCCCAATCACACAGTGGACGATACTCTGGGTTTCCCATGCATGTTTTAGCTGGAGGAAGAATCCCTTGAACCTGGAGAGTTGGGACCCATGGAATGGGTACCATGCAGTATGACTTCAAAGGGTCTGCATTTGCTCACCGAAACTCACCAATGCTATCAGCCTGAAGTGTCCAGCCTTATGTCTCAACCAGCTCTGGGTGTAGATGTGGTCAATCCCGGTTGCATCACATGCCCTGAGTGAATTATTTAAGAATTGCTCTCTATTTCACTGTCTTTGTGTTTTGTTTTCGAAATTTATTTTGATAATGGGATTTATCGGATTTTCACTGCTGCGTTTCGGCCGCTGTACACACGCTTGATTCTCTTACGGAGACATATATATCCATGGGTTTTAAGATTCTTCCTAGTCAGGTATATTCCTAGGCGTTGAATATGTGGTGTTGGGTCCATTTCGTTGAGCAAGGAGTAGGTCTTGTCTATTACATATTTGGCTTATGGAAAGTTATTTGTGCTAATTTCAGTCTCCGGTTTTATGCAGCACCCCAAGGCACCTTTCCCCATAAGCAAGCACTAGTTGGTTTTCTAAATTTGAGACCCTGTTCTTTTTTGTAATTCAGTTCATGTGTAGTCAAGTTTACATTCCGTGTATTAGTGATATCTTATGATGTTTCTTTTTCTGTGTGACGTAGTTCACGTAGAATCACCGTACCTGCATCCACTCACTATGCCGCTACGGGCCTGATGACACAGATTTCATTGCTGAGTGATATTGCATTGTACGTACGTGCCACAACTTCTTTATCCATTTTTTGCTTTCTGGGATATTTACCTGATACTGTAGACGAGCTTCTTGTGAACACAGCCGTCCCAAATATTGGGGTGGCTGTCTCTTTTTGATTTTAATTTCCGTAAGCTATAGGACCATAAGTGGAAGTGCCATAGGCTGTGTTGCTTTGTTTCTTACGTGTTTCAGGAAACACCATACACTTCTCCAGGGTGGCTGCTGGCAATTTACATCCTGCCAATCAGCATAACAAGGCTCCCTGTTCTCCATATCCTGTCCTACCTTTCTGGATTTTACACTTTTTTCAGATGGCCCTTTTGCCCGGGGGGGGGGCAGTGAGATTTCATTGTAGTGCAGATTTCCTTTACAGGCTTGCTTGGTTGGCCAAAAAGGGCGTATGCGTTTTTTCCTGAATATATTCAGGAAAAAACGCATACGCCCTTTTTGGCCAAGTGCATCATTGTCGACGTTGTGCCCCTTTTCCTATGCTTTCAGGGCAATTCCAGTCTACCCCCTGCAATCGTTTTCCTGAAATTCTGCCCCGCTTTCAAGTCCCCTTCGCAGGCTTACTTCAATATATTTTTGGAGGATAGCTGTCATTTATAACTCTGCAGGTTTGTGAAGTACAGTGCCCCTGAGCTCCTTTCTTCAACTCGCTTTCTTGTGAGCTAGGCACAAAACCGCAGGATTGCTTCAGGCCCTAATCTGTTTCCAGCAGGGCACACTGAGCCTTTGTTTAATTCCTCTTCCTGGTGGGCAATGAGCGTTACATTTGCCCGTGCAGACACCTACAGCTAGTCTCTCATTGGTTCTCCCTATTCCTGTTCATCTTGCACAGAAATGGCAAGCTGTGCCAAACAGGAGGTTAAAGGCACTGACTCTCCAAGCGGGGAGAGTGTTAGTAAAGCATCTGGAATGGTGAACCCGAGGACCAGGATACGAAAACTGAGATGCATTTTAAATCGTTTCCCAATCACACGGTGGACGATACTCTGGGTTTCCCATGCATGTTTTAGCTGGAGGAAGAATGCCTTGAACCTGGAGAGTTGGGACCCATGGTATGGGTACCATGCAGTATGACTTCAAAGGGTCTGCATTTGCTCACCGAAACTCACCAGTGCTATCAGCCAGAAGTGTCCAGCCTTAATTGACAACCAGCTCTGGGTGTAGATGTGGTCAATCCCGGTTGCATCACATGCCCTGAGTGAATTATTTAAGAATTGCTCTCTATTTCACTGTCTTTGTGTTTTGTTTTCGAAAATTATTTTGATAATGGGATTTATCGGATTTTCACTGCTGCATTTCCGCCGCTGTACACACGCTTGATTCTCTTACGGAGACATATATATCCATGGGTTTTAAGATTCTTCCTAGTCAGGTATATTCCTAGGCGTTGAATATGTGGTGTTGAGTCCATTTCGTTGAGCAAGGAGTAGGTCTTGTCTATTACATATTTGGCTTATGGAATGTTATCTGTGCTAATTTCAGTCTCTGGTTTTATGCAGCACCCCAACGCACCTTTCCCCATAAGCAAGCACTAGTTGGTTTTCTAAATTTGAGACCCTGTTCTGTTTTGTAATTCATTTCATGTGTAGTCAAGTTTACATTCCGTGTATTAGTGATATCTTATGATGTTTCTTTTTCTGTGTGACGTAGTTCACGTAGAATCACCGCACCTGCATCCACTTACTATGCCGCTACGGGCCTGATGACACAGATTTCATTGCTGAGTGATATTGCATTGCACGTACGTGCCACAACTTCTTTATCCATTTTTTGCTTTCTGGGATATTTACCTGATACTGTAGACGAGCTTCTTGTGAACACAGCCGTCCCAAATATTGGGGTGGCTGTCTGTTTTTGATTTTAATTTCCGTAAGCTATAGGACCATAAGTGGAAGTGCCATAGGCTGTGTTGCTTTGTTTCTTACGTGTTTCAGGAAACACCATACACTTCTCCAGGGTGGCTGCTGGCAATTTACATCCTGCCAATCAGCATAACAAGGCTCCCTGTTCTCCATATCCTGTCCTACCTTTCTGGATTTTACAGTTTTTTCAGATGGCCCTTTAGCCCGGGGGGGCAGTGAGATTTCATTGTAGTGCAGATTTCCTTTACAGGCTTGCTTGGTTGGCCAAAAAGGGCGTATGCGTTTTTTCCTGAATATATTCAGGAAAAAACGCATACGCCCTTTTTGGCCAAGTGCATCATTGTCGACGTTGTGCCTCTTTTCCTATGCTTTCAGGGCAATTCCAGTCTACCCCCTGCAATCGTTTTCCTGAAATTCAGCCCCGCTTTCAAGTCCCCTTCGCAGGCTTACTTCAATATATTTTTGGAGGATAGCTGTCATTTATAACTCTGCAGGTTTGTGAAGTACAGTGCCCCTGAGCTCCTTTCTTCAACTCGCTTTCTTGTGAGCTGGGCACAAAACCGCAGGATTGCTTCAGGCCCTAATCTGTTTCCAGCAGGGCACACTGAGCCTTTGTTTAATTCCTCTTCCTGGTGGGCAATGAGCGTTACATTTGCCCGTGCAGACACCTACAGCTAGTCTCTCATTGGTTCTCCCTATTCCTGTTCATCTTGCACAGAAATGGCAAGCTGTGCCAAACAGGAGGTTAAAGGCACTGACTCTCCAAGCGGGGAGAGTGTTAGTAAAGCATCTGGAAAGGTGAACCCGAGGACCAGGATACGAAAACTGAGATGCATTTTAAATCGTTTCCCAATCACACGGTGGACGATACTCTGGGTTTCCCATGCATGTTTTAGCTGGAGGAAGAATGCCTTGAACCTGGAGAGTTGGGACCCATGGAATGGGTACCATGCAGTATGACTTCAAAGGGTCTGCATTTGCTCACCGAAACTCACCAATGCTATCAGCCTGAAGTGTCCAGCCTTATATCTCAACCAGCTCTGGGTGTAGATGTGGTCAATCCCGGTTGCATCACATGCCCTGAGTGAATTAGTTAAGAATTGCTCTCTATTTCACTGTCTTTGTGTTTTGTTTTCGAAATTTATTTTGATAATGGGATTTATCGGATTTTCACTGCTGCGTTTCGGCCGCTGTACACACGCTTGATTCTCTTACGGAGACATATATATCCATGGGTTTTAAGATTCTTCCTAGTCAGGTATATTCCTAGGCGTTGAATATGTGGTGTTGGGTCCATTTCGTTGAGCAAGGAGTAGGTCTTGTCTATTACATATTTGGCTTATGGAAAGTTATCTGTGCTAATTTCAGTCTCTGGTTTTATGCAGCACCCCAAGGCACCTTTCCCCATAAGCAAGCACTAGTTGGTTTTCTAAATTTGAGACCCTGTTCTTTTTTGTAGTTCAGTTCATGTGTAGTCAAGTTTACATTCCGTGTATTAGTGATATCTTATGATGTTTCTTTTTCTGTGTGACGTAGTTCACGTAGAATCACCGTACCTGCATCCACTTACTATGCCGCTACGGGCCTGATGACACAGATTTCATTGCTGAGTGATATTGCATTGCACGTACGTGCCACAACTTCTTTATCCATTTTTTGCTTTCTGGGATATTTACCTGATACTGTAGACGAGCTTCTTGTGAACACAGCCGTCCCAAATATTGGGGTGGCTGTCTGTTTTTGATTTTAATTTTCGTAAGCTATAGGACCATAAGTGGAAGTGCCATAGGCTGTGTTGCTTTGTTTCTTACGTGTTTCAGGAAACACCATACACTTCTCCAGGGTGGCTGCTGGCAATTTACATCCTGCCAATCAGCATAACAAGGCTCCCTGTTCTCCATATCCTGTCCTACCTTTCTGGATTTTACACTTTTTTCAGATGGCCCTTTTGCCCGGGGGGGCAGTGAGATTTCATTGTAGTGCAGATTTCCTTTACAGGCTTGCTTGGTTGGCCAAAAAGGGCGTATGCGTTTTTTCCTGAATATATTCAGGAAAAAACGCATACGCCCTTTTTGGCCAAGTGCATCATTGTCGACGTTGTGCCTCTTTTCCTATGCTTTCAGGGCAATTCCAGTCTACCCCCTGCAATCGTTTTCCTGAAATTCAGCCCCGCTTTCAAGTCCCCTTCGCAGGCTTACTTCAATATATTTTTGGAGGATAGCTGTCATTTATAACTCTGCAGGTTTGTGAAGTACAGTGCCCCTGAGCTCCTTTCTTCAACTCGCTTTCTTGTGAGCTGGGCACAAAACCGCAGGATTGCTTCAGGCCCTAATCTGTTTCCAGCAGGGCACACTGAGCCTTTGTTTAATTCCTCTTCCTGGTGGGCAATGAGCGTTACATTTGCCCGTGCAGACACCTACAGCTAGTCTCTCATTGGTTCTCCCTATTCCTGTTCATCTTGCACAGAAATTGCAAGCTGTGCCAAACAGGAGGTTAAAGGCACTGACTCTCCAAGCGGGGAGAGTGTTAGTAAAGCATCTGGAATGGTGAACCCGAGGACCAGGATACGAAAACTGAGATGCATTTTAAATCGTTTCCCAATCACACGGTGGACGATACTCTGGGTTTCCCATGCATGTTTTAGCTGGAGGAAGAATGCCTTGAACCTGGAGAGTTGGGACCCATGGAATGGGTACCATGCAGTATGACTTCAAAGGGTCTGCATTTGCTCACCGAAACTCACCAGTGCTATCAGCCAGAAGTGTCCAGCCTTATGTCTCAACCAGCTCTGGGTGTAGATGTGGTCAATCCCGGTTGCATCACATGCCCTGAGTGAATTATTTAAGAATTGCTCTCTATTTCACTGTCTTTGTGTTTTGTTTTCGAAATTTATTTTGATAATGGGATTTATCGGATTTTCACTGCTGCATTTCCGCCGCTGTACACACGCTTGATTCTCTTATGGAGACATATATATCCATGGGTTTTAAGATTCTTCCTAGTCAGGTATATTCCTAGGCGTTGAATATGTGGTGTTGAGTCCATTTTGTTGAGCAAGGAGTAGGTCTTGTCTATTACATATTTGGCTTATGGAATGTTATCTGTGCTAATTTCAGTCTCTGGTTTTATGCAGCACCCCAACGCACCTTTCCCCATAAGCAAGCACTAGTTGGTTTTCTAAATTTGAGACCCTGTTCTGTTTTGTAATTCAGTTCATGTGTAGTGAAGTTTACATTCCGTGTATTAGTGATATCTTATGATGTTTCTTTTTCTGTGTGACGTAGTTCACGTAGAATCACCGTACCTGCATCCACTTACTATGCCGCTACGGGCCTGATGACACAGATTTCATTGCTGAGTGATATTGCATTGCACGTACGTGCCACAACTTCTTTATCCATTTTTTGCTTTCTGGGATATTTACCTGATACTGTAGACGAGCTTCTTGTGAACACAGCCGTCCCAAATATTGGGGTGGCTGTCTGTTTTTGATTTTAATTTCCGTAAGCTATAGGACCATAAGTGGAAGTGCCATAGGCTGTGTTGCTTTGTTTCTTACGTGTTTCAGGAAACACCATACACTTCTCCAGGGTGGCTGCTGGCAATTTACATCCTGCCAATCAGCATAACAAGGCTCCCTGTTCTCCATATCCTGTCCTACCTTTCTGGATTTTACACTTTTTTCAGATGGCCCTTTTGCCCGGGGGGGCAGTGAGATTTCATTGTAGTGCAGATTTCCTTTACAGGCTTGCTTGGTTGGCCAAAAAGGGCGTATGCGTTTTTTCCTGAATATATTCAGGAAAAAACGCATACGCCCTTTTTGGCCAAGTGCATCATTGTCGACGTTCTGCCTCTTTTCCTATGCTTTCAGGGCAATTCCAGTCTACCCCCTGCAATCGTTTTCCTGAAATTCAGCCCCGCTTTCAAGTCCCCTTCGCAGGCTTACTTCAATATATTTTTGGAGGATAGCTGTCATTTATCACTCTGCAGGTTTGTGAAGTACAGTGCCCCTGAGCTCCTTTCTTCAACTCGCTTTCTTGTGAGCTGGGCACAAAACCGCAGGATTGCTTCAGGCCCTAATCTGTTTCCAGCAGGGCACACTGAGCCTTTGTTTAATTCCTCTTCCTGGTGGGCAATGAGCGTTACATTTGCCCGTGCAGACACCTACAGCTAGTCTCTCATTGGTTCTCCCTATTCCTGTTCATCTTGCACAGAAATTGCAAGCTGTGCCAAACAGGAGGTTAAAGGCACTGACTCTCCAAGCGGGGAGAGTGTTAGTAAAGCATCTGGAATGGTGAACCCGAGGACCAGGATACGAAAACTGAGATGCATTTTAAATTGTTTCCCAATCACACGGTGGACGATACTCTGGGTTTCCCATGCATGTTTTAGCTGGAGGAAGAATGCCTTGAACCTGGAGAGTTGGGACCCATGGAATGGGTACCATGCAGTATGACTTCAAAGGGTCTGCATTTGCTCACCGAAACTCACCAGTGCTAGCAGCCAGAAGTGTCCAGCCTTATGTCTCAACCAGCTCTGGGTGTAGATGTGGTCAATCCCGGTTGCATCACATGCCCTGAGTGAATTATTTAAGAATTGCTCTCTATTTCACTGTCTTTGTGTTTTGTTTTCGAAATTTATTTTGATAATGGGATTTATCGGATTTTCACTGCTGCATTTCCGCTGCTGTACACACGCTTGATTCTCTTACGGAGACATATATATCCATGGGTTTTAAGATTCTTCCTAGTCAGGTATATTCCTAGGCGTTGAATATGTGGTGTTGAGTCCATTTCGTTGAGCAAGGAGTAGGTCTTGTCTATTACATATTTGGCTTATGGAATGTTATCTGTGCTAATTTCAGTCTCTGGTTTTATGCAGCACCCCAACGCACCTTTCGCCATAAGCAAGCACTAGTTGGTTTTCTAAATTTGAGACCCTGTTCTGTTTTGTAATTCAGTTCATGTGTAGTGAAGTTTACATTCCGTGTATTAGTGATATCTTATGATGTTTCTTTTTCTGTGTGACGTAGTTCACGTAGAATCACCGCACCTGCATCCACTTACTATGCCGCTACGGGCCTGATGACACAGATATCATTGCTGAGTGATATTGCATTGCACGTACGTGCCACAACTTCTTTATCCATTTTTTGCTTTCTGGGATATTTACCTGATACTGTAGACGAGCTTCTTGTGAACACAGCCGTCCCAAATATTGGGGTGGCTGTCTGTTTTTGATTTTAATTTCCGTAAGCTATAGGACCATAAGTGGAAGTGCCATAGGCTGTGTTGCTTTGTTTCTTACGTGTTTCAGGAAACACCATACACTTCTCCAGGGTGGCTGCTGGCAATTTACATCCTGCCAATCAGCATAACAAGGCTCCCTGTTCTCCATATCCTGTCCTACCTTTCTGGATTTTACACTTTTTTCAGATGGCCCTTTTGCCCCGGGGGGGCAGTGAGATTTCATTGTAGTGCAGATTTCCTTTACAGGCTTGCTTGGTTGGCCAAAAAGGGCGTATGCGTTTTTTCCTGAATATATTCAGGAAAAAACGCATACGCCCTTTTTGGCCAAGTGCATCATTGTCGACGTTGTGCCTCTTTTCCTATGCTTTCAGGGCAATTCCAGTCTACCCCCTGCAATCGTTTTCCTGAAATTCAGCCCCGCTTTCAAGTCCCCTTCGCAGGCTTACTTCAATATATTTTTGGAGGATAGCTGTCATTTATAACTCTGCAGGTTTGTGAAGTACAGTGCCCCTGAGCTCCTTTCTTCAACTCGCTTTCTTGTGAGCTGGGCACAAAACCGCAGGATTGCTTCAGGCCCTAATCTGTTTCCAGCAGGGCACACTGAGCCTTTGTTTAATTCCTCTTCCTGGTGGGCAATGAGCGTTACATTTGCCCGTGCAGACACCTACAGCTAGTCTCTCATTGGTTCTCCCTATTCCTGTTCATCTTGCACAGAAATTGCAAGCTGTGCCAAACAGGAGGTTAAAGGCACTGACTCTCCAAGCGGGGAGAGTGTTAGTAAAGCATCTGGAATGTTGAACCCGAGGACCAGGATACGAAAACTGAGATGCATTTTAAATCGTTTCCCAATCACACGGTGGACGATACTCTGGGTTTCCCATGCATGTTTTAGCTGGAGGAAGAATGCCTTGAACCTGGAGAGTTGGGACCCATGGAATGGGTACCATGCAGTATGACTTCAAAGGGTCTGCATTTGCTCACCGAAACTCACCAATGCTATCAGCCTGAAGTGTCCAGCCTTATGTCTCAACCAGCTCTGGGTGTAGATGTGGTCAATCCCGGTTGCATCACATGCCCTGAGTGAATTAGTTAAGAATTGCTCTCTATTTCACTGTCTTTGTGTTTTGTTTTCGAAATTTATTTTGATAATGGGATTTATCGGATTTTCACTGCTGCGTTTCGGCCGCTGTACACACGCTTGATTCTCTTACGGAGACATATATATCCATGGGTTTTAAGATTCTTCCTAGTCAGGTATATTCCTAGGCGTTGAATATGTGGTGTTGAGTCCATTTCGTTGAGCAAGGAGTAGGTCTTGTCTATTACATATTTGGCTTATGGAATGTTATCTGTGCTAATTTCAGTCTCTGGTTTTATGCAGCACCCCAACGCACCTTTCCCCATAAGCAAGCACTAGTTGGTTTTCTAAATTTGAGACCCTGTTCTGTTTTGTAATTCAGTTCATGTGTAGTGAAGTTTACATTCCGTGTATTAGTGATATCTTATGATGTTTCTTTTTCTGTGTGACGTAGTTCACGTAGAATCACCGTACCTGCATCCACTTACTATGCCGCTACGGGCCTGATGACACAGATTTCATTGCTGAGTGATATTGCATTGCACGTACGTGCCACAACTTCTTTATCCATTTTTTGCTTTCTGGGATATTTACCTGATACTGTAGACGAGCTTCTTGTGAACACAGCCGTCCCAAATATTGGGGTGGCTGTCTGTTTTTGATTTTAATTTCCGTAAGCTATAGGACCATAAGTGGAAGTGCCATAGGCTGTGTTGCTTTGTTTCTTACGTGTTTCAGGAAACACCATACACTTCTCCAGGGTGGCTGCTGGCAATTTACATCCTGCCAATCAGCATAACAAGGCTCCCTGTTCTCCATATCCTGTCCTACCTTTCTGGATTTTACACTTTTTTCAGATGGCCCTTTTGCCCGGGGGGGCAGTGAGATTTCATTGTAGTGCAGATTTCCTTTACAGGCTTGCTTGGTTGGCCAAAAAGGGCGTATGCGTTTTTTCCTGAATATATTCAGGAAAAAACGCATACGCCCTTTTTGGCCTAGTGCATCATTGTCGACGTTCTGCCTCTTTTCCTATGCTTTCAGGGCAATTCCAGTCTACCCCCTGCAATCGTTTTCCTGAAATTCAGCCCTGCTTTCAAGTCCCCTTCGCAGACTTACTTCAATATATTTTCGGAGGATAGCTGTCATTTATAACTCTGCAGGTTTGTGAAGTACAGTGCCCCTGAGCTCCTTTCTTCAACTCGCTTTCTTGTGAGCTGGGCACAAAACCGCAGGATTGCTTCAGGCCCTAATCTGTTTCCAGCAGGGCACACTGAGCCTTTGTTTAATTCCTCTTCCTTGTGGGCAATGAGCGTTACATTTGCCCGTGCAGACACCTACAGCTAGTCTCTCATTGGTTCTCCCTATTCCTGTTCATCTTGCACAGAAATGGCAAGCTGTGCCAAACAGGAGGTTAAAGGCACTGACTCTCCAAGCGGGGAGAGTGTTAGTAAAGCATCTGGAATGGTGAACCCGAGGACCAGGAAACGAAAACTGAGATGCATTTTAAATCATTTCCCAATCACACGGTGGACGATACTCTGGGTTTCCCATGCATGTTTTAGCTGGAGGAAGAATCCCTTGAACCTGGAGAGTTGGGACCCATGGAATGGGTACCATGCAGTATGACTTCAAAGGGTCTGCATTTGCTCACCGAAACTCACCAATGCTATCAGCCTGAAGTGTCCAGCCTTATGTCTCAACCAGCTCTGGGTGTAGATGTGGTCAATCCCGGTTGCATCACATACCCTGAGTGAATTAGTTAAGAATTGCTCTCTATTTCACTGTCTTTGTGTTTTGTTTTCGAAATTTATTTTGATAATGGGATTTATCGGATTTTCACTGCTGCGTTTCGGCCGCTGTACACACGCTTGAATCTCTTACGGAGACATATATATCCATGGGTTTTAAGATTCTTCCTAGTCAGGTATATTCCTAGGCGTTGAATATGTGGTGTTGAGTCCATTTCGTTGAGCAAGGAGTAGGTCTTGTCTATTACATATTTGGCTTATGGAATGTTATCTGTGCTAATTTCAGTCTCTGGTTTTATGCAGCACCCCAACGCACCTTTCCCCATAAGCAAGCACTAGTTGGTTTTCTAAATTTGAGACCCTGTTCTGTTTTGTAATTCAGTTCATGTGTAGTGAAGTTTACATTCCGTGTATTAGTGATATCTTATGATGTTTCTTTTTCTGTGTGACGTAGTTCACGTAGAATCACCGTACCTGCATCCACTTACTATGCCGCTACGGGCCTGATGACACAGATTTCATTGCTGAGTGATATTGCATTGCACGTACGTGCCACAACTTCTTTATCCATTTTTTGCTTTCTGGGATATTTACCTGATACTGTAGACGAGCTTCTTGTGAACACAGCCGTCCCAAATATTGGGGTGGCTGTCTGTTTTTGATTTTAATTTCCGTAAGCTATAGGACCATAAGTGGAAGTGCCATAGGCTGTGTTGCTTTGTTTCTTACGTGTTTCAGGAAACACCATACACTTCTCCAGGGTGGCTGCTGGCAATTTACATCCTGCCAATCAGCATAACAAGGCTCCCTGTTCTCCATATCCTGTCCTACCTTTCTGGATTTTACACTTTTTTCAGATGGCCCTTTTGCCCCGGGGGGGCAGTGAGATTTCATTGTAGTGCAGATTTCCTTTACAGGCTTGCTTGGTTGGCCAAAAAGGGCGTATGCGTTTTTTCCTGAATATATTCAGGAAAAAACGCATACGCCCTTTTTGGCCAAGTGCATCATTGTCGACGTTGTGCCTCTTTTCCTATGCTTTCAGGGCAATTCCAGTCTACCCCCTGCAATCGTTTTCCTGAAATTCAGCCCCGCTTTCAAGTCCCCTTCGCAGGCTTACTTCAATATATTTTTGGAGGATAGCTGTCATTTATAACTCTGCAGGTTTGTGAAGTACAGTGCCCCTGAGCTCCTTTCTTCAACTCGCTTTCTTGTGAGCTGGGCACAAAACCGCAGGATTGCTTCAGGCCCTAATCTGTTTCCAGCAGGGCACACTGAGCCTTTGTTTAATTCCTCTTCCTGGTGGGCAATGAGCGTTACATTTGCCCGTGCAGACACCTACAGCTAGTCTCTCATTGGTTCTCCCTATTCCTGTTCATCTTGCACAGAAATTGCAAGCTGTGCCAAACAGGAGGTTAAAGGCACTGACTCTCCAAGCGGGGAGAGTGTTAGTAAAGCATCTGGAATGGTGAACCCGAGGACCAGGATACGAAAACTGAGATGCATTTTAAATCGTTTCCCAATCACACGGTGGACGATACTCTGGGTTTCCCATGCATGTTTTAGCTGGAGGAAGAATGCCTTGAACCTGGAGAGTTGGGACCCATGGAATGGGTACCATGCAGTATGACTTCAAAGGGTCTGCATTTGCTCACCGAAACTCACCAATGCTATCAGCCTGAAGTGTCCAGCCTTATGTCTCAACCAGCTCTGGGTGTAGATGTGGTCAATCCCGGTTGCATCACATGCCCTGAGTGAATTAGTTAAGAATTGCTCTCTATTTCACTGTCTTTGTGTTTTGTTTTCGAAATTTATTTTGATAATGGGATTTATCGGATTTTCACTGCTGCGTTTCGGCCGCTGTACACACGCTTGATTCTCTTACGGAGACATATATATCCATGGGTTTTAAGATTCTTCCTAGTCAGGTATATTCCTAGGCGTTGAATATGTGGTGTTGGGTCCATTTCGTTGAGCAAGGAGTAGGTCTTGTCTATTACATATTTGGCTTATGGAAAGTTATCTGTGCTAATTTCAGTCTCTGGTTTTATGCAGCACCCCAAGGCACCTTTCCCCATAAGCAAGCACTAGTTGGTTTTCTAAATTTGAGACCCTGTTCTTTTTTGTAATTCAGTTCATGTGTAGTCAAGTTTACATTCCGTGTATTAGTGATATCTTATGATGTTTCTTTTTCTGTGTGACGTAGTTCACGTAGAATCACCGTACCTGCATCCACTCACTATGCCGCTACGGGCCTGATGACACAGATTTCATTGCTGAGTGATATTGCATTGTACGTACGTGCCACAACTTCTTTATCCATTTTTTGATTTCTGGGATATTTACCTGATACTGTAGACGAGCTTCTTGTGAACACAGCCGTCCCAAATATTGGGGTGGCTGTCTGTTTTTGATTTTAATTTCCGTAAGCTATAGGACCATAAGTGGAAGTGCCATAGGCTGTGTTGCTTTGTTTCTTACGTGTTTCAGGAAACACCATACACTTCTCCAGGGTGGCTGCTGGCAATTTACATCCTGCCAATCAGCATAACAAGGCTCCCTGTTCTCCATATCCTGTCCTACCTTTCTGGATTTTACACTTTTTTCAGATGGCACTTTTGCCCGGGGGGGGGCAGTGAGATTTCATTGTAGTGCAGATTTCCTTTACAGGCTTGCTTGGTTGGCCAAAAAGGGCGTATGCGTTTTTTCCTGAATATATTCAGGAAAAAACGCATACGCCCTTTTTGGCCAAGTGCATCATTGTCGACGTTGTGCCTCTTTTCCTATGCTTTCAGGGCAATTCCAGTCTACCCCCTGCAATCGTTTTCCTGAAATTCAGCCCCGCTTTCAAGTCCCCTTCGCAGGCTTACTTCAATATATTTTTGGAGGATAGCTGTCATTTATAACTCTGCAGGTTTGTGAAGTACAGTGCCCCTGAGCTCCTTTCTTCAACTCGCTTTCTTGTGAGCTGGGCACAAAACCGCAGGATTGCTTCAGGCCCTAATCTGTTTCCAGCAGGGCACACTGAGCCTTTGTTTAATTCCTCTTCCTGGTGGGCAATGAGCGTTACATTTGCCCGTGCAGACACCTACAGCTAGTCTCTCATTGGTTCTCCCTATTCCTGTTCATCTTGCACAGAAATGGCAAGCTGTGCCAAACAGGAGGTTAAAGGCACTGACTCTCCAAGCGGGGAGAGTGTTAGTAAAGCATCTGGAATGGTGAACCCGAGGACCAGGATACGAAAACTGAGATGCATTTTAAATCGTTTCCCAATCACACGGTGGACGATACTCTGGGTTTCCCATGCATGTTTTAGCTGGAGGAAGAATGCCTTGAACCTGGAGAGTTGGGACCCATGGAATGGGTACCATGCAGTATGACTTCAAAGGGTCTGCATTTGCTCACCGAAACTCACCAATGCTATCAGCCTGAAGTGTCCAGCCTTATGTCTCAACCAGCTCTGGGTGTAGATGTGGTCAATCCCGGTTGCATCACATGCCCTGAGTGAATTAGTTAAGAATTGCTCTCTATTTCACTGTCTTTGTGTTTTGTTTTCGAAATTTATTTTGATAATGGGATTTATCGGATTTTCACTGCTGCATTTCCGCTGCTGTACACAAGCTTGATTCTCTTACGGAGACATATATATCCATGGGTTTTAAGATTCTTCCTAGTCAGGTATATTCCTAGGCGTTGAATATGTGGTGTTGAGTCCATTTCGTTGAGCAAGGAGTAGGTCTTGTCTCTTACATATTTGGCTTATGGAATGTTATCTGTGCTAATTTCAGTCTCTGGTTTTATGCAGCACCCCAACGCACCTTTCCCCATAAGCAAGCACTAGTTGGTTTTCTAAATTTGAGACCCTGTTCTGTTTTGTAATTCAGTTCATGTGTAGTGAAGTTTACATTCCGTGTATTAGTGATATCTTATGATGTTTCTTTTTCTGTGTGACGTAGTACACGTAGAATCACCGTACCTGCATCCACTTACTATGCCGCTACGGGCCTGATGACACAGATTTCATTGCTGAGTGATATTGCATTGCACGTACGTGCCACAACTTCTTTATCCATTTTTTGCTTTCTGGGATATTTACCTGATACTGTAGACGAGCTTCTTGTGAACACAGCCGTCCCAAATATTGGGGTGGCTGTCTGTTTTTGATTTTAATTTCCGTAAGCTATAGGACCATAAGTGGAAGTGCCATAGGCTGTGTTGCTTTGTTTCTTACGTGTTTCAGGAAACACCATACACTTCTCCAGGGTGGCTGCTGGCAATTTACATCCTGCCAATCAGCATAACAAGGCTCCCTGTTCTCCATATCCTGTCCTACCTTTCTGGATTTTACACTTTTTTCAGATGGCCCTTTTGCCCTGGGGGGCAGTGAGATTTCATTGTAGTGCAGATTTCCTTTACAGGCTTGCTTGGTTGGCCAAAAAGGGCGTATGCGTTTTTTCCTGAATATATTCAGGAAAAAACGCATACGCCCTTTTTGGCCAAGTGCATCATTTTCGACGTTCTGCCTCTTTTCCTATGCTTTCAGGGCAATTCCAGTCTACCCCCTGCAATCGTTTTCCTGAAATTCAGCCCTGCTTTCAAGTCCCCTTCGCAGACTTACTTCAATATATTTTCGGAGGATAGCTGTCATTTATAACTCTGCAGGTTTGTGAAGTACAGTGCCCCTGAGCTCCTTTCTTCAACTCGCTTTCTTGTGAGCTGGGCACAAAACCGCAGGATTGCTTCAGGCCCTAATCTGTTTCCAGCAGGGCACACTGAGCCTTTGTTTAATTCCTCTTCCTGGTGGGCAATGAGCGTTACATTTGCCCGTGCAGACACCTACAGCTAGTCTCTCATTGGTTCTCCCTATTCCTGTTCATCTTGCACAGAAATTGCAAGCTGTGCCAAACAGGAGGTTAAAGGCACTGACTCTCCAAGCGGGGAGAGTGTTAGTAAAGCATCTGGAATGGTGAACCCGAGGACCAGGAAACGAAAACTGAGATGCATTTTAAATCATTTCCCAATCACACGGTGGACGATACTCTGGGTTTCCCATGCATGTTTTAGCTGGAGGAAGAATCCCTTGAACCTGGCGAGTTGGGACCCATGGAATGGGTACCATGCAGTATGACTTCAAAGGGTCTGCATTTGCTCACCGAAACTCACCAATGCTATCAGCCTGAAGTGTCCAGCCTTATGTCTCAACCAGCTCTGGGTGTAGATGTGGTCAATCCCGGTTGCATCACATACCCTGAGTGAATTAGTTAAGAATTGCTCTCTATTTCACTGTCTTTGTGTTTTGTTTTCGAAATTTATTTTGATAATGGGATTTATCGGATTTTCACTGCTGCGTTTCGGCCGCTGTACACACGCTTGATTCTCTTACGGAGACATATATATACATGGGTTTTAAGATTCTTCCTAGTCAGGTATATTCCTAGGCGTTGAATATGTGGTGTTGGGTCCATTTCGTTGAGCAAGGAGTAGGTCTTGTCTATTACATATTTGGCTTATGGAAAGTTATCTGTGCTAATTTCAGTCTCTGGTTTTATGCAGCACCCCAAGGCACCTTTCCCCATAAGCAATCACTAGTTGGTTTTCTAAATTTGAGACCCTGTTCTTTTTTGTAATTCAGTTCATGTGTAGTCAAGTTTACATTCCGTGTATTAGTGATATCTTATGATGTTTCTTTTTCTGTGTAACGTAGTTCACGTAGAATCACCGTACCTGCATCCACTCACTATGCCGCTACGGGCCTGATGACACAGATTTCATTGCTGAGTGATATTGCATTGTACGTACGTGCCACAACTTCTTTATCCATTTTTTGCTTTCTGGGATATTTACCTGATACTGTAGACGAGCTTCTTGTGAACACAGCCGTCCCAAATATTGGGGTGGCTGTCTGTTTTTGATTTTAATTTCCGTAAGCTATAGGACCATAAGTGGAAGTGCCATAGGCTGTGTTGCTTTGTTTCTTACGTGTTTCAGGAAACACCATACACTTCTCCAGGGTGGCTGCTGGCAAATTACATCCTGCCAATCAGCATAACAAGGCTCCCTGTTCTCCATATCCTGTCCTACCTTTCTGGATTTTACACTTTTTTCAGATGGCCCTTTTGCCCGCGGGGGGGGCAGTGAGATTTCATTGTAGTGCAGATTTCCTTTACAGGCTTGCTTGGTTGGCCAAAAAGGGCGTATGCGTTTTTTCCTGAATATATTCAGGAAAAAACGCATACGCCCTTTTTGGCCAAGTGCATCATTGTCGACGTTGTGCCTCTTTTCCTATGCTTTCAGGGCAATTCCAGTCTACCCCCTGCAATCGTTTTCCTGAAATTCAGCCCCGCTTTCAAGTCCCCTTCGCAGGCTTACTTCAATATATTTTTGGAGGATAGCTGTCATTTATAACTCTGCAGGTTTGTGAAGTACAGTGCCCCTGAGCTCCTTTCTTCAACTCGCTTTCTTGTGAGCTGGGCACAAAACCGCAGGGTTGCTTCAGGCCCTAATCTGTTTCCAGCAGGGCACACTGAGCCTTTGTTTAATTCCTCTTCCTGGTGGGCAATGAGCGTTACATTTGCCCGTGCAGACACCTACAGCTAGTCTCTCATTGGTTCTCCCTATTCCTGTTCATCTTGCACAGAAATGGCAAGCTGTGCCAAACAGGAGGTTAAAGGCACTGACTCTCCAAGCGGGGAGAGTGTTAGTAAAGCCTCTGGAATGGTGAACCCGAGGATCAGGATACGAAAACTGAGATGCATTTTAAATCGTTTCCCAATCACACGGTGGACGATACTCTGGGTTTCCCATGCATGTTTTAGCTGGAGGAAGAATGCCTTGAACCTGGAGAGTTGGGACCCATGGAATGGGTACCATGCAGTATGACTTCAAAGGGTCTGCATTTGCTCACCGAAACTCACCAGTGCTATCAGCCAGAAGTGTCCAGCCTTATGTCTCAACCAGCTCTGGGTGTAGATGTGGTCAATCCCGGTTGCATCACATGCCCTGAGTGAATTATTTAAGAATTGCTCTCTATTTCACTGTCTTTGTGTTTTGTTTTCGAAATTTATTTTGATAATGGGATTTATCGGATTTTCACTGCTGCATTTCCGCCGCTGTACACAGTCTTGATTCTCTTACGGAGACATATATATCCATGGGTTTTAAGATTCTTCCTAGTCAGGTATATTCCTCGGCGTTGAATATGTGGTGTTGAGTCCATTTCGTTGAGCAAGGAGTAGGTCTTGTCTATTACATATTTGGCTTATGGAATGTTATCTGTGCTAATTTCAGTCTCTGGTTTTATGCAGCACCCCAACGCACCTTTCCCCATAAGCAAGCACTAGTTGGTTTTCTAAATTTGTGACCCTGTTCTGTTTTGTAATTCAGTTCATGTGTAGTGAAGTTTACATTCCGTGTATTAGTGATATCTTATGATGTTTCTTTTTCTGTGTGACGTAGTTCACGTAGAATCACCGTACCTGCATCCACTTACTATGCCGCTACGGGCCTGATGACACAGATTTCATTGCTGAGTGATATTGCATTGCACGTACGTGCCACAACTTCTTTATCCATTTTTTGCTTTCTGGGATATTTACCTGATACTGTAGACGAGCTTCTTGTGAACACAGCCGTCCCAAATATTGGGGTGGCTGTCTGTTTTTGATTTTAATTTCCGTAAGCTATAGGACCATAAGTGGAAGTGCCATAGGCTGTGTTGCTTTGTTTCTTACGTGTTTCAGGAAACACCATACACTTCTCCAGGGTGGCTGCTGGCAATTTACATCCTGCCAATCAGCATAACAAGGCTCCCTGTTCTCCATATCCTGTCCTACCTTTCTGGATTTTACACTTTTTTCAGATGGCCCTTTTGCCCGGGGGGGCAGTGAGATTTCATTGTAGTGCAGATTTCCTTTACAGGCTTGCTTGGTTGGCCAAAAAGGGCGTATGCGTTTTTTCCTGAATATATTCAGGAAAAAACGCATACGCCCTTTTTGGCCAAGTGCATCATTGTCGACGTTGTGCCTCTTTTCCTATGCTTTCAGGGCAATTCCAGTCTACCCCCTGCAATCGTTTTCCTGAAATTCAGCCCCGCTTTCAAGTCCCCTTCGCAGGCTTACTTCAATATATTTTTGGAGGATAGCTGTCATTTATCACTCTGCAGGTTTGTGAAGTACAGTGCCCCTGAGCTCCTTTCTTCAACTCGCTTTCTTGTGAGCTGGGCACAAAACCGCAGGATTGCTTCAGGCCCTAATCTGTTTCCAGCAGGGCACACTGAGCCTTTGTTTAATTCCTCTTCCTGGTGGGCAATGAGCGTTACATTTGCCCGTGCAGACACCTACAGCTAGTCTCTCATTGGTTCTCCCTATTCCTGTTCATCTTGCACAGAAATTGCAAGCTGTGCCAAACAGGAGGTTAAAGGCACTGACTCTCCAAGCGGGGAGAGTGTTAGTAAAGCATCTGGAATGGTGAACCCGAGGACCAGGAAACGAAAACTGAGATGCATTTTAAATCATTTCCCAATCACACGGTGGACGATACTCTGGGTTTCCCATGCATGTTTTAGCTGGAGGAAGAATCCCTTGAACCTGGAGAGTTGGGACCCATGGAATGGGTACCATGCAGTATGACTTCAAAGGGTCTGCATTTGCTCACCGAAACTCACCAATGCTATCAGCCTGAAGTGTCCAGCCTTATGTCTCAACCAGCTCTGGGTGTAGATGTGGTCAATCCCGGTTGCATCACATGCCCTGAGTGAATTAGTTAAGAATTGCTCTCTATTTCACTGTCTTTGTGTTTTGTTTTCGAAATTTATTTTGATAATGGGATTTATCGGATTTTCACTGCTGCGTTTCGGCCGCTGTACACACGCTTGATTCTCTTACGGAGACATATATATCCATGGGTTTTAAGATTCTTCCTAGTCAGGTATATTCCTAGGCGTTGAATATGTGGTGTTGGGTCCATTTCGTTGAGCAAGGAGTAGGTCTTGTCTATTACATATTTGGCTTATGGAAAGTTATCTGTGCTAATTTCAGTCTCTGGTTTTATGCAGCACCCCAAGGCACCTTTCCCCATAAGCAAGCACTAGTTGGTTTTCTAAATTTGAGACCCTGTTCTTTTTTGTAATTCAGTTCATGTGTAGTCAAGTTTACATTCCGTGTATTAGTGATATCTTATGATGTTTCTTTTTCTGTGTGACGTAGTTCACGTAGAATCACCGTACCTGCATCCACTCACTATGCCGCTACGGGCCTGATGACACAGATTTCATTGCTGAGTGATATTGCATTGCACGTACGTGCCACAACTTCTTTATCCATTTTTTGCTTTCTGGGATATTTACCTGATACTGTAGACGAGCTTCTTTTGAACACAGCCGTCCCAAATATTGGGGTGGCTGTCTGTTTTTGATTTTAATTTCCGTAAGCTATAGGACCATAAGTGGAAGTGCCATAGGCTGTGTTGCTTTGTTTCTTACGTGTTTCAGGAAACACCATACACTTCTCCAGGGTGGCTGCTGGCAATTTACATCCTGCCAATCAGCATAACAAGGCTCCCTGTTCTCCATATCCTGTCCTACCTTTCTGGATTTTACACTTTTTTCAGATGGCCCTTTTGCCCGGGGGGGCAGTGAGATTTCATTGTAGTGCAGATTTCCTTTACAGGCTTGCTTGGTTGGCCAAAAAGGGCGTATGCGTTTTTTCCTGAATATATTCAGGAAAAAACGCATACGCCCTTTTTGACCAAGTGCATCATTGTCGACGTTGTGCCAATTTTCCTATGCTTTCAGGGCAATTCCAGTCTACCCCCTGCAATCGTTTTCCTGAAATTCAGCCCCGCTTTCAAGTCCCCTTCGCAGGCTTACTTCAATATATTTTTGGAGGATAGCTGTCATTTATAACTCTGCAGGTTTGTGAAGTACAGTGCCCCTGAGCTCCTTTCTTCAACTCGCTTTCTTGTGAGCTGGGCACAAAACCGCAGGGTTGCTTCAGGCCCTAATCTGTTTCCAGCAGGGCACACTGAGCCTTTGTTTAATTCCTCTTCCTGGTGGGCAATGAGCGTTACATTTGCCCGTGCAGACACCTACAGCTAGTCTCTCATTGGTTCTCCCTATTCCTGTTCATCTTGCACAGAAATGGCAAGCTGTGCCAAACAGGAGGTTAAAGGCACTGACTCTCCAAGCGGGGAGAGTGTTAGTAAAGCATCTGGAATGGTGAACCCGAGGATCAGGATACGAAAACTGAGATGCATTTTAAATCGTTTCCCAATCACACGGTGGACGATACTCTGGGTTTCCCATGCATGTTTTAGCTGGAGGAAGAATCCCTTGAACCTGGAGAGTTGGGACCCATGGAATGGGTACCATGCAGTATGACTTCAAAGGGTCTGCATTTGCTCACCGAAACTCACCAATGCTATCAGCCTGAAGTGTCCAGCCTTATGTCTCAACCAGCTCTGGGTGTAGATGTGGTCAATCCCGGTTGCATCACATGCCCTGAGTGAATTAGTTAAGAATTGCTCTCTATTTCACTGTCTTTGTGTTTTGTTTTCGAAATTTATTTTGATAATGGGATTTATCGGATTTTCACTGCTGCGTTTCGGCCGCTGTACACACGCTTGATTCTCTTATGGAGACATATATATCCATGGGTTTTAAGATTCTTCCTAGTCAGGTATATTCCTAGGCGTTGAATATGGGGTGTTGGGTCCATTTCGTTGAGCAAGGAGTAGGTCTTGTCTATTACATATTTGGCTTATGGAAAGTTATCTGTGCTAATTTCAGTCTCTGGTTTTATGCAGCACCCCAGGGCACCTTTCCCCATAAGCAAGCACTAGTTGGTTTTCTAAATTTGAGACCCTGTTCTGTTTTGTAATTCAGTTCATGTGTAGTCAAGTTTACATTCCGTGTATTAGTGATATCTTATGATGTTTCTTTTTCTGTGTGACGTAGTTCACGTAGAATCACCGTACCTGCATCCACTCACTATGCCGCTACGGGCCTGATGACACAGATTTCATTGCTGAGTGATATTGCATTGCACGTACGTGCCACAACTTCTTTATCCATTTTTTGCTTTCTGGGATATTTACCTGATACTGTAGACGAGCTTCTTGTGAACACAGCCGTCCCAAATATTGGGGTGGCTGTCTGTTTTTGATTTTAATTTCCGTAAGCTATAGGACCATAAGTGGAAGTGCCATAGGCTGTGTTGCTTTGTTTCTTACGTGTTTCAGGAAACACCATACACTTCTCCAGGGTGGCTGCTGGCAATTTACATCCTGCCAATCAGCATAACAAGGCTCCCTGTTCTCCATATCCTGTCCTACCTTTCTGGATTTTACACTTTTTTCAGATGGCCCTTTTGCCCGGGGGGGCAGTGAGATTTCATTGTAGTGCAGATTTCCTTTACAGGCTTGCTTGGTTGGCCAAAAAGGGCGTATGCGTTTTTTCCTAAATATATTCAGGAAAAAACGCATACGCCCTTTTTGGCCAAGTGCATCATTGTCGACGTTGTGCCTCTTTTCCTATGCTTTCAGGGCAATTCCAGTCTACCCCCTGCAATCGTTTTCCTGAAATTCAGCCCCGCTTTCAAGTCCCCTTCACAGGCTTACTTCAATATATTTTTGGAGGATAGCTATCATTTATAACTCTGCAGGTTTGTGAAGTACAGTGCCCCTGAGCTCCTTTCTTCAACTCGCTTTCTTGTGAGCTGGGCACAAAACCGCAGGATTGCTTCAGGCCCTAATCTGTTTCCAGCAGGGCACACTGAGCCTTTGTTTAATTCCTCTTCCTGGTGGGCAATGAGCGTTACATTTGCCCGTGCAGACACCTACAGCTAGTCTCTCATTGGTTCTCCCTATTCCTGTTCATCTTGCACAGAAATGGCAAGCTGTGCCAAACAGGAGGTTAAAGGCACTGACTCTCCAAGCGGGGAGAGTGTTAGTAAAGCATCTGGAATGGTGAACCCGAGGACCAGGATACGAAAACTGAGATGTATTTTAAATCGTTTCCCAATCACACGGTGGACAATACTCTGGGTTTCCCATGCATGTTTTAGCTGGAGGAAGAATGCCTTGAACCTGGAGAGTTGGGACCCATGGAATGGGTACCATGCAGTATGACTTCAAAGGGTCTGCATTTGCTCACCGAAACTCACCAGTGCTATCAGCCTGAAGTGTCCAGCCTTATGTCTCAACCAGCTCTGGGTGTAGATGTGGTCAATCCCGGTTGCATCACATGCCCTGAGTGAATTATTTAAGAATTGCTCTCTATTTCACTGTCTTTGTGTTTTGTTTTCGAAATTTATTTTGATAATGGGATTTATCGGATTTTCACTGCTGCGTTTCGGCCGCTGTACACACGCTTGATTCTCTTACGGAGACATATATATCCATGGGTTTTAAGATTCTTCCTAGTCAGGTATATTCCTAGGCGTTGAATATGTGGTGTTGGGTCCATTTCGTTGAGCAAGGAGTAGGTCTTGTCTATTACATATTTGGCTTATGGAAAGTTATCTGTGCTAATTTCAGTCTCTGGTTTTATGCAGCACCCCAAGGCACCTTTCCCCATAAGCAAGCACTAGTTGGTTTTCTAAATTTGAGACCCTGTTCTTTTTTGTAATTCAGTTCATGTGTAGTCAAGTTTACATTCCGTGTATTAGTGATATCTTATGATGTTTCTTTTTCTGTGTGACGTAGTTCACGTAGAATCACCGTACCTGCATCCACTCACTATGCTGCTACGGGCCTGATGACACAGATTTCATTGCTGAGTGATATTGCATTGTACGTACGTGCCACAACTTCTTTATCCATTTTTTGCTTTCTGGGATATTTACCTGATACTGTAGACGAGCTTCTTGGGAACACAGCCGTCCCAAATATTGGGGTGGCTGTCTGTTTTTGATTTTAATTTCCGTAAGCTATAGGACCATAATTGGAAGTGCCATAGGCTGTGTTGCTTTGTTTCTTACGTGTTTCAGGAAACACCATACACTTCTCCAGGGTGGCTGCTGGCAATTTACATCCTGCCAATCAGCATAACAAGGCTCCCTGTTCTCCATATCCTGTCCTACCTTTCTGGATTTTACACTTTTTTCAGATGGCCCTTTTGCCCGGGGGGGGGCAGTGAGATTTCATTGTAGTGCAGATTTCCTTTACAGGCTTGCTTGGTTGGCCAAAAAGGGCGTATGCGTTTTTTCCTGAATATATTCAGGAAAAAACGCATACGCCCTTTTTGACCAAGTGCATCATTGTCGACGTTGTGCCTCTTTTCCTATGCTTTCAGGGCAATTCCAGTCTACCCCCTGCAATCGTTTTCCTGAAATTCAGCCCCGCTTTCAAGTCCCCTTCGCAGGCTTACTTCAATATATTTTTGGAGGATAGCTGTCATTTATAACTCTGCAGGTTTGTGAAGTACAGTGCCCCTGAGCTCCTTTCTTCAACTCGCTTTCTTGTGAGCTGGGCACAAAACCGCAGGGTTGCTTCAGGCCCTAATCTGTTTCCAGCAGGGCACACTGAGCCTTTGTTTAATTCCTCTTCCTGGTGGGCAATGAGCGTTACATTTGCCCGTGCAGACACCTACAGCTAGTCTCTCATTGGTTCTCCCTATTCCTGTTCATCTTGCACAGAAATGGCAAGCTGTGCCAAACAGGAGGTTAAAGGCACTGACTCTCCAAGCGGGGAGAGTGTTAGTAAAGCATCTGGAATGGTGAACCCGAGGATCAGGATACGAAAACTGAGATGCATTTAAATCGTTTCCCAATCACACGGTGGACGATACTCTGGGTTTCCCATGCATGTTTTAGCTGGAGGAAGAATGCCTTGAACCTGGAGAGTTGTGACCCATGGAATGGGTACCATGCAGTATGACTTCAAAGGGTCTGCATTTGCTCAACGAAACTCACCAGTGCTATCAGCCAGAAGTGTCCAGCCTTATGTCTCAACCAGCTCTGGGTGTAGATGTGGTCAATCCTGGTTGCATCACATGCCCTGAGTGAATTATTTAAGAATTGCTCTCTATTTCACTGTCTTTGTGTTTTGTTTTCGAAATTTATTTTGATAATGGGATTTATCGGATTTTCACTGCTGCATTTCCGCCGCTGTACACACGCTTGATTCTCTTACGGAGACATATATATCCATGGGTTTTAAGATTCTTCCTAGTCAGGTATATTCCTAGGCGTTGAATATGTGGTGTTGAGTCCATTTCGTTGAGCAAGGAGTAGGTCTTGTCTATTACATATTTGGCTTATGGAATGTTATCTGTGCTAATTTCAGTCTCCGGTTTTATGCAGCACCCCAACGCACCTTTCCCCATAAGCAAGCACTAGTTGGTTTTCTAAATTTGAGACACTGTTCTGTTTTGTAATTCAGTTCATGTGTAGTGAAGTTTACATTCCGTGTATTAGTGATATCTTATGATGTTTCTTTTTCTGTGTGACGTAGTTCACGTAGAATCACCGTACCTGCATCCACTCACTATGCCGCTACGGGCCTGATGACACAGATTTCATTGCTGAGTGATATTGCATT
Organism: Phocoena phocoena; assembly: GCF_963924675.1. Classification (NCBI taxonomy): domain Eukaryota; kingdom Metazoa; phylum Chordata; class Mammalia; order Artiodactyla; family Phocoenidae; genus Phocoena; species Phocoena phocoena. The sequence continues at coordinate 903,183 of NW_027077707.1, read as the reverse complement.
GTACGTACGTGCCACAACTTCTTTATCCATTTTTTGCTTTCTGGGGTATTTACCTGATACTGTAGACGAGCTTCTTGTGAACACAGCCGTCCCAAATATTGGGGTGGCTGTCTGTTTTTGATTTTAATTTCCGTAAGCTATAGGACCATAAGTGGAAGTGCCATAGGCTGTGTTGCTTTGTTTCTTACGTGTTTCAGGAAACACCATACACTTCTCCAGGGTGGCTGCTGGCAATTTACATCCTGCCAATCAGCATAACAAGGCTCCCTGTTCTCCATATCCTGTCCTACCTTTCTGGATTTTACACTTTTTTCAGATGGCCCTTTTGCCCGGGGGGGCAGTGAGATTTCATTGTAGTGCAGATTTCTTTACAGGCTTGCTTGGTTGGCCAAAAGGGGCGTATGCGTTTTTTCCTGAATATATTCAGGAAAAAACGCATACGCCCTTTTTGGCCAAGTTCATCATTGTCGACGTTGTGCCTCTTTTCCTATGCTTTCAGGGCAATTCCAGTCTACCCCCTGCAATCGTTTTCCTGAAATTCAGCCCCGCTTTCAAGTCCCCTTCACAGGCTTACTTCAATATATTTTTGGAGGATAGCTGTCATTTATAACTCTGCAGGTTTGTGAAGTACAGTGCCCCTGAGCTCCTTTCTTCAACTCGCTTTCTTGTGAGCTGGGCACAAAACCGCAGGATTGCTTCAGGCCCTAATCTGTTTCCAGCAGGGCACACTGAGCCTTTGTTTAATTCCTCTTCCTGGTGGGCAATGAGCGTTACATTTGCCCGTGCAGACACCTACAGCTAGTCTCTCATTGGTTCTCCCTATTCCTGTTCATCTTGCACAGAAATGGCAAGCTGTGCCAAACAGGAGGTTAAAGGCACTGACTCTCCAAGCGGGGAGAGTGTTAGTAAAGCATCTGGAATGGTGAACCCGAGGACCAGGAAACGAAAACTGAGATGCATTTTAAATCATTTCCCAATCACACGGTGGACGATACTCTGGGTTTCCCATGCATGTTTTAGCTGGAGGAAGAATCCCTTGAACCTGGAGAGTTGGGACCCATGGAATGGGTACCATGCAGTATGACTTCAAAGGGTCTGCATTTGCTCACCGAAACTCACCAATGCTATCAGCCTGAAGTGTCCAGCCTTATGTCTCAACCAGCTCTGGGTGTAGATGTGGTCAATCCCGGTTGCATCACATGCCCTGAGTGAATTAGTTAAGAATTGCTCTCTATTTCACTGTCTTTGTGTTTTGTTTTCGAAATTTATTTTGATAATGGGATTTATCGGATTTTCACTGCTGCGTTTCGGCCGCTGTACACACGCTTGATTCTCTTACGGAGACATATATATCCATGGGTTTTAAGATTCTTCCTAGTCAGGTATATTCCTAGGCGTTGAATATGTGGTGTTGGGTCCATTTCATTGAGCAAGGAGTAGGTCTTGTCTATTACATATTTGGCTTATGGAATGTTATCTGTGCTAATTTCAGTCTCTGGTTTTATGCAGCACCCCAAGGCACCTTTCCCCATAAGCAAGCACTAGTTGGTTTTCTAAATTTGAGACCCTGTTCTGTTTTGTAATTCAGTTCATGTGTAGTCAAGTTTACATTCCGTGTATTAGTGATATCTTATGATGTTTCTTTTTCTGTGTGACGTAGTTCACGTAGAATCACCGTACCTGCATCCACTCACTATGCCGCTACGGGCCTGATGACACAGATTTCATTGCTGAGTGATATTGCATTGCACGTACGTGCCACAACTTCTTTATCCATTTTTTGCTTTCTGGGATATTTACCTGATACTGTAGACGAGCTTCTCGTGAACACAGCCGTCCCAAATATTGGGGTGGCTGTCTGTTTTTGATTTTAATTTCCGTAAGCTATAGGACCATAAGTGGAAGTGCCATAGGCTGTGTTGCTTTGTTTCTTACGTGTTTCAGGAAACACCATACACTTCTCCAGGGTGGCTGCTGGCAATTTACATCCTGCCAATCAGCATAACAAGGCTCCCTGTTCTCCATATCCTGTCCTACCTTTCTGGATTTTACACTTTTTTCAGATGGCCCTTTTGCCCGGGGGGGCAGTGAGATTTCATTGTAGTGCAGATTTCCATTTCAGGCTTGCTTGGTTGGCCAAAAAGGGAGTATGAGTTTTTTCCTGAATATATTCAGGAAAAAACGCATACGCCCTTTTTGGCCAAGTGCATCATTGTCGACGTTGTGCCTCTTTTCCTATGCTTTCAGGGCAATTCCAGTCTACCCCCTGCAATCGTTTTCCTGAAATTCAGCCCCGCTTTCAAGTCCCCTTCGCAGGCTTACTTCAATATATTTTTGGAGGATAGCTGTCATTTATAACTCTGCAGGTTTGTGAAGTACAGTGCCCCTGAGCTCCTTTCTTCAACTCGCTTTCTTGTGAGCTGGGCACAAAACCGCAGGATTGCTTCAGGCCCTAATCTGTTTCCAGCAGGGCACACTGAGCCTTTGTTTAATTCCTCTTCCTGGTGGGCAATGAGCGTTACATTTGCCCGTGCAGACACCTACAGCTAGTCTCTCATTGGTTCTCCCTATTCCTGTTCATCTTGCACAGAAATGGCAAGCTGTGCCAAACAGGAGGTTAAAGGCACTGACTCTCCAAGCGGGGAGAGTGTTAGTAAAGCATCTGGAATGGTGAACCCGAGGACCAGGAAACGAAAACTGAGATGCATTTTAAATCATTTCCCAATCACACGGTGGACGATACTCTGGGTTTCCCATGCATGTTTTAGCTGGAGGAAGAATCCCTTGAACCTGGAGAGTTGGGACCCATGGAATGGGTACCATGCAGTATGACTTCAAAGGGTCTGCATTTGCTCACCGAAACTCACCAATGCTATCAGCCTGAAGTGTCCAGCCTTATGTCTCAACCAGCTCTGGGTGTAGATGTGGTCAATCCCGGTTGCATCACATGCCCTGAGTGAATTATTTAAGAATTGCTCTCTATTTCACTGTCTTTGTGTTTTGTTTTCGAAATTTATTTTGATAATGGGATTTATCGGATTTTCACTGCTGCATTTCGGCCGCTGTACACACGCTTGATTCTCTTACGGAGACATATATATCCATGGGTTTTAAGATTCTTCCTAGTCAGGTATATTCCTAGGCGTTGAATATGTGGTGTTGGGTCCATTTCGTTGAGCAAGGAGTAGGTCTTGTCTATTACATATTTGGCTTATGGAAAGTTATCTGTGCTAATTTCAGTCTCTGGTTTTATGCAGCACCCCAAGGCACCTTTCCCCATAAGCAAGCACTAGTTGGTTTTCTAAATTTGAGACCCTGTTCTTTTTTGTAATTCAGTTCATGTGTAGTCAAGTTTACATTCCGTGTATTAGTGATATCTTATGATGTTTCTTTTTCTGTGTGACGTAGTTCACGTAGAATCACCGTACCTGCATCCACTCACTATGCCGCTACGGGCCTGATGACACAGATTTCATTGCTGAGTGATATTGCATTGTACGTACGTGCCACAACTTCTTTATCCATTTTTTGCTTTCTGGGATATTTACCTGATACTGTAGACGAGCTTCTTGGGAACACAGCCGTCCCAAATATTGGGGTGGCTGTCTGTTTTTTATTTTAATTTCCGTAAGCTATAGGACCATATTTGGAAGTGCCATAGGCTGTGTTGCTTTGTTTCTTACGTGTTTCAGGAAACACCATACACTTCTCCAGGGTGGCTGCTGGCAGTTTACATCCTGCCAATCAGCATAACAAGGCTCCCTGTTCTCCATATCCTGTCCTACCTTTCTGGATTTTACACTTTTTTCAGATGGCCCTTTTGCCCGGGGGGGCAGTGAGATTTCATTGTAGTGCAGATTTCCTTTACAGGCTTGCTTGGTTGGCCAAAAAGGCCGTATGCGTTTTTTCCTAAATATATTCAGGAAAAAACGCATACGCCCTTTTTGGCCAAGTGCATCATTGTCGACGTTGTGCCTCTTTTCCTATGCTTTCACGGCAATTCCAGTCTACCCCCTGCAATCGTTTTCCTGAAATTCAGCCCCGCTTTCAAGTCCCCTTCACAGGCTTACTTCAATATATTTTTGGAGGATAGCTATCATTTATAACTCTGCAGGTTTGTGAAGTACAGTGCCCCTGAGCTCCTTTCTTCAACTCGCTTTCTTGTGAGCTGGGCACAAAACCGCAGGATTGCTTCAGGCCCTAATCTGTTTCCAGCAGGGCACACTGAGCCTTTGTTTAATTCCTCTTCCTGGTGGGCAATGAGCGTTACATTTGCCCGTGCAGACACCTACAGCTAGTCTCTCATTGGTTCTCCCTATTCCTGTTCATCTTGCACAGAAATGGCAAGCTGTGCCAAACAGGAGGTTAAAGGCACTGACTCTCCAAGCGGGGAGAGTGTTAGTAAAGCATCTGGAATGGTGAACCCGAGGACCAGGATACGAAAACTGAGATGCATTTTAAATCGTTTCCCAATCACACGGTGGACAATACTCTGGGTTTCCCATGCATGTTTTAGCTGGAGGAAGAATGCCTTGAACCTGGAGAGTTGGGACCCATGGAATGGGTACCATGCAGTATGACTTCAAAGGGTCTGCATTTGCTCACCGAAACTCACCAGTGCTATCAGCCTGAAGTGTCCAGCCTTATGTCTCAACCAGCTCTGGGTGTAGATGTGGTCAATCCCGGTTGCATCACATGCCCTGAGTGAATTATTTAAGAATTGCTCTCTATTTCACTGTCTTTGTGTTTTGTTTTCGAAATTTATTTTGATAATGGGATTTATCGGATTTTCACTGCTGCGTTTCGGCCGCTGTACACACGCTTGATTCTCTTACGGAGACATATATATCCATGGGTTTTAAGATTCTTCCTAGTCAGGTATATTCCTAGGCGTTGAATATGTGGTGTTGGGTCCATTTCGTTGAGCAAGGAGTAGGTCTTGTCTATTACATATTTGGCTTATGGAAAGTTATCTGTGCTAATTTCAGTCTCTGGTTTTATGCAGCACCCCAAGACACCTTTCCCCATAAGCAAGCACTAGTTGGTTTTCTAAATTTGAGACCCTGTTCTTTTTTGTAATTCAGTTCATGTGTAATCAAGTTTACATTCCGTGTATTAGTGATATCTTATGATGTTTCTTTTTCTGTGTGACGTAGTTCACGTAGAATCACCGTACCTGCATCCACTCACTATGCCGCTACGGGCCTGATGACACAGATTTCATTGCTGAGTGATATTGCATTGTACGTACGTGCCACAACTTCTTTATCCATTTTTTGCTTTCTGGGATATTTACCTGATACTGTAGACGAGCTTCTTGGGAACACAGCCGTCCCAAATATTGGGGTGGCTGTCTGTTTTTGATTTTAATTTCCGTAAGCTATAGGACCATAAGTGGAAGTGCCATAGGCTGTGTTGCTTTGTTTCTTACGTGTTTCAGGAAACACCATACACTTCTCCAGGGTGGCTGCTGGCAATTTACATCCTGCCAATCAGCATAACAAGGCTCCCTGTTCTCCATATCCTGTCCTACCTTTCTGGATTTTACACTTTTTTCAGATGGCCCTTTTGCCCGGGGGGGCAGTGAGATTTCATTGTAGTGCAGATTTCCTTTACAGGCTTGCTTGGTTGGCCAAAAAGGGCGTATGCGTTTTTTCCTAAATATATTCAGGAAAAAACGCATACGCCATTTTTGGCCAAGTGCATCATTGTCGACGTTGTGCCTCTTTTCCTATGCTTTCAGGGCAATTCCAGTCTACCCCCTGCAATCGTTTTCCTGAAATTCAGCCCCGCTTTCAAGTCCCCTTCACAGGCTTACTTCAATATATTTTTGGAGGATAGCTGTCATTTATAACTCTGCAGGTTTGTGAAGTACAGTGCCCCTGAGCTCCTTTCTTCAACTCGCTTTCTTGTGAGCTGGGCACAAAACCGCAGGATTGCTTCAGGCCCTAATCTGTTTCCAGCAGGGCACACTGAGCCTTTGTTTAATTCCTCTTCCTGGTGGGCAATGAGCGTTACATTTGCCCGTGCAGACACCTACAGCTAGTCTCTCATTGGTTCTCCCTATTCCTGTTCATCTTGCACAGAAATGGCAAGCTGTGCCAAACAGGAGGTTAAAGGCACTGACTCTCCAAGCGGGGAGAGTGTTAGTAAAGCATCTGGAATGGTGAAACCGAGGACCAGGATACGAAAACTGAGATGCATTTTAAATCGTTTCCCAATCACACGGTGGACAATACTCTGGGTTTCCCATGCATGTTTTAGCTGGAGGAAGAATGCCTTGAACCTGGAGAGTTGGGACCCATGGAATGGGTACCATGCAGTATGACTTCAAAGGGTCTGCATTTGCTCACCGAAACTCACCAGTGCTATCAGCCTGAAGTGTCCAGCCTTATGTCTCAACCAGCTCTGGGTGTAGATGTGGTCAATCCCGGTTGCATCACATGCCCTGAGTGAATTATTTAAGAATTGCTCTCTATTTCACTGTCTTTGTGTTTTGTTTTCGAAATTTATTTTGATAATGGGATTTATCGGATTTTCACTGCTGCGTTTCGGCCGCTGTACACACTCTTGATTCTCTTACGGAGACATATATATCCATGGGTTTTAAGATTCTTCCTAGTCAGGTATATTCCTAGGCGTTGAATATGTGGTGTTGGGTCCATTTCGTTGAGCAAGGAGTAGGTCTTGTCTATTACATATTTGGCTTATGGAAAGTTATCTGTGCTAATTTCAGTCTCTGGTTTTATGCAGCACCCCAAGACACCTTTCCCCATAAGCAAGCACTAGTTGGTTTTCTAAATTTGAGACCCTGTTCTTTTTTGTAATTCAGTTCATGTGTAGTCAAGTTTACATTCCGTGTATTAGTGATATCTTATGATGTTTCTTTTTCTGTGTGACGTAGTTCACGTAGAATCACCGTACCTGCATCCACTCACTATGCCGCTACGGGCCTGATGACACAGATTTCATTGCTGAGTGATATTGCATTGCACGTACGTGCCACAACTTCTTTATCCATTTTTTGCTTTCTGGGATATTTACCTGGTCCTGTAGACGAGCTTCTTTGGAACACAGCCGTCCCAAACTTTGGGGTGGCTCTGTGTTTTTGATTTTAATTTCCCTAAGGAATAGGACCATAAGTGCAATTGCCATAGGCTGTGTTGCTTTATTTCTTACGTGTTTCAGGAAACACCATACACTTCTCCAGGGTGGCTGTTGGCAATTTACATCCTGCCAATCAGCAAAACAAGGCTCCCTGTTCTCCATATCCTGTCCTACCTTTCTGGATTTTACACTTTTTTCAGATGGCCCTCTTGCCCGGGGGGCATTGAGACTTCATTGTAGTGCAGATTTCCTTTACAGGCTTGCTTGGTTGGCCAAAAAGGGCGTATGCGTTTTTTCCTGAATATATTCAGGAAAAAACGCATACGCCCTTTTTGGCCAAGTGCATCATTGTCGACGTTGTGCCTCTTTTCCTATGCTTTCAGGGCAATTCCAGTCTACCCCCTGCAATCGTTTTCCTGAAATTCTGCCCCGCTTTTAAGTCCCCTTCGCAGGCTTACTTCAATATATTTTTGGAGGATAGCTGTCATTTATAACTCTGCAGGTTTGTGAATTACAGTGCCCCTGAGCTCCTTTCTTCAACTCGCTTTCTTGTGAGCTGGGCACAAAACCGCAGGATTGCTTCAGGCCCTAATCTGTTTCTGGCAGGGCACGCTGAGCCTTTGGTTAATTCCTCTTCCTGGTGGGAAATGAGCCTTACATTTGTCCGTGCAGACACCTATAGCTAGTCTCTCATTGGTTCTCCCTATTCCTGTTCATCTTGCGCAGAAATTGCGAGCTGTGCCAAACAGGAGGTTAAAGGCACTGACTCTCCAAGCAGGGAGAGTGTTAGTAAACCGTCTGGAATGGTGAACCCGAGGACCAGGATACGAAAACTGAGATGCATTTTAAATCGTTTCCTAATCACACAGTGGACCATACTCGCCGTTTCCCACGCATGTTTTAGCTGAAGAAAGAATCCCTTGAACCTGGAGAGTTGGGACCCTTGGATTGTGTACCATGCAGTATGACTTCAAAGGATCTGCATTTGTTCACCGAAACTCACCAATGCTATCAGCCTGAAGTGTCCAGCCTTATGTCTCAACCAGCTCTGGGTGTAGATGTGGTAAATCCAGGTTGCATCACATGCCCTGAGTGAATTATTTAAGAATTGCTTCCTATTTCACTGTCATTGTGTTTTGTTTTTGAAATTTATTTTAATAATGGGATTTATCGGATTTTCACTGCTTCGTTTATGCCGCTGTACACGCGCTTGATTCTGTTACGGAGACATATAAGTCCATGGGTTTTAAGATTCTTACTAATCCGGTATATTCTTAGGCATTGAATATGGCGTGTGGAGTCCATTTCGTTGAGCAAGGAGTAGGTCTTGACTATTACATATTTGGCTTATGGAATGGTATCTGTGCTAATTTCAATCTCTGGTTTTATGCAGCACCCCAACTCACCTTTCCCCTTAAGGAAGCATAAGTTGGTTTTCTTAATTTGAAACCCTCTTCTCTTTTGTAATTCAGTTCATGTGTAGCCATGTTAACATTCCATGTATTAGTGATATCTTATGTCTTTTTCTTTTTGAATTATGTGACTTCGAATGATCACACGTAACTCCTCTTGAGTTGTTATAACTGGCCGTATTTCTTTGATTTCCAGGCTGAGTAATATTCCACTCTACATAAGCACCACATCTCTGTCCGTTTTTTCTCTGCAGATACTTTAAGTTATATCCTAGTCGAGGATCTTTTAAACAGAGAGGTGGTAAACATTGGGGTGCCTGTGTCCTCTCGATTTTTGTTTTTCCCAAGATATACGTCCATGAGTGCAAGTGCCCTGTGCTCGGTAGCTCATTTTTTAGATGCTTTAGTAAACACAATAGACTTATCCAGAGTGACCGTTGGCAATATACATTTCCACTATAAGACTCACAGGGCTCCCTTTTCTCCTTGCCCTGTCCTGCATTTCTGGTGTTTACACTTTATGAGGACGGCTCTTCTGACTGATGCAAAGTGATATGTTTTGTAGTATTGATTTCCAGTGCCCACCTGTTTGGTTGGCTAAAAAAGTGTATGCCCTTTTCTTGAATATATACAGAAAAAGACGCATACACCCTTTTTGGCCAACTGCAATGTTGGCAATGTTCAGCCCCTTTTCTTGTGCTTAATGGCGAGTCCTTTCTACCTCTTCCAATCCCTTTCCTGCCATTCTCCGTTGCTTACAAGTCCTTTTCTCTGACTTTCCTCAAGACATTTTTCAGTGATAGATATTTTCAATTCTGCAGTTTCGTGAATTTTAGTGCCCCTGAGTTCCATTTTCCAACTTGTGTTTATGGGAACTGGCCACAAAGCATCAGGATTCCTCAAGCCCTATTCTGTTTCCATGGGCAACCCTAGCCTTTGGTCAATTCGTCTTCCTGATTGGAAATTAGAGTGGCATGTGCCTGTCCGAACACCTAGGACTTGTCTCTCATTGTTCCTCCTCCTTCTGCTTCATCCTCTGGACAAATTCCAAACTGTATGCAACAGGATGTTGACAGTGCTGACATCTCCAAGTGGGGAGACTGTTAGTAAAGACGCTGGAGTGGTGAACCCTAGCACCAAGAGATGAGGAGATGAGATGCCTTTTCCAAACTTTTCCCGATCAGACGGTATACCATCCTCTGGGTGTGACAGGCATGTTTTAGGTGTAGGAAGGGTCCCATTCATGTGAGGAGAACACCAGGGGATTTTAAATATCAGTGTCTCTCCGCAACCCAAACTGGGGAATTTTTTAAGCTACGGCTACACATATGTTCATTAAGGGCCTTGGGAAGTAGGCAGAGTCCAAACTTTAGATGATTGAAGTCTTCAGGGTCAGAAGCACTCACCACTGTCTTCCCTTAGATTCCATTTTTACTGTCATTGATGGATGATGTCAATAAAAATATCTATTCTTTTTCAGATCATTTCCCCTTATAGGTTATTGCAAAATATTGAGTGTAGTTCCCTGTGCTATACAGTAGTTCCTTGCTGATGATTTCATACATAGCAGTGTGTATGTGTTAATCCCAAACTGTTAATTTATCCCTCCTCCTACCATTTCCCTTTGGTAATAATAAATTATAAGATTTTATGCTTCTCAGAAATGGGGGAGCTGAAAGAGAGGTATCATTTTCAATGCAAAAGCATTTAAAACAAGATTGAAGCTTTAACCAAGATTATTAGATGTACATCCTTGGAAAGAAATCACTTTGTTTCTCTAATATTGACCTGACAAAGAAGACAAACCTTTTCACTGAACTTGCTTATAAGAAAGTGATGGAAATATCAAATGGAAGTGTTAGAAACATCTTATTTTACCCGAGCCTTATACACTGTTCTATGTTAATTACAGTTTGGCTCACACATCTGTTCATTGAAGTTACAATGTTCTCAATTTCTGTTACTGATCCTCCAGAGTGGACGCCAACAAGTGTCCCCCTGCCCAGTGTCATTGGAGCCAATAGATCGAGACTGAGTTTGGTTCAAAAGCAAAGGAAACTTTATATTTTGATCAGAGAATGGAGAGGTGAGAGCATGTGCTACCCTGTGGGCTGTGGGCTGGGCTGCTGTGTAGAGATCCTGTCAGAGTCACTGGGAGGGAGGGGGCTGAGCTCTCGAGGACCTGGTTGGCTGCAGCTCAGGCTCTATGTCACGGAGTCTGAACTGGGCCCCAGGAGCTGAAGTGTCATCGAGCCATTCTGCTCTAGGAAATCTGGTCTGAAGTGCCGGGTGTGGAACCTCTGTATGCGGGACACTAGGAGCACCTGAAATTAGACAAAGCACAAAGGATAAAAATGGTTAGACTTTATTTTATTGCCCAGATTCTATTTTTATCTCCCAGGCATTTTTAAGGGGCTTTGCCTGGGACAAACTTCTCTTCTGCCTTTTGTCCCTTTCCTCATTCTTGGAGTGCTGCGGGTGCAGACCCTTCTTCTGTAACTGCTGAGTGCTGAGTTAGGAGGCTTCATACCCGTGGGCGAGGGTCAGAACTTCTCCCCAGCAGCCTCCAGGTGACGTTGATTGTCCCCAGGCCTCCTGCCTCCCTGCTCATCCACCTGAGCACCAGTATTGGAAGTGTTATAGATTCTAATGACCTTTAAGGGTCCAGAAAGGAGATGTGCAGTGGCGCTGTGAGGTCCAGTTTCACTCCGCCCCACATTTGTTCGGCCACCTTAGGCTGACCGTTTCTGCCAGCCTAGATGCTCTGACTGACCGTTTCTGCCAGCCTAGATGCTCTGACCAACAGTCTGCGCTTTCTTCCATTAGGCCCCTGAATTAACGTAAAAACAGCACCAGGTGTCAGGATCCTGCCCGCTCAGCTCCCAGACAGTCCAGGGTCAGTGGTGATGAAGGATCATGATGGTCACTGAGTCAAGAGCCTTTGGAAGTAAACAGGAGTCCAGCCGGTCTTATTGGCCACCATCATCAGGGTGTCTGTAGGCTTTTCTATGGTGACAGCATGATATACGGTTCCCCCGCCAAGACTATTAGCTCCCCTCTGGGTACAGTAAGTACTGCAAGCAGTAGTCTACTCTTTTGGGACACACTCTTGTTGTTTTATGAGAGAAACTCCAGGTCAAGTGATGGTCACACGAGTCGTCATGGTGCCCCGTTGCCCCCGGTTATCTCTCTGGAGGTTGGAGTTGGAGGGCCTCCTCAATCGAGGTCAGTGTGCCCACGGAGCAAACCCTGCAACTTCAGGGCATGGTTGGGGGTTAGGATCACCACGTGGGGTCCGTTTCCCTTAGAAGGGAGGTGGCCTTTTGGGCTGCTGATTTCCAGGTTTTCAGATACCACCAGTATCTTGGCCAGATGTGGCGGTGGGCCAAGCCCCTTGGTGACCATAGTTTATCCTACCTGGATGGCATTCTTGCATTGTTCCATTTCAAGTGGTCCCAGTTTTTGCACTAATACTCCAATGGCGATTCACCTTTCACCAGGAATGTAAAGGTCAAAGGGTTTAGCTAAATTAGGGAGTTCCAGGGCAAGGGTCTGAATTGACTGCTCTTTCCATTCTTGAAAGGCCACTTCTGGATTCTATTCAAAAGGATCATCATCTTTTCCTTTCAGTGTTTCATATAGAGGCCCAGCTGGTAGACTGTAGTTAGGGATCCAGAGGCAGGAAACCCTGGCTTCCCCAGGAACCCCTAAGCTGTCTTCTAGTTTCAGAAAGGGGTAAGGCTGTAAATTGTTTCTTCCCTTTCCTGGGATGGGCTTCTCCGACCTTCTGTGAGAATGAAGCCCAGGCAGGTCACCGTAGTCTGTGATACTTGAGCTTTTTCGTGGACAACTTCTATCCTTTATTGGCTTGGTAGTTCTGAGGCCTCCTTAGTAGGGCTGGCGATCAGAATGTCGTCTGAATATTGAAGGAGTGTTTCCTTTTCCAGAGGTAGAACTTTTAGGTCTTTAGCTGAGCTTTCCCCAAAGATGGTGTGGGAATTTTTGAACCCTTGGGGCAAGACAGCCTGGAAGTATTGTTTTAGTTGTATGTTGAGTCCTGTCACTCACAAGCCAAAATTTCTTGTGACTCTGGGACTAATGGAATACAAAAGAAGGCATCAGTGAAGACTAATACAGAATACCAAGTCCTGGTGGTTGGTAGAATGACCAGCAGGGTGTAGGATTTAGGAACTACTGGAGGTATATCCTCAGTGGCTTCACTGACTGTCCTGACATCCTTTACCAGGACTCCAGCAGCCCATGGGGCTCTCGAGGTCAGGCCAATCCCAGGATATGGAGCTCACCTGGGCAGGTACCCTACCCCCACCCCAGCCCACGGGGCTCTCGTGTTCAGGCCCCTCCCAGGATATGGGATTCCCTGGGCAGGTCCTCTGCAGTCCATGGGGCTCCCGTGGTCAGGCCCCTCCCAGGATACAGAGCTACCCTTGCAGGTACCTTGGCAGGGCTGGGCACACAGGAACCGTGCACATAGCCCTCATTGCAGAGCACTCCCAGCTCACCTGTCGCTCAGATCTGACACAGAGCACCTCAGAGCAGGACTTGAACTAACAAACAGCAGCTCTGACAGGTCTGTGACCCTGGGCATCACTCTGTGCGGCCTCCTCCACCTGGTCTTCCAGAGACTTCCACTGCACCCGGGGCACCAGGCCTCTGTCTCCAACCACCACCCACCCCTCCTCTCCCTGACTCCTGGGTTCCTCTCATTAGGAGAGGGTTTTCTTGAAGTTGTCTCCCACTCATGGGCCAGATAATATAATTAGAAAACAAGCCAGAGCTGCAGCCCCTTGTCTATCCTGACTCTCAGGAGCCCACACCTGTTCCTTGGACCTGGCCAATTCAGCAAGTTCCATTTTCAGCAACTGTGAGCCCCTGAGGGGTGATTATTGGCTGGCTTGGGAAGCCTGACCGTGCCGGCCAGCCCTCCCCAGGTGTGCCTGGGTTGAGATCAATATAAACACCGCTCCAGGCAGCAAGAGCCCCTGCAGCTGTGCCTGACGCCATTTTCTCTGCCCTGTCAGCAGTCTCGGGGCTGGGCTGGTGGGAGGGAGTGAGAGGCCACGGCTTTGTGGGTGTCCCAGTGTGAGTGGGGCTCTGCTGGACTTTCTGCAGCAGTTGCCAAGATGCTACCTGCTAAAGAAGAGGATGTGTCACCCACACCTGCCGCTGGAATTTCTCCCTGGGCACAGGTGAGGAAGGAAGAAAGCAGTGGGGGCCGGGACAGCAGGGGTATCTCAGGCAGGGAAATGGAGAGCTTCCAGAAGAGCACCCAGGGCCAGGACCATCCTGGCTGGCCTGCAGGCACCAAGTCGGCTGGCATGCTGTCCCTCATGTGGCTCCATGGCCCTTCCTCTAGGTTTTCAAGTCCTTGTACATATTCAGGTGTTTAGCCTTGGAAGGGTGGGAACATTTCAGCAGCAGCTGGCCTGGGGCTCGGCCCACGTTTACTCACAGATACCTCGGCACGGTCCACCAGCTTTGCAGTGAGGACGCTTGTTGCGAGGAGCATGCTGGCTGAATGGGAGATGATTCCCCACCACTGACCAACTTCAGAATTGTTTGCAATTGGAGCAAGTGCCCTGAAACGGTTTTCCTCTGTGTAACTGGTGGGTTCTGTTCTTTTTTATCTTTTTTTCGTTTTTGGTTCAAGGTAGATTTTATTCCTCTTTTGTGTATTTACAGATATAAGCATGGAAATAATTTATTCATATAAATACATGTATGTGAAGGGAAGAATATTTTTCTGTTTTACTTTTTTTAATTTTATTTTTTTATTTTGAATTTAATTTTATATTTTTATACAGCAGGTTGTTTTTGGTTATCTACTTTATACATATAAATGTATACATACCAATCCCAATATCTCAACTCCTCCCACCACCATCCCCAACAGCTTTCCCCCCTTGTTGTCCATACGTTTGTTGTATACATGTATTGCTCTATTTCTGCCTTGCAAAACAGTTCATCTGTACAATTTTTCTAGGTTCCACATATATGCATTAATATACAAGATTTGTTTTTCTCTTTCTGACTTACTTCACTCTGTATGACAGTCTCTAGATCCATCAACGTCTCTACAAATGTCCCAATTTCATTCCTTTTTATGGCTTAGTAATATTCCATTTTATATATGTACCACATCTTTATGCATTCGTCTGTCTGTGGGCATTTAGGTTGCTTCCATTTCCTGGATAGTGTAAATAGTGATGCAATGAACATTGTGGTGAATGTCTCTTTTTGATTTATGGTTTTGTCTGGGTATATGCCCAGTAGAGGGATTGCTGTATCATATGGTAATTCTATTCTTAGTTTTATAAGAAACTCCATAATGTTCTCCACAGTGACTGTATCAATTTACGTTCCCAACAATAGTGGAAGAGGATTCCTTATCTCCACACCGTTTCCAGCATTTGTTGTTTGTAGATTTTCTGATGATGCCCATTCTAATAGGTGTGAGGTGATACACCATGGATGAGTCTATTTCGTTGAGCAAAGAGTAGGTCTTGTTTATTACGTATTTGGCTTATGGAATGGTATGTGTGCTAATTTCAATCTGTTTTTATACAGCAGCCCAACTCAACTTTCCCCTTAAGCAAGCATAAGGTTTTTATCTAAATGTGAGACTCTGTTCGGTTTTGTAATTCAGTTTATGTGTAGCCAAGTTTACACTCCCTCTATTAGTGATATCTTATGATAATTATCTTTCTTTGTGTGATATATTTCTCTTAGAATCATCATAATTAAATCCACTCAATTTGCTGCTACAGGCCTGATGACATTGATTTCACTGCTGAGTGATATTCCGTTGTACGTAAGTAGCACAACTTCTTTATCCATTTTTTTCTTTCTGGGATATTTAATTTGTACTGGACTCGAGGTTCTTGTAAACACAGCAGCCCTAAATTTTGTGTTGGCTGTGTCTTGTTGATTTTAATTTTCCTAAGCTATAGGGCCAAAAGTGGAAGTGCCCTAGGCTCTGTAGCTTTGTTTTTTAGATGTTTCAGGATACACCATGAACATCTCCAGAGTGTCTGTTGGCAATTTACATCCCGCCCATCAGCATAACACGGCTCCCTGTTCTCCATGGCCTGTCCTGTGTTTCTGGTTTTTACACTTTATTCAGATGGCCTTTTTGACGAATGGGAAATGTGACTTCATTGTAGTGTGGATTTCCATTGCTGGAGTGCTTGGTTGGCCAAAATGTTCATATGCGTTTTTTCCTGAATATATTCAGGAAAAATGTATACGCACTTTTTGTCCATGTGCATCACTGTCAAAGATCTGCCGCTTTTCATATGCTTTAAATGCAATTCCAATCTACCTCTTGAAATATGATTCCTGCAATTCTGCCTCGTTTTCAAGTCCTCTTTGCAGACTTACTTCGATATATTTTTGCCAATAGCTGTCATTTATCTCTGCAGGTTTGTGAATTACAGTGCCCCTGAGCTCCTTTCTTAACTCGCTTCCTTGTAAGCTGGCCACAAAACTGCAGGTTTGCTTCAGGCCATAATCAGGGTCCAGCACGGCACTCTGAGCCTTTGGTTAATTCCTCTTCCTGGTGGGAAATTAGAGTTAAATGTGCCCCTCCAGATACCTGCCTCACTCCCAGCCACATGGTGATGTATGTCCTCAGGTTTGAGGCCATATGTGATGGGTTCCTCATCTTTTGATGATGTGGCCCCACTGGTGTGTGGACACTCCTGCCTGGTTCCCATCCCCTTGGTGATGTGGGCCCTCTGGTGAGACTCTGATCCTGGTTGGGTTCCTCACACATCCGTGAGGTGAGCCCTCTTCTCTGAGGTCACTCCTGCCTGGCTGGCACAACCCGCCTTGTTGACTTCGGCACCCTGGTGGCAGTTGGAGCCTGCTGGGAGCCTCCTTCCCGCGGTGATGAGGCCCTCTGGCGTCAGACCCTAATGGCGGGGTTCCCACATTTTCTGATACGTGCTAAGTGGTACGAGGGCACTCCTGCCAGGTTCCCATCCTCATGAGCGTGTGGGCCTTCTGTTCTGAGGTCCTAACGGCTGGGTTGCTCACACTTTCATGATGTGGGCCCTCTGCTGTGAGGTCAATCCTGCCTGGCTGGCGCACGTCGCCTTGGCGATGTGGACCCTCTGGTGGCAGTTGGAGTGTGCTGGGGCCTCCTCCCCTCAGTGATGAGGGCCTTCTGGTGTCAGGCCCTAAGTGCTGGGCTCCACACATTTTCTGATGTGTGCCCAGTGGTGCGAGTCACTCCTGCCAGGTTCCCATCCCCATGGGCATGTGGGACTTCTGTTCTGTGGTCCCAACTGCTGGGTTGCTCACAGTTTCATGATGTGGGCCCTTTGCTGTGTGTTCACTCTGGCCTGTATCCCATAGTGTCAGTGCTCTGGGCCTCCAGCTTGGAGTTTCCAACTTCTCGATTCCTCACCTTTTTTATTCTATGGGCCCTCGGTTGTGCGTCTCCTCCTGCATGCCTCACTCCCAGCCCCTTCGTGATGTGTGTCCCCTTGTTTGAGGCCACATGTGCTGTGTTCCTCACCTTTCTATAATGTGGCCACACTGGTGTGAGGACACTCTTGCCTGGTTCCCATTCCCTTGGTGATGTTGGCCCCACTGCTGTTAGGACAGTCTTGCCTGGTTCCCATCACCTTGGTGATGTTGGCCCTCTGGTGAGAGTCTGATCCTGGTTAGGTTCCTCACCCTTCTGTGAGGTGGGCCCTCTGCTCTGAGGTCACTCCTGCCTGGCTGGCACACCCCGCCTTGGCAACGTCGGCCATATGGTGGCAGTTGGAGCCTGCTGGGAGCCTCCTCCCCTCAGTGATGAGGGCCCTCTGGCCTCAGGCCCTAACTGCTGGGTTCCCACATTTTCTGATTCGTGCTAAGTGGTGCAAGGACACTCCTGCCAGGTTCCCATCCCCATGGGGATGTGAGCCTTCTGCTCTGAGGTCCCAACGGCTGTGTTGCTCACAGTTTCATGATGAGGGCCCTCTGGTGTGAGTTCACTCCTGCCTAGATCCCATAGCCTCGCTGCTCCTGGCTGCCTGCCGGAGGTTCCAACTGTGGGATTCCTCACCTTTTTTATTCTATGGTCCCTCTGTTTTGAGGATCCTCTGGCCTGCCTCACTCCCAGCCCCTTGGTGATGTGTGTCCTCAGGTTTGAGGCCACGTGTGCTGGGTCCCTCAAATTATGGTGATGTAGCCCCACTGGTGTGAGGACACTCCTGCCTGGTTCCCATTCCCTTGGTGATGTTGGCCCTCTGGTGACAGTCTGATCCTTGTTGGGTTCCTCACACTTCTGTGAGGTGGGCTTTCTGCTCTGAGGTCACTCCTGCCTGGTTGGCACACCCCGCCTTGGTGACATCGGCCTTATGGTGGCAGTTAGAGCCTGCTGGGAGCCTCCTCCCCTCGGTGATGAGGGTCCTCTGGCCTCAGGTCCTAACTGCTGGGTTCCCACATTTTCTGATTCGTGGAAGTGGGCCGAGGACACTCCTGTCAGGTTCCCATCCCCATAGGGATGTGGGCCTTCTGCTCTGAGGTCCCATCCGCTGGGTTGCTCACAGTTTCATGATGTGGGACCTCTGCTGTGAGTTTGCTGTGGCCTGGATCCCATAGACTCTGTGCTCTGGGCGGCCTACTGGCCGGTTCCAACTGCTGGATTCCTCACAACTTTTATTCTGTGGGCTCTGTTTTGTGAGGATACTCCTGCTTGCCTCACTCCTAGCCCCTTGGAGATGTGGGTCCCCTGTTTTAGGCCACATGTTCTGGGTTCCTCACCTTTCTATAATGTGGCCACACTGGTGTGAGGACCCTCCTGCCTGGTTCCGATCCCCTTGGTGATGTGGGCCCTCTGGTGAGAGTCTTATCCTGGCTGGTTTCCTCACCCTTCTGTGAGGTAGGCCCTCTGCGGTGAGGTCACTCCTGCCTGGCTGGCACACATCACCTTGGTGACGTGGGCCCTCAGTTGGGAGTTGGTGTCTGCTGCGAGTCTCCGTCCCTCGGTAATGAGGGCCCTCTTGCGTCAGACCCTAACTCCTGGGCTCCCAAAATTTGCAGATGTGCGACGTGTGGTGCGAGTACACTCCTGTCAGGTTCCCAACCCCATGGGAATTTGGGCCTTCTGCTCTGAGGTCCCAACGGCTGGGGTGCTCACAGTTTCATGATGAGGGCCCTCTGATGTGCGTTCATTCCGGCCTAGATCCCATAGGCTTGCTGCTCCTGGGCGCCTGCTGGGAGGTTCCAACTGCGGGATTCCTCACCTTTTTTATTCTATGGGCCCTCTGTTTTGAGGCTCCTCCTGCCTGCCTCAATCCCAGCCCCGTTGTGATGTGTGTCCTCTGGTGTGAGGCCACGTGTGCTGGGTCCCTCACCTTTCGATGATGTGGCCCCAATGGTGTGAGGACACTCGTGCCTGTTTCCCAGCCCCTTGGTGATGTGGCCCCTCTGGTGAGAGTCTGATCCTGGCTGGGTTCCTTACCGTTCTGTGAGGTGGGCCCTGTGCTCTGAGGTAACTCCTGCCTGGCTTGCTCCCATTGCCTTGGTGACGTCGGCCCTCTGGTGGCAGTTGGATCCTTTTGGAGACTCCTGTCCTCGGTGATGAGGTCCCTCTGGCGTCAGGCTCTAACTGCTGGGCTCCCCAGGTTTTCTGATGTGAGCCCAGTGATGCCAGGACACTCGTGAAATGTTCCCATCCCCATGGCGATATGGGCCTTCTGCTCTGAGGTTCCAACGACTGGGTTGCTCACAGTTTCCTGATGTTAGCTCTCTGGTGTTAGTTCACTCATTCCTAGATCCCATAGCCTCTGTACTCTGGGCCGCCTGCTGGGAAGTTCCTACTGCTGGGTTCCTCACCTTTTTTATTCTTTGGGCCCTGTGTTGGGAGGCTCCTCCTGCCTGTGTCACTCCCAGCCCCTTGGTGATGTAGGTCCTCTGGTTTGTGGCCACATGTGCCAGTTTCCTCATCTTTTAGTAATGTGGCCCCACTGGTGTGAGGACACTCGTGCCTGGTTCCCGTCCCCTTGGTGATATGGGCCCTCTGGTGAGAGTCTGATCCTGGTTGGGTTCCTCACACTTCTTTGAGGTGGGCCGTCTGCTGTGAGGTCACTCCTGCCTGGCTGGCACACCCCGCCTTGGCGACGTGGGCCCTCTTGTGGTAGTTGGAACATGCTGGGAGCCTCCTCCCCTCAGTGATGAGGGCCCTCTGGTGTCAGGCCCTAACTGCTGGGTACCCACATTTTCTGATATGTGCTAAGTGGTGCGAGGACACTCCTGCCATGCTCCCAACACCTTGGGGATGTGGACCTTCTGCTCTGAGGTCCAAATGGCTGGGTTGCTCGCAGTTTCATGATGTGGACCCTCTGCTGTGAGTTTACTGCGGCCTGAATCGCATAGACTTGGTGCTCTTGGCCGCCTGCTGGGAGGTTCCCATTGCTGGATTCCTCAGCTTTTTTATTCTATGGGCCCTGTGTTGTGAGGCTACTCCTGCCTGCCTCATTCCGAGCCCCTTGGAGATGTGGGTCTTCTGGTTTAGGCCACATGTGCTGGGTTCCTCACCTTTCTATGATGTGGCCACACTGATGTGAAGACTCTCCTGCCTGGTTCTGATCACCTTGGTGATGTGGGCCCTCTGGTGAGAGTCTTATCCTGGCTGTGTTCCTCACCCTTCTGTGAGGTAGGCCCTCTGCGGTGAGGTCACTCCTACCTGGCTGTCACACGTCACCTTGGCGACGTGGGACCTCAGTTGGGTGTTGGTGCCTGATTGGAGTCTCCTCCCCTTGGTAATGAGGGCCCTCAGGCGTCAGGCCCTAACTCCTGGGTTCCCTAAATTCTCTGATGTGTGCCCTGTGGTGCGAGTACACTTCTGACAGGTTCCCAACCCCATGGGAATGTGGGCCTTCTGCTCTGAGATCCCAACGCCTAGGTTGCTCACAGTTTCATGATGACGGCCCTCTGGTGTGAGATCACTCCGGCCTGGATCCCATAGTCTCGCTGTTCCTGGCCGCCTGCTGGGAGGTTCCAACTGCGGGATTCTTCACCTCTTTAATTCTATGGTCCCTCTGTTTTGAGGCTCCTCCTGCCTGCCTCAATCCCAGCTCCCTTGTGATGTGTGTCCTCTGGTTTGAGGCCACGTGTGCTGGGTCCCTCACTTTTCGGTGATGTGGCCCCACTAGTGTGAGGACACTCCTGCCTGGTTCCCATTCCCTTGGTGATGTGGGCCCTCTGGTGAGAATCTGATCCTCTTTAGTTCTTCACACTTCTGTGAGGTTGACCCTCTGCTCTGAGGTCACTCCTGCCTGGTTGTCGCACTCCGCATTGGTGACGTCGCCCCTCTGGTAGCAGTCGGAGCTGGCTGGGAGCCACCGCCCCTCGGTGATGAGGGCCCTCTGGCATCAGGCACTAATTGCTGGGCTCCCCACATTTTTTCATGTGTGCCCACTCTTGCGATGACACTCCTGCTTGTTTCCCTTCCCCATGGGGATGTGGGCCTTCTGCTCTGAGGTCACAACGGCTGGGTTGCTTACAGAATCACAATGAGGGCCCTCTGTTGTGAGTTCATGCCGGCCTGGATCTCATAGCCTCAGTGCTCTGGGCCGCCTGCTAGGAAGATCCAACTGCTGGTTTCCACACCTTTTGTATACAATGGGACATGTGTTGTGAGGTTAATCCTGCCTGCCTCACTCCGAAACCCATGGTGATGTGGGTCCTCTGGTTTGAGGCCACATGTGCTGGGTACCTCAACTTTTGATGATGTGGCCCCACGGGTGTGAGGACACTCCTGCCTGGTTCCCATCACCTTGGTGATGTGGGCCCTCTGGGGAGAGTCTGATCCTGGCTGGGTTCCCTACCATTCTGTGAGGTGGGCCCTCTGATGTCAGGTCACTCCTGCCTGGCTAGCTCACATCGCCTTGGTGACGTGGGCCCTCTGTTGGCCACTGGAGCATGCTGGGAGCCTCCTACTCCTGTGAATGATGGCCCTGGAAAAAATGCATATGCCCTTTTTGGCCAAGTGCTTCATTGACGAGGTTCTGCCACTTCTCTTATGCTTTCAGAGCAATTCACGTCTACCTCCTGAAATCGGATTCCAGCAATTCTGCCCCACTTTCAAGTCCTCTTCGCAGCCTTAATTCAATATATTTTTGTACGATTTCTGTCATTTATAAGTCTGCAGGTATGTGAATGACAGTGCCCCTGAGCTCCTTTCCTCAACTCGCTTTCTTGTGAGCTGGCCACAAAACCGCAGGATTGCTTCAGGCCCTAATCTTGTTCCAGCACGGCATGCTGAGCCTTTGGTTAATTCCTTTTCCTGTTGGGAAATGAGTGTTAAAATTGCCCGTGCATACTGGGCATATACCCTGAGAAAACCAAAATTCAAAAAGAGTCATGTACCAAAATGTTCATTGCAGCTCTATTTACAATAGCCCGGAGATGGAAAGAACCTAAGCGCCCATCATCGGACGAATGGATAAAGAAGATGTGGCACATATACACAATGGAATATTACTCAGCCTTAAAAAGAAATGAAACTGAGTTATTTGTAATGAGATGGATAGACCTAGAGTCTGTCATACAGAGTGAAGTAAGTCAGAAAGAAAAAGACAAATAGCGTATGCTAACACATATATATGGAATTTAAAGGAAAAAAATGTCATGAAGAACCTAGGGATAAGACAGGAATAGAGGCGCAGACCTACTGGAGAACGGAATTGAGGATATGGGGAGGGGGAATGGTGAGTTTTGACAGGGCGAGAGAGAGTCATGGACATATACACACTAACAAATGTAGTAAGGTAGATAGCAAGGGGGAAGCAGCCGCAAGGCACAGGGATATTAGCTCGGGGCGTTGGGACAGCCTGGAGGGGTGGAAGGGGGAGAGAGGGAGGGAGGGAGACACAAGAGGGAAGACACAGGGAGCATATGTATATGTATAGCTGATTCACTTTGTTATAAAGCAAAAACTAACACACCATTGTAAAGCAATTATACCCCAATAAAGATGTTAAAAAAAATATTTGCCCGTGCACACACCTACAGATAGTCTCCCATTGGTTCTCCTTATTCCTGTTCATCTTGCGCAGAAATTGCAAACAGTGCCAAACAGGAGGTTAAAGGCACTGACTCTCCAAATGGGGAGAGTGTAAGAAAAGGGTCTGGAATGGTGAACCTGAGTACCAGGGGACGAAAACAGACATGCATGTAAAAAGGTTTCCCAGTCACACGGTGGAGCATACTCTGGGTTTCCCATGCAAATTTTAGCAGAAGGAAGAATCCCTTGAACCTGGAGAGTTGGGAACCATGGAATGGGTACCAGGCAGTATGACATCAAAGGGTCTGCATTTGCTCACTGAACCTCACCAATGCTATCAGCCCAAAGGGTCAAGCCTTATCTCTCACCCAGCTCTGGGTGTAGATGTGGTAAACCAGGTTGCATCACATGCCCTGTGTGAGTTATTTAAGAATTGCTCTCTATTTCACTGTCATTGTGTTTTGTTTTTGAAATTTTTTTTGACACTGGGATTTATCGGATTTTCACTGCTGCGTTAATGCCGCTGTACACACTCTTGATTCTCTTACGGAGACATAAATATCCACGGGTTTTAAGATTCTTCCTAGTCAGGTATATTCCTAGGCGTTGAATATGTGGTGTTGAGTCCATTTCGTTGAGCAAGGAGTAGGTCTTGTCTATTACATATTTGGCTTATGGAACGGTATCTGTGCTAATTTCAGTCTCTGGTTTTATGCAGCACTCCAACGCACCTTTCTCCATAAGAAAGCACAAGTTGGTTTTCTAAATTTGAGACTGTTCTGTTTTGTAATTCAGTTCATGTGTAGTCAAGTTTACATACTGTGTATTAGTGATATTTTATGATGTTTCTTTTTATGTGTGACTTATTTCACGTAGAATCACCATACCTGTATCCACTCACTATGCCACTACGGGCCTGATGACACAGATTTCATTGCTGAGTGATATTCCATTGTACATACGTACCACAACTTCTTTATCCATTGTTTGCTCTCTGAGATATTTACCTGGTACTATAAACGAGGTTCTTGTGAACAGAGAGGTCCCAAACTTTGAGGTGGCTGGGTGTTTTTGATTTTAATTTCCCTAAGCTGTAGGACCATAAGTGGAAGTGCCATAGGCTGTGTTGCTTTGTTTCTTACGTGTTTCAGGAAACACATAACACTTCTCCAGAATGGCTGTCGGCAATTTACATCATATGCATCAGCATAATAAGGATCCCTGTTTTCCATTGCCTGTCTTCCGTTTCTGGATTTTACAATTTTTTTAAATGGCCCTTTTGCCCTTGGGGGCACTGAGATTTCATTGTAGTGCAGGTTTATTTACAAGCTTCTTGGTTGGCCAAAAAGTGCGTATGCGGTTTTTCCTGAATATATTTAGGGAAAAAAGCATCCGCACTTTTTGGACAAGTGCATCATTATCGACGTTCTGCCTCTTTTCCTATTCTTTAAGTGCAATTCCAGTTTAACCCTTCAATCATTTTCCTGAATTTCTGCCCCGCTTTCAAGTCCCCTTTGCAGGCTTACTTCAATATATTTTTGGAGGATAGCTGTCATTTATAACTCTGCAGGTTTGTGAAGTACAGTGCCCCTGAGCTCCTTTCTTCAACTCGCTTTCTTGTGAGCTGGGCACAAAACCGCAGGATTGCTTCAGGCACTAATCTCTTTCCAGCAGGGCACGCTGAGCGTTTGGTTAATTCCTCTTCCTGGTGGGAAATGAGCATTACATTTGCCCGTGCAGACACCTACAGCTAGTCTCTCATTGGTTCTCCCTATTCCTGTTCATCTTGCACAGAAATGGCAAGCTGTGCGAAACAGGAGGTTAAAGGCACTGACTCTCCAAGCGGGGAGAGTGTTAGTAAAGCATCTGGAATGGTGAACCCGAGGACCAGGATACGAAAACTGAGATGCATTTTAAATCGTTTCCCAATCACACGGTGGACGATACTCTGGGTTTCCCATGCATGTTTTAGCTGGAGGAAGAATCCCTTGAACCTGGAGAGTTGGGACCCATGGAATGGGTACCATGCAGTATGACTTCAAAGGGTCTGCATTTGCTCACCAAAACTCACCAATGCTTTCAGCCTGAAGTGTCCAGCCTTATGTCTCAACCAGCTGTGGGTGTAGATGTGGTCAATCCCGGTTGCATCACATGCCCTGAGTGAATTGTTTAAGAATTGCTCTCTATTTCACTGTCTTTGTGTTTTGTTTTTGAAATTTATTTTGATAATGGGATTTATCGGATTTTCACTGCTGCGTTTATGCCGCTGTACACACGCTTGATTCTCTTACGGAGACATATAAATCCATGGGTTTTAAGATTCTTCGTAGTCAGGTATATTCCTAGGCATTGAATATGTGGTGTTGAGTCCATTTCGTTGAGCAAGGAGTAGGTCTTGTCTATTACATATTTGGCTTATGGAAAGTTATCTGTGCTAATTTCAGTCTCTGGTTTTATGCAGCATCCCAACGCACATTTCCCCATAAGCAAGCACTAGTTGGTTTTCTAAATTTGAGACCCTGTTCTGTTTTGTAATTCAGTTCATGTGTAGTTAAATTTACATTCCGTGTATTAGTGATATCTTATGATGTTTCTTTTTCTGTGTGACGTAGTTCACGTAGAATCACCGTACCTGCATCCACTTACTATGCCGCTACGGGCCTGATGACACAGATTTCATTGCTGAGTGATATTGCATTGCACGTACGTGCCACAACTTCTTTATCCATTTTTTGCTTTCTGGGATATTTACCTGATACTGTAGACGAGCTTCTTGTGAACACAGCCGTCCCAAATATTGAGGTGGCTGTCTGTTTTTGATTTTAATTTCCGTAAGCTATAGGACCATAAGTGGAAGTGCCATATGCTGTGTTGCTTTGTTTCTTACGTGTTTCAGGAAACACCATACACTTCTCCAGGGTGGCTGCTGGCAATTTACATCCTGCCAATCAGCATAACAAGGCTCCCTGTTCTCCATATCCTGTCCTACCTTTCTGGATTTTACACTTTTTTCAGATGGCCCTTTTGCCCGGGGGGCAGTGAGACTTCATTGTAGTGCAGATTTCCTTTACAGGCTTGCTTGGTTGGCCAAAAAGGGCGTATGCGTTTTTTCCTGAATATATTCAGGAAAAAACGCATACGCCCTTTTTGGCCAAGTGCATCATTGTCGACGTTGTGCCTCTTTTCCTATGCTTTCAGGGCAATTCCAGTCTACCGCCTGCAATCGTTTTCCTGAAATTCAGCCCTGCTTTCAAGTCCCCTTCGCAGGCTTACTTCAATATATTTTTGGAGGATAGCTGTCATTTATAACTCTGCAGGTTTGTGAAGTACAGTGCCCCTGAGCTCCTTTCTTCAACTCGCTTTCTTGTGAGCTGGGCACAAAACCGCAGGATTGCTTCAGGCCCTAATCTGTTTCCAGCAGGGCACACTGAGCCTTTGTTTAATTCCTCTTCCTGGTGGGCAATGAGCGTTACATTTGCCCGTGCAGACACCTACAGCTAGTCTCTCATTGGTTCTCCCTATTCCTGTTCATCTTGCACAGAAATGGCAGGCTGTGCCAAACAGGAGGTTAAAGGCACTGACTCTCCAAGCGGGGAGAGTGTTAGTAAAGCATCTGGAATGGTGAACCCGAGGACCAGGATACGAAAACTGAGATGCATTTTCAATCGTTTCCCAATCACACGGTGGACGATACTCTGGGTTTCCCATGCATGTTTTAGCTGGAGGAAGAATGCCTTGAACCTGGAGAGTTGGGACCCATGGAATGGGTACCATGCAGTATGACTTCAAAGGGTCTGCATTTGCTCACCGACACTCACCAATGCTATCAGCCTGAAGTGTCCAGCCTTATGTGTCAACCAGCTCTGGGTGTAGATGTGGTCAATCCCGGTTGCATCACATGCCCTGAGTGAATTATTTAAGAATTGCTCTCTATTTCACTGTCTTTGTGTTTTGTTTTCGAAATTTATTTTGATAATGAGATTTATCGGATTTTCACTGCTGCATTTCCGCCGCTGTACACACGCTTGATTCTCTTACGGAGACATATATATCCATGGGTTTTAAGATTCTTCCTAGTCAGGTATATTCCTAGGCGTTGAATATGTGGTGTTGAGTCCATTTCGTTGAGCAAGGAGTAGGTCTTGTCTATTACATATTTGGCTTATGGAATGTTATCTGTGCTAATTTCAGTCTCTGGTTTTATGCAGCACCCCAACGCACCTTTCCCCATAAGCAAGCACTAGTTGGTTTTCTAAATTTGAGACCCTGTTCTGTTTTGTAATTCAGTTCATGTGTAGTCAAGTTACATTCCGTGTATTAGTGACATCTTATGATGTTTCTTTTTCTGTGTGACGTAGTTCACGTAGAATCACCGTACCTGCATCCACTCACTATGCCGCTACGGGCCTGATGACACAGATTTCATTGCTGAGTGATATTGCATTGTACGTACGTGCCACAACTTCTTTATCCATTTTTTGCTTTCTGGGATATTTACCTGATACTGTAGACGAGCTTCTTGTGAACACAGCCGTCCCAAATATTGGGGTGGCTGTCTGTTTTTGATTTTAATTTCCGTAAGCTATAGGACCATAATTGGAAGTGCCATAGGCTGTGTTGCTTTGTTTCTTACGTGTTTCAGGAAACACCATACACTTCTCCAGGGTGGCTGCTGGCAATTTACATCCTGCCAATCAGCATAACAAGGCTCCCTGTTCTCCATATCCTGTCCTACCTTTCTGGATTTTACACTTTTTTCAGATGGCCCTTTTGCCCGGGAGGGCAGTGAGATTTCATTGTAGTGCAGATTTCCTTTACAGGCTTGCTTGGTTGGCCAAAAAGGGCGTATGCGTTTTTTCCTGAATATATTCAGGAAAAAACGCATACGCCCTTTTTGGCCAAGTGCATCATTGTCGACGTTGTGCCTCTTTTCCTATGCTTTCAGGGCAATTCCAGTCTACCCCCTGCAATCGTTTTCCTGAAATTTTGCCCCGATTTCAAGTCCCCTTCGCAGGCTTACTTCAATATATTTTTGGAGGATAGCTGTCATTTATAACTCTGCAGGTTTGTGAAGTACAGTGCCCCTGAGCTCCTTTCTTCAACTCGCTTTCTTGTGAGCTGGGCACTAAACCACAGGATTGCTTCAGGCCCTAATCTGTTTCCAGCAGGGCACACTGAGCCTTTGTTTAATTCCTCTTCCTGGTGGGCAATGAGCGTTACATTTGCCCGTGCAGACACCTACAGCTAGTCTCTCATTGGTTCTCCCTATTCCTGTTCATCTTGCACAGAAATGGCAAGCTGTGCCAAACAGGAGGTTAAAGGCACTGACTCTCCAAGCGGGGAGAGTGTTAGTAAAGCATCTGGAATGGTGAACCCGAGGACCAGGAAACGAAAACTGAGATGCATTTTAAATCATTTCCCAATCACACGGTGGACGATACTCTGGGTTTCCCATGCATGTTTTAGCTGGAGGAAGAATCCCTTGAACCTGGAGAGTTGGGACCCATGGAATGGGTACCATGCAGTATGACTTCAAAGGGTCTGCATTTGCTCACCGAAACTCACCAGTGCTATCAGCCTGAAGTGTCCAGCCTTATGTCTCAACCAGCTCTGGATGTAGATGTGGTCAATCCCGGTTGCATCACATGCCCTGATTGAATTATTTAAGAATTGTTCTCTATTTCACTGTCTTTGTGTTTTGTTTTCGAAATTTATTTTGATAATGGGATTCATCGGATTTTCACTGCTGCGTTTCGGCCGCTGTACACATGCTTGATTCTCTTACGGAGACATATATATCCATGGGTTTTAAGATTCTTCCTAGTCAGGTATATTCCTAGGCGTTGAATATGTGGTGTTTAGTCCATTTCGTTGAGCAAGGAGTAGGTCTTGTCTATTACATATTTGGCTTATGGAATGTTATCTGTGCTAATTTCAGTCTCTGGTTTTATGCAGCACCCCAACGCACCTTTCCCCATAAGCAAGCACTAGTTGGTTTTCTAAATTTGAGACCCTGTTCTTTTTTGTAATTCAGTTCATGTGTAGTCAAGTTTACATTCCGTGTATTAGTGATATCTTATGATGTTTCTTTTTCTGTGTGACGTAGTTCACGTAGAATCACCGTACCTGCATCCACTCACTATGCCGCTACGGGCCTGATGACACAGATTTCATTGCTGAGTGATATTGCATTGTACGTACGTGCCACAACTTCTTTATCCATTTTTTGCTTTCTGGGATATTTACCTGATACTGTAGACGAGCTTCTTGTGAACACAGCCGTCCCAAATATTGGGGTGGCTGTCTGTTTTTGATTTTAATTTCCGTAAGCTATAGGACCATAAGTGGAAGTGCCATAGGCTGTGTTGCTTTGTTTCTTACGTGTTTCAGGAAACACCATACACTTCTCCAGGGTGGCTGCTGGCAATTTACATCCTGCCAATCAGCATAACAAGGCTCCCTGTTCTCCATATCCTGTCCTAACTTTCTGGATTTTACACTTTTTTCAGATGGCCCTTTTGCCCGGGGGGGGGGGCAGTGAGATTTCATTGTAGTGCAGATTTCCTTTACAGGCTTGCTTGGTTGGCCAAAAAGGGCGTATGCGTTTTTTCCTGAATATATTCAGGAAAAAACGCATACGCCCTTTTTGGCCAAGTGCATCATTGTCGACGTTGTGCCTCTTTTCCTATGCTTTCAGGGCAATTCCAGTCTACCCCCTGCAATCGTTTTCCTGAAATTCTGCCCCGCTTTCAAGTCCCCTTCGCAGGCTTACTTCAATATATTTTTGGAGGATAGCTGTCATTTATAACTCTGCAGGTTTGTGAAGTACAGTGCCCCTGAGCTCCTTTCTTCAACTCGCTTTCTTGTGAGCTGGGCACAAAACCGCAGGATTGCTTCAGGCCCTAATCTGTTTCCAGCAGGGCACACTGAGCCTTTGTTTAATTCCTCTTCCTGGTGGGCAATGAGCGTTACATTTGCCCGTGCAGACACCTACAGCTAGTCTCTCATTGGTTCTCCCTATTCCTGTTCATCTTGCACAGAAATGGCAAGCTGTGCCAAACAGGAGGTTAAAGGCACTGACTCTCCAAGCGGGGAGAGTGTTAGTAAAGCATCTGGAATGGTGAACCCGAGGACCAGGATACGAAAACTGAGATGCATTTTAAATCGTTTCCCAATCACACGGTGGACGATACTCTGGGTTTCCCATGCATGTTTTAGCTGGAGGAAGAATGCCTTGAACCTGGAGAGTTGGGACCCATGGAATGGGTACCATACAGTATGACTTCAAAGGGTCTCCATTTGCTCACCGAAACTCACCAGTGCTATCAGCCTGAAGTGTCCAGCCTTATGTCTCAACCAGCTCTGGGTGTAGATGTGGTCAATCCCGGTTGCATCACATGACCTGAGTGAATTATTTAAGAATTGCTCTCTATTTCACTGTCTTTGTGTTTTGTTTTCGAAATTTATTTTGATAATGGGATTTATCGGATTTTCACTGCTGCATTTCCGCTGCTGTACACACGCTTGATTCTCTTACGGAGACATATATATCCATGGGTTTTAAGATTCTTCCTAGTCAGGTATATTCCTAGGCGTTGAATATGTGGTGTTGAGTCCATTTCGTTGAGCAAGGAGTAGGTCTTGTCTATTACATATTTGGCTTATGGAATGTTATCTGTGCTAATTTCCGTCTCTGGTTTTATGCAGCACCCCAAGGCACCTTTCCCCATAAGCAAGCACTAGTTGGTTTTCTAAATTTGAGACCCTGTTCTGTTTTGTAATTCAGTTCATGTGTAGTCAAGTTTACATTCCGTGTATTAGTGATATCTTATGATGTTTCTTTTTCTGTGTGACGTAGTTCACGTAGAATCACCGTACCTGCATCCACTTACTATGCCGCTACGGGCCTGATGACACAGATTTCATTGCTGAGTGATATTGCATTGCACGTACGTGCCACAACTTCTTTATCCATTTTTTGCTTTCTGGGATATTTACCTGATACTGTAGACGAGCTTCTTGTGAACACAGCCGTCCCAAATATTGGGGTGGCTGTCTGTTTTTGATTTTAATTTCCGTAAGCTATAGGACCATAAGTGGAAGTGCCATAGGCTGTGTTGCTTTGTTTCTTACGTGTTTCAGGAAACACCATACACTTCTCCAGGGTGGCTGCTGGCAATTTACATCCTGCCAATCAGCATAACAAGGCTCCCTGTTCTCCATATCCTGTCCTACCTTTCTGGATTTTACACTTTTTTCAGATGGCCCTTTTGCCCGGGGGGGCAGTGAGATTTCATTGTAGTGCAGATTTCCTTTACAGGCTTGCTTGGTTGGCCAAAAAGGGCGTATGCGTTTTTTCCTGAATATATTCAGGAAAAAACGCATACGCCCTTTTTGGCCAAGTGCATCATTGTCGACGTTGTGCCTCTTTTCCTATGCTTTCAGGGCAATTCCAGTCTACCCCGTGCAATCGTTTTCCTGAAATTCAGCCCCGCTTTCAAGTCCCCTTCGCAGGCTTACTTCAATATATTTTTGGAGGATAGCTGTCATTTATAACTCTGCAGGTTTGTGAAGTACAGTGCCCCTGAGCTCCTTTCTTCAACTCGCTTTCTTGTGAGCTGGGCACAAAACCGCAGGATTGCTTCAGGCCCTAATCTGTTTCCAGCAGGGCACACTGAGCCTTTGTTTAATTCCTCTTCCTGGTGGGCAATGAGCGTTACATTTGCCCGTGAAGACACCTACAGCTAGTCTCTCATTGGTTCTCCCTATTCCTGTTCATCTTGCACAGAAATGGCAAGCTGTGCCAAACAGGAGGTTAAAGGCACTGACTCTCCAAGCGGGGAGAGTGTTAGTAAAGCATCTGGAATGGTGAACCCGAGGACCAGGATACGAAAACTGAGATGCATTTTAAATCGTTTCCCAATCACACGGTGGACAATACTCTGGGTTTCCCATGCATGTTTTAGCTGGAGGAAGAATGCCTTGAACCTGGAGAGTTGGGACCCATGGAATGGGTACCATGCAGTATGACTTCAAATGGTCTGCATTTGCTCACCGAAACTCACCAGTGCTATCAGCCTGAAGTGTCCAGCCTTATGTCTCAACCAGCTCTGGGTTTAGATGTGGTCAATCCCGGTTGCATCACATGCCCTGAGTGAATTAGTTAAGAATTGCTCTCTATTTCACTGTCTTTGTGTTTTGTTTTCGAAATTTATTTTGATAATGGGATTTATCGGATTTTCACTGCTGCATTTCCGCCGCTGTACACACACTTGATTCTCTTACGGAGACATATATATCCATGGGTTTTAAGATTCTTCCTAGTCAGGTATATTCCTAGGCGTTGAATATGTGGTGTTGGGTCCATTTCGTTGAGCAAGGAGTAGGTCTTGTCTATTACATATTTGGCTTATGGAAAGTTATCTGTGCTAATTTCCGTCTCTGGTTTTATGCAGCACCCCAAGGCACCTTTCCCCATAAGCAAGCACTAGTTGGTTTTCTAAATTTGAGACCCTGTTCTGTTTTGTAATTCAGTTTATGTGTAGTCAAGTTTACATTCCGTGTATTAGTGATATCTTATGATGTTTCTTTTTCTGTGTGACGTAGTTCACGTAGAATCACCGTACCTGCATCCACTCACTATGCCGCTACGGGCCTGATGACACAGATTTCATTGCTGAGTGATATTGCATTGTACGTACGTGCCACAACTTCTTTATCCATATTTTGCTTTCTGGGATATTTACCTGATACTGTAGACGAGCTTCTTGTGAACACAGCCGTCCCAAATATTGGGGTGGCTGTCTGTTTTTGATTTTAATTTCCGTAAGCTATAGGACCATAAGTGGAAGTGCCATAGGCTGTGTTGCTTTGTTTCTTACCTGTTTCAGGAAACACCATACACTTCTCCAGGGTGGCTGCTGGCAATTTACATCCTGCCAATCAGCATAACAAGGCTCCCTGTTCTCCATATCCTGTCCTACCTTTCTGGATTTTACACTTTTTTCAGATGGTCCTTTTGCCCGGGGGGGCACTGAGATTTCATTGTAGTGAAGATTTCCTTTACAGGCTTGCTTGGTTGGCCAAAAAGGGCGTATGCGTTTTTTCCTGAATATATTCAGGGCAATTCCAGTCTACCCCCTGCAATCGTTTTCCTGAAATTCAGCCCCGCTTTCAAGTCCCCTTCGCAGACTTACTTCAATATATTTTTGGAGGATAGCTGTCATTTATAACTCTGCAGGTTTGTGAAGTACAGTGCCCCTGAGCTCCTTTCTTCAACTCGCTTTCTTGTGAGCTGGGCACAAAACCGCAGGATTGCTTCAGGCCCTAATCTGTTTCCAGCAGGGCACACTGAGCCTTTGTTTAATTAATCTTCCTGGTGGGCAATGAGCGTTACATTTGCCCGTGCAGACACCTACAGCTAGTCTCTCATTGGTTCTCCCTATTCCTGTTCATCTTGCACAGAAATTGCAAGCTGTGCCAAACAGGAGGTTAAAGGCACTGACTCTCCAAGCGGGGAGAGTGTTAGTAAAGCATCTGGAATGGTGAACCCGAGGACCAGGAAACGAAAACTGAGATGCATTTTAAATCATTTCCCAATCACACGGTGGACGATACTCTGGGTTTCCCATGCATGTTTTAGCTGGAGGAAGAATCCCTTGAACCTGGAGAGTTGGGACCCATGGAATGGGTACCATGCAGTATGACTTCAAAGGGTCTGCATTTGCTCACCGAAACTCACCAATGCTATCAGCCTGAAGTGTCCAGCCTTATGTCTCAACCAGCTCTGGGTGTAGATGTGGTCAATCCCGGTTGCATCACATGCCCTGAGTGAATTAGTTAAGAATTGCTCTCTATTTCACTGTCTTTGTGTTTTGTTTTCGAAATTTATTTTGATAATGGGATTTATCGGATTTTCACTGCTGCGTTTCGGGCACTGTACACACGCTTGATTCTCTTACGGAGACATATATATCCATGGGTTTTAAGATTCTTCCTAGTCAGGTATATTCCTAGGCGTTGAATATGTGGTGTTGGGTCCATTTCGTTGAGCAAGGAGTAGGTCTTGTCTATTACATATTTGGCTTATGGAAAGTTATCTGTGCTAATTTCAGTCTCTGGTTTTATGCAGCCCCCCAAGGCACCTTTCCCCATAAGCAAGCACTAGTTGGTTTTCTAAATTTGAGACCCTGTTCTTTTTTGTAATTCAGTTCATGTGTAGTCAAGTTTACATTCCGTGTATTAGTGATATCTTATGATGTTTCTTTTTCTGTGTGACGTAGTTCACGTAGAATCACCGTACCTGCATCCACTCACTATGCCGCTACGGGCCTGATGACACAGATTTCATTGCTGAGTGATATTGCATTGTACGTACGTGCCACAACTTCTTTATCCATTTTTTGCTTTCTCGGATATTTACCTGATACTGTAGACGAGCTTCTTGTGAACACAGCCGTTCCAAATATTGGGGTGGCTGTCTGTTTTTGATTTTAATTTCCGTAAGCTATAGGACCATAAGTGGAAGTGCCATAGGCTGTGTTGCTTTGTTTCTTACGTGTTTCAGGAAACACCATACACTTCTCCAGGGTGGCTGCTGGCAATTTACATCCTGCCAATCAGCATAACAAGGCTCCCTGTTCTCCATATCCTGTCCTACCTTTCTGGATTTTACACTTTTTTCAGATGGCCCTTTTGCCCCGGGGGGGGGGGGCAGTGAGATTTCATTGTAGTGCAGATTTCCTTTACAGGCTTGCTTGGTTGGCCAAAAAGGGCGTATGCGTTTTTTCCTCAATATATTCAGGAAAAAACGCATACGCACTTTTTGGCCAAGTGCATCATTGTCGACGTTGTGCCTCTTTTCCTATGCTTTCAGGGCAATTCCAGTCTACCCCCTGCAATCGTTTTCCTGAAATTCAGCCCCGCTTTCAAGTCCCCTTCGCAGACTTACTTCAATATATTTTTGGAGGATAGCTGTCATTTATAACTCTGCAGGTTTGTGAAGTACAGTGCCCCTGAGCTCCTTTCTTCAACTCGCTTTCTTGTGAGCTGGGCACAAAAGCGCAAGATTGCTTCAGGCCCTAATCTGTTTCCAGCAGGGCACACTGAGCCTTTGTTTAATTAATCTTCCTGGTGGGCAATGTGCGTTACATTTGCCCGTGCAGACACCTACAGCTAGTCTCTCATTGGTTCTCCCTATTCCTGTTCATCTTGCACAGAAATTGCAAGCTGTGCGAAACAGGAGGTTAAAGGCACTGACTCTCCAAGCGGGGAGAGTGTTAGTAAAGCATCTGGAATGGTGAACCCGAGGACCTGGAAACGAAAACTGAGATGCATTTTAAATCATTTCCCAATCACACGGTGGACGATACTCTGGGTTTCCCATGCATGTTTTAGCTGGAGGAAGAATCCCTTGAACCTGGAGAGTTGGGACCCATGGAATGGGTACCATGCAGTATGACTTCAAAGGGTCTGCATTTGCTCACCGAAACTCACCAATGCTATCAGCCTGAAGTGTCCAGCCTTATGTCTCAACCAGCTCTGGGTGTAGATGTGGTCAATCCCGGTTGCATCACATGCCCTGAGTGAATTAGTTAAGAATTGCTCTCTATTTCACTGTCTTTGTGTTTTGTTTTCGAAATTTATTTTGATAATGGGATTTATCGGATTTTCACTGCTGCGTTTCGGCCGCTGTACACACGCTTGATTCTCTTACGGAGACATATATATCCATGGGTTTTAAGATTCTTCCTAGTCAGGTATATTCCTAGGCGTTGAATATGTGGTGTTGGGTCCATTTCGTTGAGCAAGGAGTAGGTCTTGTCTATTACATGTTTGGCTTATGGAAAGTTATCTGTGCTAATTTCAGTCTCTGGTTTTATGCAGCACCCCAAGGCACCTTTCCCCATAAGCAAGCACTAGTTGTTTTTCTAAATTTGAGACCCTGTTCTTTTTTGTAATTCAGTTCATGTGTAGTCAAGTTTACATTCCGTGTATTAGTGATATCTTATGATGTTTCTTTTTCTGTGTGACGTAGTTCACGTAGAATCACCGTACCTGCATCCACTCACTATGCCGCTACAGGCCTGATGACACAGATTTCATTGCTGAGTGATATTGCATTGTACGTACGTGCCACAACTTCTTTATCCATTTTTGCTGTCTGGGATATTTACCTGATACTGTAGACGA
Source organism: Phocoena phocoena (assembly GCF_963924675.1). Classification (NCBI taxonomy): domain Eukaryota; kingdom Metazoa; phylum Chordata; class Mammalia; order Artiodactyla; family Phocoenidae; genus Phocoena; species Phocoena phocoena. The sequence goes on along the minus strand of NW_027077707.1, from coordinate 867,453 downwards.
GCTTCTTGTGAACACAGCCGTCCCAAACATTGGGGTGGCTGTCTGTTTTTGATTTTAATTTCCATAAGCTATAGGACCATAAGTGGAAGTGCCATAGGCTGTGTTGCTTTGTTTCTTACGTGTTTCAAGAAACACCATACATTTCTCCAGGGTGGCTGCTGGCAATTTACATCCTGCCAGTCAGCATAACAAGGCTCCCTGTTCTCCATATCCTGTCCTACCTTTCTGGATTTTACACTTTTTTCAGATGGCCCTTTTGCCCGGGGGGGCAGTGAGATTTCATTGTAGTGCAGATTTCCTTTACAGGCTTGCTTGGTTGGCCAAAAAGGGCGTATGCGTTTTTTCCTGAATATATTCAGGAAAAAACGCATACGCCCTTTTTGGCCAAGTGCATCATTGTCGACGTTGTGCCTCTTTTCCTATGCTTTCAGGGCAATTCCAGTCTACCCCCTGCAATCGTTTTCCTGAAATTCAGCCCCGCTTTCAAGTCCCCTTCGCAGGCTTACTTCAATATATTTTTGGAGGATAGCTGTCATTTATAACTCTGCAGGTTTGTGAAGTACAGTGCCCCTGAGCTCCTTTCTTCAACTCGCTTTCTTGTGAGCTGGGCACAAAACCGCAGGATTGCTTCAGGCCCTAATCTGTTTCCAGCAGGGCACACTGAGCCTTTGTTTAATTCCTCTTCCTGGTGGGCAATGAGCGTTACATTTGCCCGTGCAGACACCTACAGCTAGTCTCTCATTGGTTCTCCCTATTCCTGTTCATCTTGCACAGAAATGGCAGGCTGTGCCAAACAGGAGGTTAAAGGCACTGACTCTCCAAGCGGGGAGAGTGTTAGTAAAGCATCTGGAATGGTGAACCCGAGGACCAGGATACGAAAACTGAGATGCATTTTAAATCGTTTCCCAATCACACGGTGGACGATACTCTGGGTTTCCCATGCATGTTTTAGCTGGAGGAAGAATGCCTTGAACCTGGAGAGTTGGGACCCATGGAATGGGTACCATGCAGTATGACTTCAAAGGGTCTGCATTTGTTCACCGAAACTCACCAGTGCTATCAGCCTGAAGTGTCCAGCCTTAATTGTCAACCAGCTCTGGGTGTAGATGTGGTCAATCCCGGTTGCATCACATGCCCTGAGTGAATTATTTAAGAATTGCTCTCTATTTCACTGTCTTTGTGTTTTGTTTTCGAAATTTATTTTGATAATGGGATTTATCGGATTTTCACTGCTGCATTTCCGCCGCTGTACACACGCTTGATTCTCTTACGGAGACATATATATCCATGGGTTTTAAGATTCTTCCTAGTCAGGTATATTCCTAGGCGTTGAATATGTGGTGTTGGGTCCATTTCGTTGAGCAAGGAGTAGGTCTTGTCTATTACATATTTGGCTTATGGAAAGTTATCTGTGCTAATTTCAGTCTCTGGTTTTATGCAGCACCCCAAGGCACCTTTCCCCATAAGCAAGCACTAGTTGGTTTTCTAAATTTGAGACCCTGTTCTGTTTTGTAATTCAGTTTATGTGTAGTCAAGTTTACATTCCGTGTATTAGTGATATCTTATGATGTTTCTTTTTCTGTGTGACGTAGTTCACGTAGAATCACCGTACCTGCATCCACTCACTATGCCGCTACGGGCCTGATGACACAGATTTCATTGCTGAGTGATATTGCATTGTACGTACGTGCCACAACTTCTTTATCCATTTTTTGCTTTCTGGGATATTTACCTGATACTGTAGACGAGCTTCTTGTGAACACAGCCGTCCCAAATATTGGGGTGGCTGTCTGTTTTTGATTTTAATTTCCGTAAGCTATAGGACCATAAGTGGAAGTGCCATAGGCTGTGTTGCTTTGTTTCTTACGTGTTTCAGGAAACACCATACACTTCTCCAGGGTGGCTGCTGGCAATTTACATCCTGCCAATCAGCATAACAAGGCTCCCTGTTCTCCATATCCTGTCCTACCTTTCTGGATTTTACACTTTTTTCAGATGGCCCTTTTGCCCGGGGGGGCAGTGAGATTTCATTGTAGTGCAGATTTCCTTTACAGGCTTGCTTGGTTGGCCAAAAAGGGCGTATGCGTTTTTTCCTGAATATATTCAGGGCAATTCCAGTCTACCCCCTGCAATCGTATTCCTGAAATTCAGCCCCGCTTTCAAGTCCCCTTCGCAGACTTACTTCAATATATTTTTGGAGGATAGCTGTCATTTATAACTCTGCAGGTTTGTGAAGTACAGTGCCCCTGAGCTCCTTTCTTCAACTCGCTTTCTTGTGAGCTGGGCACAAAACCGCAGGATTGCTTCAGGCCCTAATCTGTTTCCAGCAGGGCACACTGAGCCTTTGTTTAATTAATCTTCCTGGTGGGCAATGAGCGTTACATTTGCCCGTGCAGACACCTATAGCTAGTCTCTCATTGGTTCTCCCTATTCCTGTTCATCTTGCACAGAAATTGCAAGCTGTGCGAAACAGGAGGTTAAAGGCACTGACTCTCCCAGCGGGGAGAGTGTTAGTAAAGCATCTGGAATGGTGAACCCGAGGACCAGGAAACGAAAACTGAGATGCATTTTAAATCATTTCCCAATCACACGGTGGACGATACTCTGGGTTTCCCATGCATGTTTTAGCTGGAGGAAGAATGCCTTGAACCTGGAGAGTTGGGAACCATGGAATGGGTACCATGCAGTATGACTTCAAAGGGTCTGCATTTGCTCACCGAAACTCACCAATGCTATCAGCCTGAAGTGTCCAGCCTTATGTCTCAACCAGCTCTGGGTGTAGATGTGGTCAATCCCGGTTGCATCACATGCCCTGAGTGAATTAGTTAAGAATTGCTCTCTATTTCACTGTCTTTGTGTTTTGTTTTCGAAATTTATTTTGATAATGGGATTTATCGGATTTTCACTGCTGCGTTTCGGCCACTGTACACACGCTTGATTCTCTTACGGAGACATATATATCCATGGGTTTTAAGATTCTTCCTAGTCAGGTATATTCCTAGGCGTTGAATATGTGGTGTTGGGTCCATTTCGTTGAGAAAGGAGTAGGTCTTGTCTATTACATATTTGGCTTATGGAAAGTTATCTGTGCTAATTTCAGTCTCTGGTTTTATGCAGCCCCCCAAGGCACCTTTCCCCATAAGCAAGCACTAGTTGGTTTTCTAAATTTGAGACCCTGTTCTTTTTTGTAATTCAGTTCATGTGTAGTCAAGTTTACATTCCGTGTATTAGTGATATCTTATGATGTTTCTTTTTCTGTGTGACGTAGTTCACGTAGAATCACCGTACCTGCATCCACTCACTATGCCGCTACGGGCCTGATGACACAGATTTCATTGCTGAGTGATATTGCATTGTACGTACGTGCCACAACTTCTTTATCCATTTTTTGCTTTCTGGGATATTTACCTGATACTGTAGACGAGCTTCTTGTGAACAGAGCCGTTCCAAATATTGGGGTGGCTGTCTGTTTTTGATTTTAATTTCCGTAAGCTATAGGACCATAAGTGGAAGTGCCATAGGCTGTGTTGCTTTGTTTCTTACGTGTTTCAGGAAACACCATACACTTCTCCAGGGTGGCTGCTGGCAATTTACATCCTGCCAATCAGCATAACAAGGCTCCCTGTTCTCCATATCCTGTCCTACCTTTCTGGATTTTACACTTTTTTCAGATGGCCCTTTTGCCTGGGGGGTGGGCAGTGAGATTTCATTGTAGTGCAGATTTCCTTTACAGGCTTGCTTGGTTGGCCAAAAAGGGCGTATGCGTTTTTTCCTGAATATATTCAGGAAAAAACGCATACGCCCTTTTTGGCCAAGTGCATCATTGTCGACGTTGTGCCTCTTTTCCTATGCTTTCAGGGCAATTCCAGTCTACCCCCTGCAATCGTTTTCCTGAAATTCTGCCCCGCTTTCAAGTCCCCTTCGCAGGCTTACTTCAATATATTTTTGGAGGATAGCTGTCATTTATAACTCTGCAGGTTTGTGAAGTACAGTTCCCCTGAGCTCCTTTCTTCAACTCGCTTTCTTGTGAGCTGGGCACAAAACCGCAGGATTGCTTCAGGCCCTAATCTGTTTCCAGCAGGGCACACTGAGCGTTTGTTTAATTCCTCTTCCTGGTGGGCAATGAGCGTTACATTTGCCCGTGCAGACACCTACAGCTAGTCTCTCATTGGTTCTCCCTATTCCTGTTCATCTTGCACAGAAATGGCAAGCTGTGCCAAACAGGAGGTTAAAGGCACTGACTCTCCAAGCGGGGAGAGTGTTAGTAAAGCATCTGGAATGGTGAACCCGAGGACCAGGATACGAAAACTGAGATGCATTTTAAATCGTTTCCCAATCACACGGTGTACGATACTCTGGGTTTCCCATGCATGTTTTAGCTGGAGGAAGAATGCCTTGAACCTGGAGAGTTGGGACCCATGGAATGGGTACCATGCAGTATGACTTCAAAGGGTCTGCATTTGCTCACCGAAACTCACCAGTGCTATGAGCCTGAAGTGTCCAGCCTTATGTCTCAACCAGCTCTGGGTGTAGATGTGGTCAATCCCGGTTGCATCACATGACCTGAGTGAATTATTTAAGAATTGCTCTCTATTTCACTGTCTTTGTGTTTTGATTTCGAAATTTATTTTGATAATGGGATTTATCGGATTTTCACTGCTGCATTTCCGCTGCTGTACACACGCTTGATTCTCTTACGGAGACATATATATCCATGGGTTTTAAGATTCTTCCTAGTCAGGTATATTCCTAGGCGTTGAATATGTGGTGTTGAGTCCATTTCGTTGAGCAAGGAGTAGGTCTTGTCTATTACATATTTGGCTTATGGAATGTTATCTGTGCTAATTTCCGTCTCTGGTTTTATGCAGCACCCCAAGGCACCTTTCCCCATAAGCAAGCACTAGTTGGTTTTCTAAATTTGAGACCCTGTTCTGTTTTGTAATTCAGTTCATGTGTAGTCAAGTTTACATTCCGTGTATTAGTGATATCTTATGATGTTTCTTTTTCTGTGTGACGTAGTTCACGTAGAATCACCGTACCTGCCTCCACTTACTATGCCGCTACGGGCCTGATGACACAGATTTCATTGCTGAGTGATATTGCATTGCACGTACGTGCCACAACTTCTTTATCCATTTTTTGCTTTCTGGGATATTTACCTGATACTGTAGACGAGCTTCTTGTGAACACAGCCGTCCCAAATATTGGGGTGGCTGTCTGTTTTTGATTTTAATTTCCGTAAGCTATAGGACCATAAGTGGAAGTGCCATAGGCTGTGTTGCTTTGTTTCTTACGTGTTTCAGGAAACACCATACACTTCTCCAGGGTGGCTGCTGGCAATTTACATCCTGCCAATCAGCATAACAAGGCTCCCTGTTCTCCATATCCTGTCCTACCTTTCTGGATTTTACACTTTTTTCAGATGGCCCTTTTGCCCGGGAGGGCAGTGAGATTTCATTGTAGTGCAGATTTCCTTTACAGGCTTGCTTGGTTGGCCCAAAAGGGCGTATGCGTTTTTTCCTGAATATATTCAGGAAAAAACGCATACGCCCTTTTTGGCCAAGTGCATCATTGTCGACGTTGTGCCTCTTTTCCTATGCTTTCAGGGCAATTCCAGTCTACCCCCTGCAATCGTTTTCCTGAAATTCAGCCCCGCTTTCAAGTCCCCTTCGCAGGCTTACTTCAATATATTTTTGGAGGATAGCTGTCATTTATAACTCTGCAGGTTTGTGAAGTACAGTGCCCCTGAGCTCCTTTCTTCAACTCGCTTTCTTGTGAGCTGGGCACAAAACCGCAGGATTGCTTCAGGCCCTAATCTGTTTCCAGCAGGGCACACTGAGCCTTTGTTTAATTCCTCTTCCTGGTGGGCAATGAGCGTTACATTTGCCCGTGCAGACACCTACAGCTAGTCTCTCATTGGTTCTCCCTATTCCTGTTCATCATGCACAGAAATGGCAAGCTGTGCCAAACAGGAGGTTAAAGGCAGTGACTCTCCAAGCGGGGAGAGTGTTAGTAAAGCATCTGGAATGGTGAACCCGAGGACCAGGATACGAAAACTGAGATGCATTTTAAATCGTTTCCCAATCACACGGTGGACAATACTCTGGGTTTCCCATGCATGTTTTAGCTGGAGGAAGAATGCCTTGAACCTGGAGAGTTGGGACCCATGGAATGGGTACCATGCAGTATGACTTCAAAGGGTCTGCATTTGCTCACCGAAACTCACCGGTGCTATCAGCCTGAAGTGTCCAGCCTTATGTCTCAACCAGCTCTGGGTGTAGATGTGGACAATCCCGGTTGCATCACATGACCTGAGTGAATTATTTAAGAATTGCTCTCTATTTCACTGTCTTTGTGTTTTGTTTTCGAAATTTATTTTGATAATGGGATTTATCGGATTTTCACTGCTGCATTTCCGCCGCTGTACACACGCTTGATTCTCTTACGGAGACATATATATCCATGGGTTTTAAGATTCTTCCTAGTCAGGTATATTCCTAGGCGTTGAATATGTGGTGTTGAGTCCATTTCGTTGAGCAAGGAGTAGGTCTTGTCTATTACATATTTGGCTTATGGAAAGTTATCTGTGCTAATTTCAGTCTCTGGTTTTATGCAGCACCCCAACGCACCTTTCCCCATAAGCAAGCACTAGTTGGTTTTGTAAATTTGAGACCCTGTTCTGTTTTGTAATTCAGTTCATGTGTAGTCAAGTTTACATTCCGTGTATTAGTGATATCTTATGATGTTTCTTTTTCTGTGTGACGTAGTTCACGTAGAATCACCGTACCTGCATCCACTCACTATGCCGCTACGGGCCTGATGACACAGATTTCATTGCTGAGTGATATTGCATTGTACGTACGTGCCACAACTTCTTTATCCATTTTTTGCTTTCTGGGATATTTACCTGACACTGTAGACGAGCTTCTTGTGAACACAGCCGTCCCAAATATTGGGGTGGCTGTCTGTTTTTGATTTTAATTTCCGTAAGCTATAGGACCATAAGTGGAAGTGCCATAGGCTGTGTTGCTTTGTTTCTTACGTGTTTCAGGAAACACCATACACTTCTCCAGGGTGGCTGCTGGCAATTTACATCCTGCCAATCAGCATAACAAGGCTCCCTGTTCTCCATATCCTGTCCTACCTTTCTGGATTTTACACTTTTTTCCGATGGCCCTTTTGCCCGGGGGGGGGGCAGTGAGATTTCATTGTAGTGCAGATTTCCTTTACAGGCTTGCTTGGTTGGCCAAAAAGGGCCTATGCGTTTTTTCCTGAATATATTCAGGAAAAAACGCATACGCCCTTTTTGGCCAAGTGCATCATTGTCGACGTTGTGCCTCTTTTCCTATGCTTTCAGGGCAATTCCAGTCTACCCCCTGCAATCGTTTTCCTGAAATTCTGCCCCGCTTTCAAGTCCCCTTCGCAGGCTTACTTCAATATATTTTTGGAGGATAGCTGTCATTTATAACTCTGCAGGTTTGTGAAGTACAGTGCCCCTGAGCTCCTTTCTTCAACTCGCTTTCTTGTGAGCTGGGCACAAAACCGCAGGATTGCTTCAGGCCCTAATCTGTTTCCAGCAGGGCACACTGAGCCTTTGTTTAATTCCTCTTCCTGGTGGGCAATGAGCGTTACATTTGCCCGTGCAGACACCTACAGCTAGTCTCTCATTGGTTCTCCCTATTCCTGTTCATCTTGCACAGAAATGGCAAGCTGTGCCAAACAGGAGGTTAAAGGCACTGACTCTCCAAGCGGGGAGAGTGTTAGTAAAGCATCTGGAATGGTGAACCCGAGGACCAGGATACGAAAACTGAGATGCAATTTAAATCGTTTCCCAATCACACGGTGGACGATACTCTGGGTTTCCCATGCATGTTTTAGCTGGAGGAAGAATGCCTTGAACCTGGAGAGTTGGGACCCATGGAATGGGTACCATGCAGTATGACTTCAAAGGGTCTGCATTTGCTCACCGAAACTCACCAGTGCTATCAGACTGAAGTGTCCAGCCTTATGTCTCAACCAGCTCTGGGTGTAGATGTGGTCAATCCCGGTTGCATCACATGCCCTGAGTGAATTAGTTAAGAATTGCTCTCTATTTCACTGTCTTTGTGTTTTGTTTTCGAAATTTATTTTGATAATGGGATTTATCGGATTTTCACTGCTGCATTTCCGCTGCTGTACACACGCTTGATTCTCTTACGGAGACATATATATCCATGGGTTTTAAGATTCTTCCTAGTCAGGTATATTCCTAGGCGTTGAATATGTGGTGTTGAGTCCATTTCGTTGAGCAAGGAGTAGGTCTTGTCTATTACATATTTGGCTTATGGAATGTTATCTGTGCTAATTTCCGTCTCTGGTTTTATGCAGCACCCCAAGGCACCTTTCCCCATAAGCAAGCACTAGTTGGTTTTCTAAATTTGAGACCCTGTTCTGTTTTGTAATTCAGTTCATGTGTAGTCAAGTTTACATTCTGTGTATTAGTGATATCTTATGATGTTTCTTTTTCTGTGTGACGTAGTTCACGTAGAATCACCGTACCTGCATCCACTTACTATGCCGCTACGGGCCTGATGACACAGATTTCATTGCTGAGTGATATTGCATTGCACGTACGTGCCACAACTTCTTTATCCATTTTTTGCTTTCTGGGATATTTACCTGATACTGTAGACGAGCTTCTTGTGAACACAGCCGTCCCAAATATTGGGGTGGCTGTCTGTTTTTGATTTTAATTTCCGTAAGCTATAGGACCATAAGTGGATGTGCCATAGGCTGTGTTGCTTTGTTTCTTACGTGTTTCAGGAAACACCATACACTTCTCCAGGGTGGCTGCTGGCAATTTACATCCTGCCAATCAGCATAACAAGGCTCCCTGTTCTCCATATCCTGTCCTACCTTTCTGGATTTTACACTTTTTTCAGATGGCCCTTTTGCCCGGGAGGGCAGTGAGATTTCATTGTAGTGCAGATTTCCTTTACAGGCTTGCTTGGTTGGCCAAAAAGGGCGTATGCGTTTTTTCCTGAATATATTCAGGAAAAAACGCATACGCCCTTTTTGGCCAAGTGCATCATTGTCGACGTTGTGCCTCTTTTCCTATGCTTTCAGGGCAATTCCAGTCTACCCCCTGCAATCGTTTTCCTGAAATTCTGCCCCGCTTTCAAGTCCCCTTCGCAGGCTTACTTCAATATATTTTTGGAGGATAGCTGTCATTTATAACTCTGCAGGTTTGTGAAGTACAGTGCCCCTGAGCTCCTTTCTTCAACTCGCTTTCTTGTGAGCTGGGCACAAAACCGCAGGATTGCTTCAGGCCCTAATCTGTTTCCAGCAGGGCACACTGAGCCTTTGTTTAATTCCTCTTCCTGGTGGGCAATGAGCGTTACATTTGCCCGTGCAGACACCTACAGCTAGTCTCTCATTGGTTCTCCCTATTCCTGTTCATCTTGCACAGAAATGGCAAGCTGTGCCAAACAGGAGGTTAAAGGCAGTGACTCTCCAAGCGGGGAGAGTGTTAGTAAATCATCTGGAATGGTGAACCCGAGGACCAGGATACGAAAACTGAGATGCATTTTAAATCGTTTCCCAATCACACGGTGGACAATACTCTGGGTTTCCCATGCATGTTTTAGCTGGAGGAAGAATGCCTTGAACCTGGAGAGTTGGGACCCATGGAATGGGTACCATGCAGTATGACTTCAAAGGGTCTGCATTTGCTCACCGAAACTCACCAGTGCTATCAGCCTGACGTGTCCAGCCTTATGTCTCAACCAGCTCTGGGTGTAGATGTGGTCAATCCCAGTTGCATCACATGACCTGAGTGAATTATTTAAGAATTGCTCTCTATTTCACTGTCTTTGTGTTTTGTTTTCGAAATTTATTTTGATAATGGGATTTATCGGATTTTCACTGCTGCATTTCCGCTGCTGTACACACGCTTGATTCTCTTACGGAGACATATATATCCATGGGTTTTAAGATTCTTCCTAGTCAGGTATATTCCTAGGCGTTGAATATGTGGTGTTGAGTCCATTTCGTTGAGCAAGGAGTAGGTCTTGTCTATTACATAATTGGCTTATGGAATGTTATCTGTGCTAATTTCCGTCTCTGGTTTTATGCAGCACCCCAAGGCACCTTTCCCCATAAGCAAGCACTAGTTGGTTTTCTAAATTTGAGACCCTGTTCTGTTTTGTAATTCAGTTCATGTGTAGTCAAGTTTACATTCCGTGTATTAGTGATATCTTATGATGTTTCTTTTTCTGTGTGACGTAGTTCACGTAGAATCACCGTACCTGCATCCACTTACTATGCCGCTACGGGCCTGATGACACAGATTTCATTGCTGAGTGATATTGCATTGCACGTACGTGCAACAACTTCTTTATCCATTTTTTGCTTTCTGGGATATTTACCTGATACTGTAGACGAGCTTCTTGTGAACACAGCCGTCCCAAATATTGGGGTGGCTGTCTGTTTTTGATTTTAATTTCCGTAAGCTATAGGACCATAAGTGGAAGTGCCATAGGCTGTGTTGCTTTGTTTCTTACGTGTTTCAGGAAACACCATACACTTCTCCAGGGTGGCTGCTGGCAATTTACATCCTGCCAATCAGCATAACAAGGCTCCCTGTTCTCCATATCCTGTCCTAACTTTCTGGATTTTACACTTTTTTCAGATGGCCCTTTTGCCCGGTGGGGCAGTGAGATTTCATTGTAGTGCAGATTTCCTTTACAGGCTTGCTTGGTTGGCCAAAAAGGGCGTATGCGTTTTTTCCTGAATATATTCAGGAAAAAACGCATACGCCCTTTTTGGCCAAGTGCATCATTGTCGACGTTGTGCCTCTTTTCCTATGCTTTCAGGGCAATTCCAGTCTACCCCCTGCAATCGTTTTCCTGAAATTCAGCCCCGCTTTCAAGTCCCCTTCGCAGGCTTACTTCAATATATTTTTGGAGGATAGCTGTCATTTATAACTCTGCAGGTTTGTGAAGTACAGTGCCCCTGAGCTCCTTTCTTCAACTCGCTTTCTTGTGAGCTGGGCACAAAACCGCAGGATTGCTTCAGGCCCTAATCTGTTTCCAGCAGGGCACACTGAGCCTTTGTTTAATTAATCTACCTGGTGGGCAATGAGCGTTACATTTGCCCGTGCAGACACCTACAGCTAGTCTCTCATTGGTTCTCCCTATTCCTGTTCATCTTGCACAGAAATTGCAAGCTGTGCGAAACAGGAGGTTAAAGGCACTGACTCTCCAAGCGGGGGAGAGTGTTAGTAAAGCATCTGGAATGGTGAACCCGAGGACCTGGAAACGAAAACTGAGATGCATTTTAAATCATTTCCCAATCACACGGTGGACGATACTCTGGGTTTCCCATGCATGTTTTAGCTGGAGAAAGAATCCCTTGAACCTGGAGAGTTGGGACCCATGGAATGGGTACCATGCAGTATGACTTCAAAGGGTCTGCATTTGCTCACCGAAACTCACCAATGCTATCAGCCTGAAGTGTCCAGCCTTATGTCTCAACCAGCTCTGGGTGTAGATGTGGTCAATCCCGGTTGCATCACATGCCCTGAGTGAATTAGTTAAGAATTGCTCTCTATTTCACTGTCTTTGTGTTTTGTTTTCGAAATTTATTTTGATAATGGGATTTATCGGATTTTCACTGCTGCGTTTCGGCCACTGTACACACGCTTGATTCTCTTACGGAGACATATATATCCATGGGTTTTAAGATTCTTCCTAGTCAGGTATATTCCTAGGCGTTGAATATGTGGTGTTGGGTCCATTTCGTTGAGCAAGGAGTAGGTCTTGTGTATTACATATTTGGCTTATGGTAAGTTATCTGTGCTAATTTCAGTCTCTGGTTTTATGCAGCACCCCAACGCACCTTTCCCCATAAGCAAGCACTAGTTGGTTTTCTAAATTTGAGACCCTGTTCTTTTTTGTAATTCAGTTCATGTGTAGTCAAGTTTACATTCCGTGTATTAGTGATATCTTATGATGTTTCTTTTTCTGTGTGACGTAGTTCACGTAGAATCACCGTACCTGCATCCACTCACTATGCCGCTACGGGCCTGATGACACAGATTTCATTGCTGAGTGATATTGCATTGTACGTACGTGCCACAACTTCTTTATCCATTTTTTGCTTTCTGGGATATTTACCTGATACTGTAGACGAGCTTCTTGTGAACACAGCCGTTCCAAATATTGGGGTGGCTGTCTGTTTTTGATTTTAATTTCCGTAAGCTATAGGACCATAAGTGGAAGTGCCATAGGCTGTGTTGCTTTGTTTCTTACGTGTTTCAGGAAACACCATACACTTCTCCAGGGTGGCTGCTGGCAATTTACATCCTGCCAATCAGCATAACAAGGCTCCCTGTTCTCCATATCCTGTCCTACCTTTCTGGATTTTACACTTTTTTCAGATGGCCCTTTTGCCCGGGGGGGGGGCAGTGAGATTTCATTGTAGTGCAGATTTCCTTTACAGGCTTGCTTGGTTGGCCAAAAAGGGCGTATGCGTTTTTTCCTGAATATATTCAGGAAAAAACGCATACGCCCTTTTTGGCCAAGTGCATCATTGTCGACGTTGTGCCTCTTTTCCTATGCTTTCAGGGCAATTCCAGTCTACCCCCTGCAATCGTTTTCCTGAAATTCAGCCCCGCTTTCAAGTCCCCTTCGCAGGCTTACTTCAATATATTTTTGGAGGATAGCTGTCATTTATAACTCTGCAGGTTTGTGAAGTACAGTGCCCCTGAGCTCCTTTCTTCAACTCGCTTTCTTGTGAGCGGGGCACAAAACCGCAGGATTGCTTCAGGCCCTAATCTGTTTCCAGCAGGGCACACTGAGCCTTTGTTTAATTCCTCTTCCTGGTGGGCAATGAGCGTTACATTTGCCCGTGCAGACACCTACAGCTAGTCTCTCATTGGTTCTCCCTATTCCTGTTCATCTTGCACAGAAATTGCAAGCTGTGCCAAACAGGAGGTTAAAGGCACTGACTCTCCAAGCGGGGAGAGTGTTAGTAAAGCATCTGCAATGGTGAACCCGAGGACCAGGAAACGAAAACTGAGATGCATTTTAAATCGTTTCCCAATCACACGGTGGACGATACTCTGGGTTTCCCATGCATGTTTTAGCTGGAGGAAGAATGCCTTGAACCTGGAGAGTTGGGACCCATGGAATGGGTACCATGCAGTATGACTTCAAAGGGTCTGCATTTGCTCACCGAAACTCACCAGTGCTATCAGCCAGAAGTGTCCAGCCTTATGTCTCAACCAGCTCTGGGTGTAGATGTGGTAATCCCGGTTGCATCACATGCCCTGAGTGAATTATTTAAGAATTGCTCTCTATTTCACTGTCTTTGTGTTTTGTTTTCGAAATTTATTTTGATAATTGGGTTTATCGGATTTTCACTGCTGCATTTCCGCCGCTGTACACACGCTTGATTCTCTTACGGAGACATATATATCCATGGGTTTTAAGATTCTTCCTAGTCAGGTATATTCCTAGGCGTTGAATATGTGGTGTTGAGTCCATTTCGTTGAGCAAGGAGTAGGTCTTGTCTATTACATATTTGGCTTATGGAATGTTATCTGTGCTAATTTCAGTCTCTGGTTTTATGCAGCACCCCAACGCACCTTTCCCCATAAGCAAGCACTAGTTGGTTTTCTAAATTTGAGACCCTGTTCTGTTTTGTAATTCAGTTCATGTGTAGTCAAGTTTACATTCCGTGTATTAGTGATATCTTATGATGTTTCTTTTTCTGTGTGACGTAGTTCACGTAGAATCACCGTACCTGCATCCACTTACTATGCCGCTACGGGCCTGATGACACAGATTTCATTGCTGAGTGATATTGCATTGCACGTACATGCCACAACTTCTTTATCCATTTTTTGCTTTCTGGGATATTTACCTGATACTGTAGACGAGCTTCTTGTGAACACAGCCGTCCCAAATATTGGGGTGGCTGTCTGTTTTTGATTTTAATTTCCGTAAGCTATAGGACCATAAGTGGAAGTGCCATAGGCTGTGTTGCTTTGTTTCTTACGTGTTTCAGGAAACACCATACACTTCTCCAGGGTGGCTGCTGGCAATTTACATCCTGCCAATCAGCATAACAAGGCTCCCTGTTCTCCATATCCTGTCCTCCCTTTCTGGATTTTACACTTTTTTCAGATGGCCCTTTTGCCCGGGGGGGCAGTGAGATTTCATTGTAGTGCAGATTTCCTTGACAGGCTTGCTTGGTTGGCCAAAAAGGGCGTATGCGTTTTTTCCTGAATATATTCAGGAAAAAACGCATACGCCCTTTTTGGCCAAGTGCATCATTGTCGACGTTGTGCCTCTTTTCCTATGCTTTCAGGGCAATTCCTGTCTCCCCCCTGCAATCGTTTTCCTGAAATTCAGCCCCGCTTTCAAGTCCCCTTCGCAGGCTTACTTCAATATATTTTTGGAGGATAGCTGTCATTTATAACTCTGCAGGTTTGTGAAGTACAGTGCCCCTGAGCTCCTTTCTTCAACTCGCTTTCTTGTGAGCTGGGCACAAAACCGCAGGATTGCTTCAGGTCCTAATCTGTTTCCAGCAGGGCACACTGAGCCTTTGTTTAATTCCTCTTCCTGGTGGGCAATGAGCGTTACATTTGCCCGTGCAGACACCTACAGCTAGTCTCTCATTGGTTCTCCCTATTCCTGTTCATCTTGCACAGAAATGGCAAGCTGTGCCAAACAGGAGGTTAAAGGCACTGACTCTCCAAGCGGGGAGAGTGTTAGTAAAGCATCTGGAATGGTGAACCCGAGGACCAGGATACGAAAACTGAGATGCATTTTAAATCGTTTCCCAATCACACGGTGGACGATACTCTGGGTTTCCCATGCATGTTTTAGCTGGAGGAAGAATGCCTTGAACCTGGAGAGTTGGGACCCATGGAATGGGTACCATGCAGTATGACTTCAAAGGGTCTGCATTTGCTCACCGAAACTCACCAATGCTATCAGCCTGAAGTGTCCAGCCTTATGTCTCAACCAGCTCTGGGTGTAGATGTGGTCAATCCCGGTTGCATCACATGCCCTGAGTGAATTATTTAAGAATTGCTCTCTATTTCACTGTCTTTGTGTTTTGTTTTCGAAATTTATTTTGATAATGGGATTTATCGGATTTTCACTGCTGCATTTCCGCCGCTGTACACACGCTTGATTCTCTTACGGAGACATATATATCCATGGGTTTTAAGATTCTTCCTAGTCAGGTATATTCCTAGGCGTTGAATATGTGGTGTTGAGTCCATTTCGTTGAGCAAGGAGTAGGTCTTGTCTATTACATATTTGGCTTATGGAATGTTATCTGTGCTAATTTCAGTCTCTGGTTTTATGCAGCACCCCAACGCACCTTTCCCCATAAGCAAGCACTAGTTGGTTTTCTAAATTTGAGACCCTGTTCTGTTTTGTAATTCAGTTCATGTGTAGTGAAGTTTACATTCCGTGTATTAGTGATATCTTATGATGTTTCTTTTTCTGTGTGACGTAGTTCACGTAGAATCACCGTACCTGCATCCACTTACTATGCCGCTACGGGCCTGATGACACAGATTTCATTGCTGAGTGATATTGCATTGCACGTACGTGCCACAACTTCTTTATCCATTTTTTGCTTTCTGTGATATTTACCTGATACTGTAGACGAGATTCTTGTGAACAGAGCCGTCCCAAATATTGGGGTGGCTGTCTGTTTTTGATTTTAATTTCCGTAAGCTATAGGACCATAAGTGGAAGTGCCATAGGCTGTGTTGCTTTGTTTCTTACGTGTTTCAGGAAACACCATACACTTCTCCAGGGTGGCTGCTGGCAATTTACATCCTGCCAATCAGCATAACAAGGCTCCCTGTTCTCCATATCCTGTCCTACCTTTCTGGATTTTACACTTTTTTCAGATGGCCCTTTTGCCCGGGGGGGCAGTGAGATTTCATTGTAGTGCAGATTTCCTTTACAGGCTTGCTTGGTTGGCCAAAAAGGGCGTATGCGTTTTTTCCTGAATATATTCAGGAAAAAACGCATACGCCCTTTTTGGCCAAGTGCATCATTGTCAACGTTCTGCCTCTTTTCCTATGCTTTCAGGGCAATTCCAGTCTACCCCCTGCAATCGTTTTCCTGAAATTCAGCCCCGCTTTCAAGTCCCCTTCGCAGGCTTACTTCAATATATTTTTGGAGGATAGCTGTCATTTATAACTCTGCAGGTTTGTGAAGTACAGTGCCCCTGAGCTCCTTTCTTCAACTCGCTTTCTTGTGAGCTGGGCACAAAACCGCAGGATTGCTTCAGGCCCTAATCTGTTTCCAGCAGGGCACACTGAGCCTTTGTTTAATTCCTCTTCCTGGTGGGCAATGAGCGTTACATTTGCCCGTGCAGACACCTACAGCTAGTCTCTCATTGGTTCTCCCTATTCCTGTTCATCTTGCACAGAAATTGCAAGCTGTGCCAAACAGGAGGTTAAAGGCACTGACTCTCCAAGCGGGGAGAGTGTTAGTAAAGCATCTGGAATGGTGAACCCGAGGACCAGGAAACGAAAACTGAGATGCATTTTAAATCATTTCCCAATCACACGGTGGACGATACTCTGGGTTTCCCATGCATGTTTTAGCTGGAGGAAGAATCCCTTGAACCTGGTGAGTTGGGACCCATGGAATGGGTACCATGCAGTATGACTTCAAAGGGTCTGCATTTGCTCACCGAAACTCACCAATGCTATCAGCCTGAAGTGTCCAGCCTTATGTCTCAACCAGCTCTGGGTGTAGATGTGGTCAATCCCGGTTGCATCACATGCCCTGAGTGAATTATTTAAGAATTGCTCTCTATTTCACTGTCTTTGTGTTTTGTTTTCGAAATTTATTTTGATAATGGGATTTATCGGATTTTCACTGCTGCATTTCCGCCGCTGTACACACGCTTGATTCTCTTACGGAGATATATATATCCATGGGTTTTAAGATTCTTCCTAGTCAGGTATATTCCTAGGCGTTGAATATGTGGTGTTGAGTCCATTTCGTTGAGCAAGGAGTAGGTCTTGTCTATTACATATTTGGCTTATGGAATGTTATCTGTGCTAATTTCAGTCTCTGGTTTTATGCAGCACCCCAACGCACCTTTCCCCATAAGCAAGCACTAGTTGGTTTTCTAAATTTGAGACCCTGTTCTGTTTTGTAATTCAGTTCATGTGTAGTGAAGTTTACATTCCGTGTATTAGTGATATCTTATGATGTTTCTTTTTCTGTGTGACGTAGTTCACGTAGAATCACCGTACCTGCATCCACTTACTATGCCGCTACGGGCCTGATGACACAGATTTCATTGCTGAGTGATATTGCATTGCACGTACGTGCCACAACTTCTTTATCCATTTTTTGCTTTCTGTGATATTTACCTGATACTGTAGACGAGATTCTTGTGAACAGAGCCGTCCGAAATATTGGGGTGGCTGTCTGTTTTTGATTTTAATTTCCGTAAGCTATAGGACCATAAGTGGAAGTGCCATAGGCTGTGTTGCTTTGTTTCTTACGTGTTTCAGGAAACACCATACACTTCTCCAGGGTGGCTGCTGGCAATTTACATCCTGCCAATCAGCATAACAAGGCTCCCTGTTCTCCATATCCTGTCCTACCTTTCTGGATTTTACACTTTTTTCAGATGGCCCTTTTGCCCGGGGGGGCAGTGAGATTTCATTGTAGTGCAGATTTCCTTTACAGGCTTGCTTGGTTGGCCAAAAAGGGCGTATGCGTTTTTTCCTGAATATATTCAGGAAAAAACGCATACGCCCTTTTTGGCCAAGTGCATCATTGTCAATGTTCTGCCTCATTTCCTATGCTTTCAGGGCAATTCCAGTCTACCCCCTGCAATCGTTTTCCTGAAATTCAGCCCCGCTTTCAAGTCCCCTTCGCAGGCTTACTTCAATATATTTTTGGAGGATAGCTGTCATTTATAACTCTGCAGGTTTGTGAAGTACAGTGCCCCTGAGCTCCTTTCTTCAACTCGCTTTCTTGTGAGCTGGGCACAAAACCGCAGGATTGCTTCAGGCCCTAATCTGTTTCCAGCAGGGCACACTGAGCCTTTGTTTAATTCCTCTTCCTGGTGGGCAATGAGCGTTACATTTGCCCGTGCAGACACCTACAGCTAGTCTCTCATTGGTTCTCCCTATTCCTGTTCATCTTGCACAGAAATTGCAAGCTGTGCCAAACAGGAGGTTAAAGGCACTGACTCTCCAAGCGGGGAGAGTGTTAGTAAAGCATCTGGAATGGTGAACCCGAGGACCAGGAAATGAAAACTGAGATGCATTTTAAATCATTTCCCAATCACACGGTGGACGATACTCTGGGTTTCCCATGCATGTTTTAGCTGGAGGAAGAATCCCTTGAACCTGGAGAGTTGGGACCCATGGAATGGGTACCATGCAGTATGACTTCAAAGGGTCTGCATTTGCTCACCGAAACTCACCAATGCTATCAGCCTGAAGTGTCCAGCCTTATGTCTCAACCAGCTCTGGGTGTAGATGTGGTCAATCCCGGTTGCATCACATGCCCTGAGTGAATTAGTTAAGAATTGCTCTCTATTTCACTGTCTTTGTGTTTTGTTTTCGAAATTTATTTTGATAATGGGATTTATCGGATTTTCACTGCTGCGTTTCGGCCGCTGTACACACGCTTGATTCTCTTACGGAGACATATATATCCATGGGTTTTAAGATTCTTCCTAGTCAGGTATATTCCCAGGCGTTGAATATGTGGTGTTGGGTCCATTTCGTTGAGCAAGGAGTAGGTCTTGTCTATTACATATTTGGCTTATGGAATGTTATCTGTGCTAATTTCAGTCTCTGGTTTTATGCAGCACCCCAAGGCACCTTTCCCCATAAGCAAGCACTAGTTGGTTTTCTAAATTTGAGACCCTGTTTTGTTTTGTAATTCAGTTCATGTGTAGTCAAGTTTACATTCCGTGTATTAGTGATATCTTATGATGTTTCTTTTTCTGTGTGACGTAGTTCACGTAGAATCACTGTACCTGCATCCACTCATTATGCCGCTACGGGCCTGATGACACAGATTTCATTGCTGAGTGATATTGCATTGTACGTACGTGCCACAACTTCTTTATCCATTTTTTGCTTTCTGGGATATTTACCTGATACTGTAGACGAGCTTCTTGGGAACACAGCCGTCCCAAATATTGGGGTGGCTGTCTGTTTTTGATTTTAATTTCCGTAAGCTATAGGACCATAAGTGGAAGTGCCATAGGCTGTGTTGCTTTGTTTCTTACGTGTTTCAGGAAACACCATACACTTCTCCAGGGTGGCTGCTGGCAATTTACATCCTGCCAATCAGCATAACAAGGCTCCCTGTTCTCCATATCCTGTCCTACCTTTCTGGATTTTACACTTTTTTCAGATGGCCCTTTTGCCCGGGGGGGCAGTGAGATTTCATTGTAGTGCAGATTTCCTTTACAGGCTTGCTTGGTTGGCCAAAAAGGGCGTATGCGTTTTTTCCTGAATATATTCAGGAAAAAACGCATACGCCCTTTTTGACCAAGTGCATCATTGTCGACGTTGTGCCTCTTTTCCTATGCTTTCAGGGCAATTCCAGTCTATCCCCTGCAATCGTTTTCCTGAAATTCAGCCCCGCTTTCAAGTCCCCTTCGCAGGCTTACTTCAATATATTTTTGGAGGATAGCTGTCATTTATAACTCTGCAGGTTTGTGAAGTACAGTGCCCCTGAGCTCCTTTCTTCAACTCGCTTTCTTGTGAGCTGGGCACAAAACCGCATGATTGCTTCAGGCCCTAATCTGTTTCCAGCAGGGCACACTGAGCCTTTGTTTAATTCCTCTTCCTGGTGGGCAATGAGCCTTACATTTGCCCGTGCAGACACCTGCAGCTAGTCTCTCATTGGTTCTCCCTATTCCTGTTCATCTTGCACAGAAATTGCAAGCTGTGCGAAACAGGAGGTTAAATGCACTGACTCTCCAAGCGGGGAGAGTGTTAGTAAAGCATCTGGAATGGTGAACCCGAGGACCAGGATACGAAAACTGAGATGCATTTTAAATCATTTCCCAATCACACGGTGGACGATACTCTGGGTTTCCCATGCATGTTTTAGCTGGAGGAAGAATCCCTTGAACCTGGAGAGTTGGGACCCATGGAATGGGTCCATGCAGTATGACTTCAAAGGGTCTGCATTTGCTCACCGAAACAAACCAGTGCTATCAGCCTGAAGTGTCCAGCCTTATGTCTCAACCAGCTCTGGGTGTAGATGTGGTAATCCCGGTTGCATCACATGCCCTGAGTGAATTATTTAAGAATTGCTCTCTATTTCACTGTCTTTGTGTTTTGTTTTCGAAATTTATTTTGATATTTGGGTTTATCGGATTTTCACTGCTGCATTTCCGCCGCTGTACACACGCTTGATTCTCTTACGGAGACATATATATCCATGGGTTTTAAGATTCTTCCTAGTCAGGTATATTCCTAGGCGTTGAATATGTGGTGTTGAGTCCATTTCGTTGAGCAAGGAGTAGGTCTTGTCTATTACATATTTGGCTTATGGAATGTTATCTGTGCTAATTTCAGTCTCTGGTTTTATGCAGCACCCCAACGCACCTTTCCCCATAAGCAAGCACTAGTTGGTTTTCTAAATTTGAGACCCTGTTCTGTTTTGTAATTCAGTTCATGTGTAGTCAAGTTTACATTCCGTGTATTAGTGATATCTTATGATGTTTCTATTTCTGTGTGACGTAGTTCACGTAGAATCACCGTACCTGCATCCACTTACTATGCCGCTACAGGCCTGATGACACAGATTTCATTGCTGAGTGATATTGCATTGCACGTACATGCCACAACTTCTTTATCCATTTTTTGCTTTCTGGGATATTTACCTGATACTGTAGACGAGCTTCTTGTGAACACAGCCGTCCCAAATATTGGGGTGGCTGTCTGTTTTTGATTTTAATTTCCGTAAGCTATAGGACCATAAGTGGAAGTGCCATAGGCTGTGTTGCTTTGTTTCTTACGTGTTTCAGGAAACACCATACACTTCTCCAGGGTGGCTGCTGGCAATTTACATCCTGCCAATCAGCATAACAAGGCTCCCTGTTCTCCATATCCTGTCCTCCCTTTCTGGATTTTACACTTTTTTCAGATGGCCCTTTTGCCCCGGGGGGGCAGTGAGATTTCATTGTAGTGCAGATTTCCTTTACAGTCTTGCTTGGTTGGCCAAAAAGGGCGTATGCGTTTTTTCCTGAATATATTCAGGAAAAAACGCATACGCCCTTTTTGGCCAAGTGCATCATTGTCGACGTTGTGCCTCTTTTGTTATGCTTTCAGGGCAATTCCTGTCTCCCCCCTGCAATCGTTTTCCTGAAATTCAGCCCCGCTTTCAAGTCCCCTTCGCAGGCTTACTTCAATATATTTTTGGAGGATAGCTGTCATTTATAACTCTGCAGGTTTGTGAAGTACAGTGCCCCTGAGCTCCTTTCTTCAACTCGCTTTCTTGTGAGCTGGGCACAAAACCGCAGGATTGCTTCAGGCCCTAATCTGTTTCCAGCAGGGCACACTGAGCCTTTGTTTAATTCCTCTTCCTGGTGGGCAATGAGCGTTACATTTGCCCGTGCAGACACCTACAGCTAGTCTCTCATTGGTTCTCCCTATTCCTGTTCATCTTGCACAGAAATGGCAAGCTGTGCGAAACAGGAGGTTAAAGGCACTGACTCTCCAAGCGGGGAGAGTGTTAGTAAAGCATCTGGAATGGTGAACCCGAGGACCAGGAAACGAAAACTGAGATGCATTTTAAATCGTTTCCCAATCACACAGTGGACGATACTCTGGGTTTCCCATGCATGTTTTAGCTGGAGGAAGAATCCCTTGAACCTGGAGAGTTGGGACCCATGGAATGGGTACCATGCAGTATGACTTCAAAGGGTCTGCATTTGCTCACCGAAACTCACCAATGCTATCAGCCTGAAGTGTCCAGCCTTATGTCTCAACCAGCTCTGGGTGTAGATGTGGTCAATCCCGGTTGCATCACATGCCCTGAGTGAATTATTTAAGAATTGCTCTCTATTTCACTGTCTTTGTGTTTTGTTTTCGAAATTTATTTTGATAATGGGATTTATCGGATTTTCACTGCTGCATTTCCGCCGCTGTACACACGCTTGATTCTCTTACGGAGATATATATATCCATGGGTTTTAAGATTCTTACTAGTCAGGTATATTCCTAGGCGTTGAATATGTGGTGTTGAGTCCATTTCGTTGAGCAAGGAGTAGGTCTTGTCTATTACATATTTGGCTTATGGAATGTTATCTGTGCTAATTTCAGTCTCTGGTTTTATGCAGCACCCCAACGCACCTTTCCCCATAAGCAAGCACTAGTTGGTTTTCTAAATTTGAGACCCTGTTCTGTTTTGTAATTCAGTTCATGTGTAGTGAAGTTTACATTCCGTGTATTAGTGATATCTTATGATGTTTCTTTTTCTGTGTGACGTAGTTCACGTAGAATCACCGTACCTGCATCCACTTACTATGCTGCTACGGGCCTGATGACACAGATTTCATTGCTGAGTGATATTGCATTGCACGTACGTGCCACAACTTCTTTATCCATTTTTTGCTTTCTGTGATATTTACCTGATACTGTAGACGAGATTCTTGTGAACAGAGCCGTCCCAAATATTGTGGTGGCTGTCTGTTTTTGATTTTAATTTCCGTAAGCTATAGGACCATAAGTGGAAGTGCCATAGGCTGTGTTGCTTTGTTTCTTACGTGTTTCAGGAAACACCATACACTTCTCCAGGGTGGCTGCTGGCAATTTACATCCTGCCAATCAGCATAACAAGGCTCCCTGTTCTCCATATCCTGTCCTACCTTTCTGGATTTTACACTTTTTTCAGATGGCCCTTTTGCCCGGGGGGGCAGTGAGATTTCATTGTAGTGCAGATTTCCTTTACAGGCTTGCTTGGTTGGCCAAAAAGGGCGTATGCGTTTTTTCCTGAATATATTCAGGAAAAAACGCATACACCCTTTTTGGCCAAGTGCATCATTGTCAACGTTCTGCCTCTTTTCCTATGCTTTCAGGGCAATTCCAGTCTACCCCCTGCAATCGTTTTCCTGAAATTCAGCCCCGCTTTCAAGTCCCCTTCGCAGGCTTACTTCAATATATTTTTGGAGGATAGCTGTCATTTATAACTCTGCAGGTTTGTGAAGTACAGTGCCCCTGAGCTCCTTTCTTCAACTCGCTTTCTTGTGAGCTGGGCACAAAACCGCAGGATTGCTTCAGGCCCTAATCTGTTTCCAGCAGGGCACACTGAGCCTTTGTTTAATTCCTCTTCCTGGTGGGCAATGAGCGTTACATTTGCCCGTGCAGACACCTACAGCTAGTCTCTCATTGGTTCTCCCTATTCCTGTTCATCTTGCACAGAAATTGCAAGCTGTGCCAAACAGGAGGTTAAAGGCACTGACTCTCCAAGCGGGGAGAGTGTTAGTAAAGCATCTGGAATGGTGAACCCGAGGACCAGGAAATGAAAACTGCGATGCATTTTAAATCATTTCCCAATCACACGGTGGACGATACTCTGGGTTTCCCATGCATGTTTTAGCTGGAGGAAGAATCCCTTGAACCTGGAGAGTTGGGACCCATGGAATGGGTACCATGCAGTATGACTTCAAAGGGTCTGCATTTGCTCACCGAAACTCACCAATGCTATCAGCCTGAAGTGTCCAGCCTTATGTCTCAACCAGCTCTGGGTGTAGATGTGGTCAATCCCGGTTGCATCACATGCCCTGAGTGAATTAGTTAAGAATTGCTCTCTATTTCACTGTCTTTGTGTTTTGTTTTCGAAATTTATTTTGATAATGGGATTTATCGGATTTTCACTGCTGCGTTTCGGCCGCTGTACACACGCTTGATTCTCTTACGGAGACATATATATCCATGGGTTTTAAGATTCTTCCTAGTCAGGTATATTCCCAGGCGTTGAATATGTGGTGTTGGGTCCATTTCGTTGAGCAAGGAGTAGGTCTTGTCTATTACATATTTGGCTTATGGAATGTTATCTGTGCTAATTTCAGTCTCTGGTTTTATGCAGCACCCCAAGGCACCTTTCCCCATAAGCAAGCACTAGTTGGTTTTCTAAATTTGAGACCCTGTTTTGTTTTGTAATTCAGTTCATGTGTAGTCAAGTTTACATTCCGTGTATTAGTGATATCTTATGATGTTTCTTTTTCTGTGTGACGTAGTTCACGTAGAATCACTGTACCTGCATCCACTCATTATGCCGCTACGGGCCTGATGACACAGATTTCATTGCTGAGTGATATTGCATTGTACGTACGTGCCACAACTTCTTTATCCATTTTTTGCTTTCTGTGATATTTACCTGATACTGTAGACGAGCTTCTTGTGAACACAGCCGTCCCAAATATTGGGGTGGCTGTCTGTTTTTGATTTTAATTTCCGTAAGCTATAGGACCATAAGTGGAAGTGCCATAGGCTGTGTTGCTTTGTTTCTTACGTGTTTCAGGAAACACCATACACTTCTCCAGGGTGGCTGCTGGCAATTTACATCCTGCCAATCAGCATAACAAGGCTCCCTGTTCTCCATATCCTGTCCTACCTTTCTGGATTTTACACTTTTTTCAGATGGCCCTTTTGCCCGGGGGGGCAGTGAGATTTCATTGTAGTGCAGATTTCCTTTACAGGCTTGCTTGGTGGGCCAAAAAGGGCGTATGCGTTTTTTCCTGAATATATTCAGGAAAAAACGCATACGCCCTTTTTGGCCAAGTGCATCATTGTCGACGTTGTGCCTCTTTTCCTATGCTTTCAGGGCAATTCCAGTCTATCCCCTGCAATCGTTTTCCTGAAATTCAGCCCCGCTTTGAAGTCCCCTTCGCAGGCTTACTTCAATATATTTTTGGAGGATAGCTGTCATTTATGACTCTGCAGGTTTGTGAAGTACAGTGCCCCTGAGCTCCTTTCTTCAACTCGCTTTCTTGTGAGCTGGGCACAAAACCGCATGATTGCTTCAGGCCCTAATCTGTTTCCAGCAGGGCACACTGAGCCTTTGTTTAATTCCTCTTCCTGGTGGGCAATGAGCCTTACATTTGCCCGTGCAGACACCTGCAGCTAGTCTCTCATTGGTTCTCCCTATTCCTGTTCATCTTGCACAGAAATTGCAAGCTGTGCGAAACAGGAGGTTAAATGCACTGACTCTCCAAGCGGGGAGAGGGTTAGTAAAGCATCTGGAATGGTGAACCCGAGGACCAGGATACGAAAACTGAGATGCATTTTAAATCGTTTCCCAATCACACGGTGGACGATACTCTGGGTTTCCCATGCATGTTTTAGCTGGAGGAAGAATCCCTTGAACCTGGAGAGTTGGGACCCATGGAATGGGTCCATGCAGTATGACTTCAAAGGGTCTGCATTTGCTCACCGAAACAAACCAGTGCTATCAGCCTGAAGTGTCCAGCCTTATGTCTCAACCAGCTCTGGGTGTAGATGTGGTAATCCCGGTTGCATCACATGCCCTGAGTGAATTATTTAAGAATTGCTCTCTATTTCACTGTCTTTGTGTTTTGTTTTCGAAATTTATTTTGATATTTGGGTTTATCGGATTTTCACTGCTGCATTTCCGCCGCTGTACACACGCTTGATTCTCTTACGGAGACATATATATCCATGGGTTTTAAGATTCTTCCTAGTCAGGTATATTCCTAGGCGTTGAATATGTGGTGTTGAGTCCATTTCGTTGAGCAAGGAGTAGGTCTTGTCTATTACATATTTGGCTTATGGAATGTTATCTGTGCTAATTTCAGTCTCTGGTTTTATGCAGCACCCCAACGCACCTTTCCCCATAAGCAAGCACTAGTTGGTTTTCTAAATTTGAGACCCTGTTCTGTTTTGTAATTCAGTTCATGTGTAGTCAAGTTTACATTCCGTGTATTAGTGATATCTTATGATGTTTCTTTTTCTGTGTGACGTAGTTCACGTAGAATCACCGTACCTGCATCCACTTACTATGCCGCTACGGGCCTGATGACACAGATTTCATTGCTGAGTGATATTGCATTGCACGTACATGCCACAACTTCTTTATCCATTTTTTGCTTTCTGGGATATTTACCTGATACTGTAGACGAGCTTCTTGTGAACACAGCCGTCCCAAATATTGGGGTGGCTGTCTGTTTTTGATTTTAATTTCCGTAAGCTATAGGACCATAAGTGGAAGTGCCATAGGCTGTGTTGCTTTGTTTCTTACGTGTTTCAGGAAACACCATACACTTCTCCAGGGTGGCTGCTGGCAATTTACATCCTGCCAATCAGCATAACAAGGCTCCCTGTTCTCCATATCCTGTCCTCCCTTTCTGGATTTTACACTTTTTTCAGATGGCCCTTTTGCCCGGGGGGGCAGTGAGATTTCATTGTAGTGCAGATTTCCTTTACAGGCTTGCTTGGTTGGCCAAAAAGGGCGTATGCGTTTTTTCCTGAATATATTCAGGAAAAAACGCATACGCCCTTTTTGGCCAAGTGCATCATTGTCGACGTTGTGCCTCTTTTGTTATGCTTTCAGGGCAATTCCTGTCTCCCCCCTGCAATCGTTTTCCTGAAATTCAGCCCCGCTTTCAAGTCCCCTTCGCAGGCTTACTTCAATATATTTTTGGAGGATAGCTGTCATTTATAACTCTGCAGGTTTGTGAAGTACAGTGCCCCTGAGCTCCTTTCTTCAACTCGCTTTCTTGTGAGCTGGGCACAAAACCGCAGGATTGCTTCAGGCCCTAATCTGTTTCCAGCAGGGCACACTGAGCCTTTGTTTAATTCCTCTTCCTGGTGGGCAATGAGCGTTACATTTGCCCGTGCAGACACCTACAGCTAGTCTCTCATTGGTTCTCCCTATTCCTGTTCATCTTGCACAGAAATTGCAAGCTGTGCCAAACAGGAGGTTAAAGGCACTGACTCTCCAAGCGGGGAGAGTGTTAGTAAAGCATCTGGAATGGTGAACCCGAGGACCAGGAAACGAAAACTGAGATGCATTTTAAATCATTTCCCAATCACACGGTGGACGATACTCTGGGTTTCCCATGCATGTTTTAGCTGGAGGAAGAATCCCTTGAACCTGGAGAGTTGGGACCCATGGAATGGGTACCATGCAGTATGACTTCAAAGGGTCTGCATTTGCTCACCGAAACTCACCAATGCTATCAGCCTGAAGTGTCCAGCCTTATGTCTCAACCAGCTCTGGGTGTAGATGTGGTCAATCCCGGTTGCATCACATGCCCTGAGTGAATTATTTAAGAATTGCTCTCTATTTCACTGTCTTTGTGTTTTGTTTTCGAAATTTATTTTGATAATGGGATTTATCGGATTTTCACTGCTGCATTTCCGCCGCTGTACACACGCTTGATTCTCTTACGGAGACATATATATCCATGGGTTTTAAGATTCTTCCTAGTCAGGTATATTCCTAGGCGTTGAATATGTGGTGTTGAGTCCATTTCGTTGAGCAAGGAGTAGGTCTTGTCTATTACATATTTGGCTTATGGAATGTTATCTGTGCTAATTTCAGTCTCTGGTTTTATGCAGCACCCCAACGCACCTTTCCCCATAAGCAAGCACTAGTTGGTTTTCTAAATTTGAGACCCTGTTCTGTTTTGTAATTCAGTTCATGTGTAGTGAAGTTTACATTCCGTGTATTAGTGATATCTTATGATGTTTCCTTTTCTGTGTGACGTAGTTCACGTAGAATCACCGTACCTGCATCCACTTACTATGCTGTTACGGGCCTGATGACACAGATTTCATTGCTGAGTGATATTGCATTGCACGTACGTGCCACAACTTCTTTATCCATTTTTTGCTTTCTGGGATATTTACCTGATACTGTAGACGAGATTCTTGTGAACAGAGCCGTCCCAAATATTGGGGTGGCTGTCTGTTTTTGATTTTAATTTCCGTAAGCTATAGGACCATAAGTGGAAGTGCCATAGGCTGTGTTGCTTTGTTTCTTACGTGTTTCAGGAAACACCATACACTTCTCCAGGGTGGCTGCTGGCAATTTACATCCTGCCAATCAGCATAACAAGGCTCCCTGTTCTCCATATCCTGTCCTCCCTTTCTGGATTTTACACTTTTTTCAGATGGCCCTTTTGCCCGGGGGGGCAGTGAGATTTCATTGTAGTGCAGATTTCCTTTACAGTCTTGCTTGGTTGGCCAAAAAGGGCGTATGCGTTTTTTCCTGAATATATTCAGGAAAAAACGCATACGCCCTTTTTGGCCAAGTGCATCATTGTCGACGTTGTGCCTCTTTTCCTATGCTTTCAGGGCAATTCCAGTCTACCCCCTGCAATCGTTTTCCTGAAATTCAGCCCCGCTTTCAAGTCCCCTTCGCAGGCTTACTTCAATATATTTTTGGAGGATAGCTGTCATTTATAACTCTGCAGGTTTGTGAAGTACAGTGCCCCTGAGCTCCTTTCTTCAACTCGCTTTCTTGTGAGCTGGGCACAAAACCGCAGGATTGCTTCAGGCCCTAATCTGTTTCCAGCAGGGCACACTGAGCCTTTGTTTAATTCCTCTTCCTGGTGGGCAATGAGCGTTACATTTGCCCGTGCAGACACCTACAGCTAGTCTCTCATTGGTTCTCCCTATTCCTGTTCATCTTGCACAGAAATGGCAAGCTGTGCCAAACAGGAGGTTAAAGGCACTGACTCTCCAAGCGGGGAGAGTGTTAGTAAAGCATCTGGAATGGTGAACCCGAGGACCAGGAAACGAAAACTGAGATGCATTTTAAATCATTTCCCAATCACACGGTGGACGATACTCTGGGTTTCCCATGCATGTTTTAGCTGGAGGAAGAATCCCTTGAACCTGGAGAGTTGGGACCCATGGAATGGGTACCATGCAGTATGACTTCAAAGGGTCTGCATTTGCTCACTGAAACTCACCAATGCTATCAGCCTGAAGTGTCCAGCCTTATGTCTCAACCAGCTCTGGGTGTAGATGTGGTCAATCCCGGTTGCATCACATCCCCTGAGTGAATTATTTAAGAATTGCTCTCTATTTCACTGTCTTTGTGTTTTGTTTTCGAAATTTATTTTGATAATGGGATTTATCGGATTTTCACTGCTGCGTTTCGGCCGCTGTACACACGCTTGATTCTCTTACGGAGACATATATATCCATGGGTTTTAAGATTCTTCCTAGTCAGGTATATTCCCAGGCGTTGAATATGTGGTGTTGGGTCCATTTCGTTGAGCAAGGAGTAGGTCTTGTCTATTACATATTTGGCTTATGGAATGTTATCTGTGCTAATTTCACTCTCTGGTTTTATGCAGCACCCCAAGGCACCTTTCCCCATAAGCAAGCACTAGTTGGTTTTCTAAATTTGAGACCCTGTTTTGTTTTGTAATTCAGTTCATGTGTAGTCAAGTTTACATTCCGTGTATTAGTGATATCTTATGATGTTTCTTTTTCTGTGTGACGTAGTTCACGTAGAATCACTGTACCTGCATCCACTCATTATGCCGCTACGGGCCTGATGACACAGATTTCATTGCTGAGTGATATTGCATTGTACGTACGTGCCACAACTTCTTTATCCATTTTTTGCTTTCTGGGATATTTACCTGATACTGTAGACGAGCTTCTTGTGAACACAGCCGTCCCAAATATTGGGGTGGCTGTCTGTTTTTGATTTTAATTTCCGTAAGCTATAGGACCATAAGTGGAAGTGCCATAGGCTGTGTTGCTTTGTTTCTTACGTGTTTCAGGAAACACCATACACTTCTCCAGGGTGGCTGCTGGCAATTTACATCCTGCCAATCAGCATAACAAGGCTCCCTGTTCTCCATATCCTGTCCTACCTTTCTGGATTTTACACTTTTTTCAGATGGCCCTTTTGCCCGGGGGCGCAGTGAGATTTCATTGTAGTGCAGATTTCCTTTACAGGCTTGCTTGGTGGGCCAAAAAGGGCGTATGCGTTTTTTCCTGAATATATTCAGGAAAAAACGCATACGCCCTTTTTGGCCAAGTGCATCATTGTCGACGTTGTGCCTCTTTTCCTATGCTTTCAGGGCAATTCCAGTCTATCCCCTGCAATCGTTTTCCTGAAATTCAGCCCCGCTTTCAAGTCCCCTTCGCAGGCTTACTTCAATATATTTTTGGAGGATAGCTGTCATTTATGACTCTGCAGGTTTGTGAAGTACAGTGCCCCTGAGCTCCTTTCTTCAACTCGCTTTCTTGTGAGCTGGGCACAAAACCGCATGATTGCTTCAGGCCCTAATCTGTTTCCAGCAGGGCACACTGAGCCTTTGTTTAATTCCTCTTCCTGGTGGGCAATGAGCCTTACATTTGCCCGTGCAGACACCTGCAGCTAGTCTCTCATTGGTTCTCCCTATTCCTGTTCATCTTGCACAGAAATTGCAAGCTGTGCGAAACAGGAGGTTAAATGCACTGACTCTCCAAGCGGGGAGAGTGTTAGTAAAGCATCTGGAATGGTGAACCCGAGGACCAGGATACGAAAACTGAGATGCATTTTAAATCGTTTCCCAATCACACGGTGGACGATACTCTGGGTTTCCCATGCATGTTTTAGCTGGAGGAAGAATCCCTTGAACCTGGAGAGTTGGGACCCATGGAATGGGTCCATGCAGTATGACTTCAAAGGGTCTGCATTTGCTCACCGAAACAAACCAGGGCTATCAGCCTGAAGTGTCCAGCCTTATGTCTCAACCAGCTCTGGGTGTAGATGTGGTAATCCCGGTTGCATCACATGCCCTGAGTGAATTATTTAAGAATTGCTCTCTATTTCACTGTCTTTGTGTTTTGTTTTCGAAATTTATTTTGTTAATTGGGTTTATCGGATTTTCACTGCTGCATTTCCGCCGCTGTACACACGCTTGATTCTCTTACGGAGACATATATATCCATGGGTTTTAAGATTCTTCCTAGTCAGGTATATTCCTAGGCGTTGAATATGTGGTGTTGAGTCCATTTCGTTGAGCAAGGAGTAGGTCTTGTCTATTACATATTTGGCTTATGGAATGTTATCTGTGCTAATTTCAGTCTCTGGTTTTATGCAGCACCCCAACGCACCTTTCCCCATAAGCAAGCACTAGTTGGTTTTCTAAATTTGAGACCCTGTTCTGTTTTGTAATTCAGTTCATGTGTAGTCAAGTTTACATTCCGTGTATTAGTGATATCTTATGATGTTTCTTTTTCTGTGTGACGTAGTTCACGTAGAATCACCGTACCTGCATCCACTTACTATGCCGCTACGGGCCTGATGACACAGATTTCATTGCTGAGTGATATTGCATTGCACGTACATGCCACAACTTCTTTATCCATTTTTTGCTTTCTGGGATATTTACCTGATACTGTAGACGAGCTTCTTGTGAACACAGCCGTCCCAAATATTGGGGTGGCTGTCTGTTTTTGATTTTAATTTCCGTAAGCTATAGGACCATAAGTGGAAGTGCCATAGGCTGTGTTGCTTTGTTTCTTACGTGTTTCAGGAAACACCATACACTTCTCCAGGGTGGCTGCTGGCAATTTACATCCTGCCAATCAGCATAACAAGGCTCCCTGTTCTCCATATCCTGTCCTACCTTTCTGGATTTTACACTTTTTTCAGATGGCCCTTTTGCCCGGGGTTGCAGTGAGATTTCATTGTAGTGCAGATTTCCTTTACAGGCTTGCTTAGTTGGCCAAAAAGGGCGTATGCGTTTTTTCCTGAATATATTCAGGAAAAAACGCATATGCCCTTTTTGGCCAAGTGCATCATTGTCGACGTTGTGCCTCTTTTCCTATGCTTTCAGGGCAATTCCAGTCTCCCCCCTGCAATCGTTTTCCTGAAATTCAGCCCCGCTTTCAAGTCCCCTTCGCAGGCTTACTTCAATATATTTTTGGAGGATAGCTGTCATTTATAACTCTGCAGGTTTGTGAAGTACAGTGCCCCTGAGCTCCTTTCTTCAACTCGCTTTCTTGTGAGCTGGGCACAAAACCGCAGGATTGCTTCAGGCCCTAATCTGTTTCCAGCAGGGCACACTGAGCCTTTGTTTAATTCCTCTTCCTGGTGGGCAATGAGCGTTACATTTGCCCGTGCAGACACCTACAGCTAGTCTCTCATTGGTTCTCCCTATTCCTGTTCATCTTGCACAGAAATGGCAAGCTGTGCGAAACAGGAGGTTAAAGGCACTGACTCTCCAAGCGGGGAGAGTGTTAGTAAAGCATCTGGAATGGTGAACCCGAGGACCAGGAAACGAAAACTGAGATGCATTTTAAATCGTTTCCCAATCACACAGTGGACGATACTCTGGGTTTCCCATGCATGTTTTAGCTGGAGGAAGAATCCCTTGAACCTAGAGAGTTGGGACCCATGGAATGGGTACCATGCAGTATGACTTCAAAGGGTCTGCATTTGCTCACCGAAACTCACCAATGCTATCAGCCTGAAGTGTCCAGCCTTATGTCTCAACCAGCTCTGGGTGTAGATGTGGTCAATCCCGGTTGCATCACATGCCCTGAGTGAATTAGTTAAGAATTGCTCTCTATTTCACTGTCTTTGTGTTTTGTTTTCGAAATTTATTTTGATAATGGGATTTATCGGATTTTCACTGCTGCGTTTCGGCCGCTGTACACACGCTTGATTCTCTTACGGAGACATATATATCCATGGGTTTTAAGATTCTTCCTAGTCAGGTATATTCCTAGGCGTTGAATATGTGGTGTTGGGTCCATTTCGTTGAGCAAGGAGTAGGTCTTGTCTATTACATATTTGGCTTATGGAAAGTTATCTGTGCTAATTTCAGTCTCTGGTTTTATGCAGCACCCCAAGGCACCTTTCCCCATAAGCAAGCACTAGTTGGTTTTCTAAATTTGAGACCCTGTTCTTTTTTGTAATTCAGTTCATGTGTAGTCAAGTTTACATTCCGTGTATTAGTGATATCTTATGATGTTTCTTTTTCTGTGTGACGTAGTTCACGTAGAATCACCGTACCTGCATCCACTCACTATGCCGCTACGGGCCTGATGACACAGATTTCATTGCTGAGTGATATTGCATTGTACGTACGTGCCACAACTTCTTTATCCATTTTTTGCTTTCTGGGATATTTACCTGATACTGTAGACGAGCTTCTTGTGAACACAGCCGTCCCAAATATTGGGGTGGCTGTCTGTTTTTGATTTTAATTTCCGTAAGCTATAGGACCATAAGTGGAAGTGCCATAGGCTGTGTTGCTTTGTTTCTTACGTGTTTCAGGAAACACCATACACTTCTCCAGGGTGGCTGTTGGCAATTTACATCCTGCCAATCAGCATAACAAGGCTCCCTGTTCTCCATATCCTGTCCTACATTTCTGGATTTTACACTTTTTTCAGATGGCCCTTTTGCCCCGGGGGGCAGTGAGATTTCATTGTAGTGCAGATTTCCTTTACAGGCTTGCTTGGTTGGCCAAAAAGGGCGTATGCGTTTTTTCCTGAATATATTCAGGAAAAAACGCATACGCCCTTTTTGACCAAGTGCATCATTGTCGACGTTGTGCCTCTTTTCCTATGCTTTCAGGGCAATTCCAGTCTACCCCCTGCAATCGTTTTCCTGAAATTCAGCCCCGCTTTCAAGTCCCCTTCGCAGGCTTACTTCAATATATTTTTGGAGGATAGCTGTCATTTATAACTCTGCAGGTTTGTGAAGTACAGTGCCCCTGAGCTCCTTTCTTCAACACGCTTTCTTGTGAGCTGGGCACAAAACCGCATGATTGCTTCAGGCCCTAATCTGTTTCCAGCAGGGCACACTGAGCCTTTGTTTAATTCCTATTCCTGGTGGGCAATGAGCTTTACATTTGCCCGTGCAGACACCTACAGCTAGTCTCTCATTGGTTCTCCCTATTCCTGTTCATCTTGCACAGAAATTGCAAGCTGTGCGAAACAGGAGGTTAAAGGCACTGACTCTCCAAGCGGGGAGAGTGTTAGTAAAGCATCTGGAATGGTGAACCCGAGGACCAGGATACGAAAACTGAGATGCATTTTAAATCGTTTCCCAATCACACGGTGGACGATACTCTTGGTTTCCCATGCATGTTATAGCTGGAGGAAGAATCCCTTCAACCTGGAGAGTTGGGACCCATGGAATGGGTCCATGCAGTATGACTTCAAAGGGTCTGCATTTGCTCACCGAAACTCACCAGTGCTATCAGCCTGAAGTGTCCAGCCTTATGTCTGAACCAGCTCTGGGTGTAGATGTGGTAATCCCGGTTGCATCACATGCCCTGAGTGAATTATTTAAGAATTGCTCTCTATTTCACTGTCTTTGTGTTTTGTTTTCCAAATTTATTTTAATAATGGGATTTATCGGATTTTCACTGCTGCGTTTCGGCCGCTGTACACACGCTTGATTCTCTTACGGAGACATACATATGCATGGGTTTTAAGATTCTTCCTAGTCAGGTATATTCCTAGGCGTTGAATATGTGGTGTTGAGTCCATTTCGTTGAGCAAGGAGTAGGTCTTGTCTATTACATATTTGGCTTATGGAATGTTATCTGTGCTAATTTCAGTCTCTGGTTTTATGCAGCACCCCAACGCACCTTTCCCCATAAGCAAGCAGTAGTTGGTTTTCTAAATTTGAGACCCTGTTCTGTTTTGTAATTCAGTTCATGTGTAGTCAAGTTTACATTCCGTGTATTAGTGATATCTTATGATGTTTCTTTTTCTGTGTGACGTAGTTCACGTAGAATCACCGTACCTGCATCCACTTACTATGCCGCTACGGGCCTGATGACACAGATTTCATTGCTGAGTGATATTGCATTGCACGTACGTGCCACAACTTCTTTATCCATTTTTTGCTTTCTGTGATATTTACCTGATACTGTAGACGAGCTTCTTGTGAACACAGCCGTCCCAAATATTGGGGTGGCTGTCTGTTTTTGATTTTAATTTCCGTAAGCTATAGGACCATAAGTGGAAGTGCCATAGGCTGTGTTGCTTTGTTTCTTAAGTGTTTCAGGAAACACCATACACTTCTCCAGGGTGGCTGCTGGCAATTTACATCCTGCCAATCAGCATAACAAGGCTCCCTGTTCTCCATATCCTGTCCTACCTTTCAGGATTTTACACTTTTTTCAGATGGCCCTCTTGCCCGAGGGGCAGTGAGACTTCATTGTAGTGCAGATTTCCTTTACAGGCTTGCTTGGTTGGCCAAAAAGGGCGTATGCGTTTTTTCCTGAATATATTCAGGAAAAAACGCATACGCCCTTTTTGGCCAAGTGCATCATTGTCGACGTTGTGCCTCTTTTCCTATGCTTTCAGGGCAATTCCAGTCTACCCCCTGCAATCGTTTTCCTGAAATTCAGCCCCGCTTTCAAGTCCCCTTCGCAGGCTTACTTCAATATATTTTTGGAGGATAGCTGTCATTTATAACTCTGCAGGTTTGTGAAGTACAGTGCCCCTGAGCTCCTTTCTTCAACTCGCTTTCTTGTGAGCTGGGCACAAAACCGCAGGATTGCTTCAGGCCCTAATCTGTTTCCAGCAGGGCACACTGAGCCTTTGTTTAATTCCTCTTCCTGGTGGGCAATGAGCGTTACATTTGCCCGTGCAGACACCTACAGCTAGTCTCTCATTGGTTCTCCCTATTCCTGTTCATCTTGCACAGAAATTGCAAGCTGTGCCAAACAGGAGGTTAAAGGCACTGACTCTCCAAGCGGGGAGAGTGTTAGTAAAGCATCTGGAATGGTGAACCCGAGGACCAGGAAACGAAAACTGAGATGCATTTTAAATCATTTCCCAATCACACGGTGGACGATACTCTGGGTTTCCCATGCATGTTTTAGCTGGAGGAAGAATCCCTTGAACCTGGAGAGTTGGGACCCATGGAATGGGTACCATGCAGTATGACTTCAAAGGGTCTGCATTTGCTCACTGAAACTCACCAATGCTATCAGCCTGAAGTGTCCAGCCTTATGTCTCAACCAGCTCTGGGTGTAGATGTGGTCAATCCCGGTTGCATCACATCCCCTGAGTGAATTATTTAAGAATTGCTCTCTATTTCACTGTCTTTGTGTTTTGTTTTCGAAATTTATTTTGATAATGGGATTTATCGGATTTTCACTGCTGCGTTTCGGCCGCTGTACACACGCTTGATTCTCTTACGGAGACATATATATCCATGGGTTTTAAGATTCTTCCTAGTCAGGTATATTCCCAGGCGTTGAATATGTGGTGTTGGGTCCATTTCGTTGAGCAAGGAGTAGGTCTTGTCTATTACATATTTGGCTTATGGAATGTTATCTGTGCTAATTTCACTCTCTGGTTTTATGCAGCACCCCAAGGCACCTTTCCCCATAAGCAAGCACTAGTTGGTTTTCTAAATTTGAGACCCTGTTTTGTTTTGTAATTCAGTTCATGTGTAGTCAAGTTTACATTCCGTGTATTAGTGATATCTTATGATGTTTCTTTTTCTGTGTGACGTAGTTCACGTAGAATCACTGTACCTGCATCCACTCATTATGCCGCTACGGGCCTGATGACACAGATTTCATTGCTGAGTGATATTGCATTGTACGTACGTGCCACAACTTCTTTATCCATTTTTTGCTTTCTGGGATATTTACCTGATACTGTAGACGAGCTTCTTGTGAAAACAGCCGTCCCAAATATTGGGGTGGCTGTCTGTTTTTGATTTTAATTTCCGTAAGCTATAGGACCATAAGTGGAAGTGCCATAGGCTGTGTTGCTTTGTTTCTTACGTGTTTCAGGAAACACCATACACTTCTCCAGGGTGGCTGCTGGCAATTTACATCCTGCCAATCAGCATAACAAGGCTCCCTGTTCTCCATATCCTGTCCTACCTTTCTGGATTTTACACTTTTTTCAGATGGCCCTTTTGCCCGGGGGGGCAGTGAGATTTCATTGTAGTGCAGATTTCCTTTACAGGCTTGCTTGGTGGGCCAAAAAGGGCGTATGCGTTTTTTCCTGAATATATTCAGGAAAAAACGCATACGCCCTTTTTGGCCAAGTGCATCATTGTCGACGTTGTGCCTCTTTTCCTATGCTTTCAGGGCAATTCCAGTCTATCCCCTGCAATCGTTTTCCTGAAATTCAGCCCCGCTTTCAAGTCCCCTTCGCAGGCTTACTTCAATATATTTTTGGAGGATAGCTGTCATTTATGACTCTGCAGGTTTGTGAAGTACAGTGCCCCTGAGCTCCTTTCTTCAACTCGCTTTCTTGTGAGCTGGGCACAAAACCGCATGATTGCTTCAGGCCCTAATCTGTTTCCAGCAGGGCACACTGAGCCTTTGTTTAATTCCTCTTCCTGGTGGGCAATGAGCCTTACATTTGCCCGTGCAGACACCTGCAGCTAGTCTCTCATTGGTTCTCCCTATTCCTGTTCATCTTGCACAGAAATTGCAAGCTGTGCGAAACAGGAGGTTAAATGCACTGACTCTCCAAGCGGGGAGAGTGTTAGTAAAGCATCTGGAATGGTGAACCCGAGGACCAGGATACGAAAACTGAGATGCATTTTAAATCGTTTCCCAATCACACGGTGGACGATACTCTGGGTTTCCCATGCATGTTTTAGCTGGAGGAAGAATCCCTTGAACCTGGAGAGTTGGGACCCATGGAATGGGTCCATGCAGTATGACTTCAAAGGGTCTGCATTTGCTCACCGAAACAAACCAGGGCTATCAGCCTGAAGTGTCCAGCCTTATGTCTCAACCAGCTCTGGGTGTAGATGTGGTAATCCCGGTTGCATCACATGCCCTGAGTGAATTATTTAAGAATTGCTCTCTATTTCACTGTCTTTGTGTTTTGTTTTCGAAATTTATTTTGTTAATTGGGTTTATCGGATTTTCACTGCTGCATTTCCGCCGCTGTACACACGCTTGATTCTCTTACGGAGACATATATATCCATGGGTTTTAAGATTCTTCCTAGTCAGGTATATTCCTAGGCGTTGAATATGTGGTGTTGAGTCCATTTCGTTGAGCAAGGAGTAGGTCTTGTCTATTACATATTTGGCTTATGGAATGTTATCTGTGCTAATTTCAGTCTCTGGTTTTATGCAGCACCCCAACGCACCTTTCCCCATAAGCAAGCACTAGTTGGTTTTCTAAATTTGAGACCCTGTTCTGTTTTGTAATTCAGTTCATGTGTAGTCAAGTTTACATTCCGTGTATTAGTGATATCTTATGATGTTTCTTTTTCTGTGTGACGTAGTTCACGTAGAATCACCGTACCTGCATCCACTTACTATGCCGCTACGGGCCTGATGACACAGATTTCATTGCTGAGTGATATTGCATTGCACGTACATGCCACAACTTCTTTATCCATTTTTTGCTTTCTGGGATATTTACCTGATACTGTAGACGAGCTTCTTGTGAACACAGCCGTCCCAAATATTGGGGTGGCTGTCTGTTTTTGATTTTAATTTCCGTAAGCTATAGGACCATAAGTGGAAGTGCCATAGGCTGTGTTGCTTTGTTTCTTACGTGTTTCAGGAAACACCATACACTTCTCCAGGGTGGCTGCTGGCAATTTACATCCTGCCAATCAGCATAACAAGGCTCCCTGTTCTCCATATCCTGTCCTACCTTTCTGGATTTTACACTTTTTTCAGATGGCCCTTTTGCCCGGGGTTGCAGTGAGATTTCATTGTAGTGCAGATTTCCTTTACAGGCTTGCTTAGTTGGCCAAAAAGGGCGTATGCGTTTTTTCCTGAATATATTCAGGAAAAAACGCATATGCCCTTTTTGGCCAAGTGCATCATTGTCGACGTTGTGCCTCTTTTCCTATGCTTTCAGGGCAATTCCAGTCTCCCCCCTGCAATCGTTTTCCTGAAATTCAGCCCCGCTTTCAAGTCCCCTTCGCAGGCTTACTTCAATATATTTTTGGAGGATAGCTGTCATTTATAACTCTGCAGGTTTGTGAAGTACAGTGCCCCTGAGCTCTTTCTTCAACTCGCTTTCTTGTGAGCTGGGCACAAAACCGCAGGATTGCTTCAGGCCCTAATCTGTTTCCAGCAGGGCACACTGAGCCTTTGTTTAATTCCTCTTCCTGGTGGGCAATGAGCGTTACATTTGCCCGTGCAGACACCTACAGCTAGTCTCTCATTGGTTCTCCCTATTCCTGTTCATCTTGCACAGAAATGGCAAGCTGTGCGAAACAGGAGGTTAAAGGCACTGACTCTCCAAGCGGGGAGAGTGTTAGTAAAGCATCTGGAATGGTGAACCCGAGGACCAGGAAACGAAAACTGAGATGCATTTTAAATCGTTTCCCAATCACACAGTGGACGATACTCTGGGTTTCCCATGCATGTTTTAGCTGGAGGAAGAATCCCTTGAACCTAGAGAGTTGGGACCCATGGAATGGGTACCATGCAGTATGACTTCAAAGGGTCTGCATTTGCTCACCGAAACTCACCAATGCTATCAGCCTGAAGTGTCCAGCCTTATGTCTCAACCAGCTCTGGGTGTAGATGTGGTCAATCCCGGTTGCATCACATGCCCTGAGTGAATTAGTTAAGAATTGCTCTCTATTTCACTGTCTTTGTGTTTTGTTTTCGAAATTTATTTTGATAATGGGATTTATCGGATTTTCACTGCTGCGTTTCGGCCGCTGTACACACGCTTGATTCTCTTACGGAGACATATATATCCATGGGTTTTAAGATTCTTCCTAGTCAGGTATATTCCTAGGCGTTGAATATGTGGTGTTGGGTCCATTTCGTTGAGCAAGGAGTAGGTCTTGTCTATTACATATTTGGCTTATGGAAAGTTATCTGTGCTAATTTCAGTCTCTGGTTTTATGCAGCACCCCAAGGCACCTTTCCCCATAAGCAAGCACTAGTTGGTTTTCTAAATTTGAGACCCTGTTCTTTTTTGTAATTCAGTTCATGTGTAGTCAAGTTTACATTCCGTGTATTAGTGATATCTTATGATGTTTCTTTTTCTGTGTGACGTAGTTCACGTAGAATCACCGTACCTGCATCCACTCACTATGCCGCTACGGGCCTGATGACACAGATTTCATTGCTGAGTGATATTGCATTGTACGTACGTGCCACAACTTCTTTATCCATTTTTTGCTTTCTGGGATATTTACCTGATACTGTAGACGAGCTTCTTGTGAACACAGCCGTCCCAAATATTGGGGTGGCTGTCTGTTTTTGATTTTAATTTCCGTAAGCTATAGGACCATAAGTGGAAGTGCCATAGGCTGTGTTGCTTTGTTTCTTACGTGTTTCAGGAAACACCATACACTTCTCCAGGGTGGCTGTTGGCAATTTACATCCTGCCAATCAGCATAACAAGGCTCCCTGTTCTCCATATCCTGTCCTACATTTCTGGATTTTACACTTTTTTCAGATGGCCCTTTTGCCCCGGGGGGCAGTGAGATTTCATTGTAGTGCAGATTTCCTTTACAGGCTTGCTTGGTTGGCCAAAAAGGGCGTATGCGTTTTTTCCTGAATATATTCAGGAAAAAACGCATACGCCCTTTTTGACCAAGTGCATCATTGTCGACGTTGTGCCTCTTTTCCTATGCTTTCAGGGCAATTCCAGTCTACCCCCTGCAATCGTTTTCCTGAAATTCAGCCCCGCTTTCAAGTCCCCTTCGCAGGCTTACTTCAATATATTTTTGGAGGATAGCTGTCATTTATAACTCTGCAGGTTTGTGAAGTACAGTGCCCCTGAGCTCCTTTCTTCAACACGCTTTCTTGTGAGCTGGGCACAAAACCGCATGATTGCTTCAGGCCCTAATCTGTTTCCAGCAGGGCACACTGAGCCTTTGTTTAATTCCTATTCCTGGTGGGCAATGAGCTTTACATTTGCCCGTGCAGACACCTACAGCTAGTCTCTCATTGGTTCTCCCTATTCCTGTTCATCTTGCACAGAAATTGCAAGCTGTGCGAAACAGGAGGTTAAAGGCACTGACTCTCCAAGCGGGGAGAGTGTTAGTAAAGCATCTGGAATGGTGAACCCGAGGACCAGGATACGAAAACTGAGATGCATTTTAAATCGTTTCCCAATCACACGGTGGACGATACTCTTGGTTTCCCATGCATGTTATAGCTGGAGGAAGAATCCCTTCAACCTGGAGAGTTGGGACCCATAGAATGGGTCCATGCAGTATGACTTCAAAGGGTCTGCATTTGCTCACCGAAACTCACCAGTGCTATCAGCCTGAAGTGTCCAGCCTTATGTCTGAACCAGCTCTGGGTGTAGATGTGGTAATCCCGGTTGCATCACATGCCCTGAGTGAATTATTTAAGAATTGCTCTCTATTTCACTGTCTTTGTGTTTTGTTTTCCAAATTTATTTTAATAATGGGATTTATCGGATTTTCACTGCTGCGTTTCGGCCGCTGTACACACGCTTGATTCTCTTACGGAGACATACATATGCATGGGTTTTAAGATTCTTCCTAGTCAGGTATATTCCTAGGCGTTGAATATGTGGTGTTGAGTCCATTTCGTTGAGCAAGGAGTAGGTCTTGTCTATTACATATTTGGCTTATGGAATGTTATCTGTGCTAATTTCAGTCTCTGGTTTTATGCAGCACCCCAACGCACCTTTCCCCATAAGCAAGCAGTAGTTGGTTTTCTAAATTTGAGACACTGTTCTGTTTTGTAATTCAGTTCATGTGTAGTCAAGTTTACATTCCGTGTATTAGTGATATCTTATGATGTTTCTTTTTCTGTGTGACGTAGTTCACGTAGAATCACCGTACCTGCATCCACTTACTATGCCGCTACGGGCCTGATGACACAGATTTCATTGCTGAGTGATATTGCATTGCACGTACGTGCCACAACTTCTTTATCCATTTTTTGCTTTCTGTGATATTTACCTGATACTGTAGACGAGCTTCTTGTGAACACAGCCGTCCCAAATATTGGGGTGGCTGTCTGTTTTTGATTTTAATTTCCGTAAGCTATAGGACCATAAGTGGAAGTGCCATAGGCTGTGTTGCTTTGTTTCTTAAGTGTTTCAGGAAACACCATACACTTCTCCAGGGTGGCTGCTGGCAATTTACATCCTGCCAATCAGCATAACAAGGCTCCCTGTTCTCCATATCCTGTCCTACCTTTCAGGATTTTACACTTTTTTCAGATGGCCCTCTTGCCCGAGGGGCAGTGAGACTTCATTGTAGTGCAGATTTCCTTTACAGGCTTGCTTGGTTGGCCAAAAAGGGCGTATGCGTTTTTTCCTGAATATATTCAGGAAAAAACGCATACGCCCTTTTTGGCCAAGTGCATCATTGTCGACGTTGTGCCTCTTTTCCTATGCTTTCAGGGCAATTCCAGTCTACCCCCTGCAATCGTTTTCCTGAAATTCAGCCCCGCTTTCAAGTCCCCTTCGCAGGCTTACTTCAATATATTTTTGGAGGATAGCTGTCATTTATAACTCTGCAGGTTTGTGAAGTACAGTGCCCCTGAGCTCCTTTCTTCACCTCGCTTTCTTGTGAGCTGGGCACAAAACCGCAGGATTGCTTCAGGCCCTAATCTGTTTCCAGCAGGGCACACTGAGCCTTTGTTTAATTCCTCTTCCTGGTGGGCAATGAGCGTTACATTTGCCCGTGCAGACACCTACAGCTAGTCTCTCATTGGTTCTCCCTATTCCTGTTCATCTTGCACAGAAATTGCAAGCTGTGCCAAACAGGAGGTTAAAGGCACTGACTCTCCAAGCGGGGAGAGTGTTAGTAAAGCATCTGGAATGGTGAACCCGAGGACCAGGATACGAAAACTGAGATGCATTTTAAATCATTTCCCAATCACACGGTGGACGATACTCTTGGTTTCCCATGCATGTTTTAGCTGGAGGAAGAATCCCTTGAACCTGGAGAGTTGGGACCCATGGAATGGGTACCATGCAGTATGACTTCAAAGGGTCTGCATTTGCTCACCGAAACTCACCAGTGCTATCAGCCTGAAGTGTCCAGCCTTATGTCTCAACCAGCTCTGGGTGTAGATGTGGTCAATCCCGGTTGCATCACATGCCCTGAGTGAATTATTTAAGAATTGCTCTCTATTTCACTGTCTTTGTGTTTTGTTTTCCAAATTTATTTTAATAATGGGATTTACCGGATTTTCACTGCTGCGTTTCGGCCGCTGTACACACGCTTGATTCTCTTACAGAGACATATATATCCATGGGTTTTAAGATTCTTCCTAGTCAGGTATATTCCTAGGCGTTGAATATGTGGTGTTGGGTCCATTTCGTTGAGCAAGGAGTAGGTCTTGTCTATTACATATTTGGCTTATGGAATGTTATCTGTGCTAATTTCAGTCTCTGGTTTTATGCAGCACCCCAAGGCACCTTTCCCCATAAGCAAGCACTAGTTGGTTTTCTAAATTTGAGACCCTGTTCTGTTTTGTAATTCAGTTTATGTGTAGTCAAGTTTACATTCCGTGTATTAGTGATATCTTATGATGTTTCTTTTTCTGTGTGACGTAGTTCACGTAGAATCACCGTACCTGCATCCACTCACTATGCCGCTACGGGCCTGATGACACAGATTTCATTGCTGAGTGATATTGCATTGTACGTACGTGCCACAACTTCTTTATCCATTTTTTGCTTTCTGGGATATTTACCTGATACTGTAGACGAGCTTCTTGGGAACACAGCCGTCCCAAATATTGGGGTGGCTGTCTGTTTTTGATTTTAATTTCCGTAAGCTATAGGACCATAAGTGGAAGTGCCATAGGCTGTGTTGCTTTGTTTCTTTCGTGTTTCAGGAAACACCATACACTTCTCCAGGGTGGCTGCTGGCAATTTACATCCTGCCAATCAGCATAACAAGGCTCCCTGTTCTCCATATCCTGTCCTACCTTTCAGGATTTTACACTTTTTTCAGATGGCCCTTTTGCCCGGGGGGGCAGTGAGATTTCATTGTAGTGCAGATTTCCTTTACAGGCTTGCTTGGTTGGCCAAAAAGGCGTATACGTTTTTACCTGAATATATTCAGGAAAAAACGCATACGCCC
The DNA here is from genome assembly GCF_963924675.1 of Phocoena phocoena. NCBI lineage: Eukaryota > Metazoa > Chordata > Mammalia > Artiodactyla > Phocoenidae > Phocoena > Phocoena phocoena. The sequence goes on along the minus strand of NW_027077707.1, from coordinate 823,454 downwards.
TTTTTGGCCAAGTGCATCATTGTCGACGTTGTGCCTCTTTTCCTATGCTTTCAGGGCAATTCCAGTCTACCCCCTGCAATCGTTTTCCTGAAATTCAGCCCCGCTTTCAAGTCCCCTTCGCAGGCTTACTTCATTATATTTTTGGAGGATAGCTGTCATTTATAACTCTGCAGGTTTGTGAAGTACAGTGCCCCTGAGCTCCTTTCTTCAACTCGCTTTCTTGTGAGCTGGGCACAAAACCGCAGGATTGCTTCAGGCCCTAATCTGTTTCCAGAAGGGCACACTGAGCCTTTGTTTAATTCCTCTTCCTGGTGGGCAATGAGCGTTACATTTGCCCGTGCAGACACCTACAGCTAGTCTCTCATTGGTTCTCCCTATTCCTGTTCATCTTGCACAGAAATTGCAAGCTGTGCGAAACAGGAGGTTAAAGGCACAGACTCTCCAAGCGGGGAGAGTGTTAGTAAAGCATCTGGAATGGTGAACCCGAGGACCAGGATACGAAAACTGAGATGCATTTTAAATCATTTCCCAATCAAACGGTGGACGATACTCTTGATTTCCCATGCATGTTTTAGCTGGAGGAAGAATCCCTTGAACCTGGAAAGTTGGGACCCATGGAATGGGTACCATGCAGTATGACTTCAAAGGGTCTGCATTTGCTCACCGAAACTCACCAGTGCTATCAGCCTGAAGTGTCCAGCCTTATGTCTCAACCAGCTCTGGGTGTAGATGTGGTCAATCCCGGTTGCATCACATGCCCTGAGTGAATTATTTAAGAATTGCTCTCTATTTCACTGTCTTTGTGTTTTGTTTTCCAAATTTATTTTAATAATGGGATTTATCGGATTTTCACTGCTGCGTTTCCGCCGCTGTACACACGCTTGATTCTCTTACGGAGACATATATATCCATGGGTTTTAAGATTCTTCCTAGTCAGGTATATTCCTAGGCGTTGAATATGTGGTGTTGGGTCCATTTCGTTGAGCAAGGAGTAGGTCTTGTCTATTACATATTTGGCTTATGGAAAGTTATCTGTGCTAATTTCAGTCTCCGGTTTTATGCAGCACCCCAAGGCTCCTTTCCCCATAAGCAAGCACTAGTTGGTTTTCTAAATTTGAGATCCTGTTTTTTTGTAATTCAGATCATGTGTAGTCAAGTTTACATTCCGTGTATTAGTGATATCTTATGATGTTTCTTTTTCTGTGTGACGTAGTTCACGTAGAATCACCGTACCTGCATCCACTTACTATGCCGCTACGGGCCTGATGACACAGATTTCATTGCTGAGTGATATTGCATTGCACGTACGTGCCACAACTTCTTTATCCATTTTTTGCTTTCTGGGATATTTACCTGATACTGTAGACGAGCTTCTTGTGAACACAGCCGTCCCAAATATTGGGGTGGCTGTCTGTTTTTGATTTTAATTTCCGTAATCTATAGGACCATAAGTTGAAGTGCCATAGGCTGTGTTGCTTTGTTTCTTACGTGTTTCAGGAAACACCATACACTTCTCCAGGGTGGCTGCTGGCAATTTACATCCTGCCAATCAGCATAACAAGGCTCCCTGTTCTCCATATCCTGTCCTACCTTTCTGGATTTTACACTTTTTTCAGATGGCCCTTTTGCCCGGGGGGGCAGTGAGATTTCATTGTAGTGCAGATTTCCTTTACAGGCTTGCTTGGTTGGCCAAAAAGGGCGTATGCGTTTTTTCCTGAATATATTCAGGAAAAAACGCATACGCCCTTTTTGGCCAAGTGCATCATTGTCGACGTTGTGCCTCTTTTCCTATGCTTTCAGGGCAATTCCAGTCTACCCCCTGCAATCGTTTTCCTGAAATTCAGCCCCACTTTCAAGTCCCCTTCGCAGGCTTACTTCAATATATTTTTGGAGGATAGCTGTCATTTATAACTCTGCAGGTTTATGAAGTACAGTGCCCCTGAGCTCCTTTCTTCACCTCGCTTTCTTGTGAGCTGGGCACAAAACCGCAGGATTGCTTCAGGCCCTAATCTGTTTCCAGCAGGGCACACTGAGCCTTTGTTTAATTCCTCTTCCTGGTGGGCAATGAGCGTTACATTTGCCCGTGCAGACACCTACAGCTAGTCTCTCATTGGTTCTCCCTATTCCTGTTCATCTTGCACAGAAATTGCAAGCTGTGCCAAACAGGAGGTTAAAGGCACTGACTCTCCAAGCGGGGAGAGTGTTAGTAAAGCATCTGGAATGGTGAACCCGAGGACCAGGAAACGAAAACTGAGATGCATTTTAAATCATTTCCCAATCACACGGTGGACGATACTCTGGGTTTCCCATGCATGTTTTAGCTGGAGGAAGAATCCCTTGAACCTGGAGAGTTGGGACCCATGGAATGGGTACCATGCAGTATGACTTCAAAGGGTCTGCATTTGCTCACCGAAACTCACCAATGCTATCAGCCTGAAGTGTCCAGCCTTATGTCTCAACCAGCTCTGGGTGTAGATGTGGTCAATCCCGGTTGCATCACATGCCCTGAGTGAATTATTTAAAAATTGCTCTCTATTTCACTGTCTTTGTGTTTTGTTTTCGAAATTTATTTTGATAATGGGATTTATCGGATTTTCACTGCTGCGTTTCGGCCGCTGTACACACGCTTGATTCTCTTATGGAGACATATATATCCATGGGTTTTAAGATTCTTCCTAGTCAGGTATATTCCCAGGCGTTGAATATGTGGTGTTGAGTCCATTTCGTTGAGCAAGGAGTAGGTCTTGTCTATTACATATTTGGCTTATGGAATGTTATCTGTGCTAATTTCAGTCTCTGGTTTTATGCATAACCCCAAGGCACCTTTCCCCATAAGCAAGCACTAGTTGGTTTTCTAAATTTGAGACCCTGTTCTGTTTTGTAATTCAGTTCATGTGTAGTCAAGTTTACATTCCGTGTATTAGTGATATCTTATGATGTTTCTTTTTCTGTGTGACGTAGTTCACGTAGAATCACTGTACCTGCATCCACTCATTATGCCGCTATGGGCCTGATGACACAGATTTCATTGCTGAGTGATATTGCATTGTACGTACGTGCCACAACTTCTTTATCCATTTTTTGCTTTCTGGGATATTTACCGGATACTGTAGACGAGCTTCTTGGGAACACAGCCGTCCCAAATATTGGGGTGGCTGTCTGTTTTTGATTTTAATTTCCGTAAGCTATAGGACCATAAGTGGAAGTGCCATAGGCTGTGTTGCTTTGTTTCTTACGTGTTTCAGGAAACACCATACACTTCTCCAGGGTGGCTGCTGGCAATTTACATCCTGCCAATCAGCATAACAAGGCTCCCTGTTCTCCATATCCTGTCCTACCTTTCTGGATTTTACACTTTTTTCAGATGGCCCTTTTGCCCGGGGGGGCAGTGAGATTTCATTGTAGTGCAGATTTCCTTTACAGGCTTGCTTGGTTGGCCAAAAAGGGCGTATGCGTTTTTTCCTGAATATATTCAGGAAAAAACGCATACGCCCTTTTTGGCCAAGTGCATCATTGTCGACGTTGTGCCTCTTTTCCTATGCTTTCAGGGCAATTCCAGTCTATCCCCTGCAATCGTTTTCCTGAAATTCAGCCCCGCTTTCAAGTCCCCTTCGCAGGCTTACTTCAATATATTTTTGGAGGATAGCTGTCATTTATGACTCTGCAGGTTTATGAAGTACAGTGCCCCTGAGCTCCTTTCTTCAACTCGCTTTCTTGTGAGCTGGGCACAAAACCGCATGATTGCTTCAGGCCCTAATCTGTTTCCAGCAGGGCACACTGAGCCTTTGTTTAATTCCTCTTCCTGGTGGGCAATGAGCCTTACATTTGCCCGTGCAGACACCTGCAGCTAGTCTCTCATTGGTTCTCCCTATTCCTGTTCATCTTGCACAGAAATTGCAAGCTGTGCGAAACAGGAGGTTAAAGGCACTGACTCTCCAAGCGGGGAGAGTGTTAGTAAAGCATCTGGAATGGTGAACCCGAGGACCAGGATACGAAAACTGAGATGCATTTTAAATCGTTTCCCAATCACACGGTGGACGATACTCTTGGTTTCCCATGCATGTTTTAGCTGGAGGAAGAATCCCTTGAACCTGGAGAGTTGGGACCCATGGAATGGGTCCATGCAGTATGACTTCAAAGGGTCTGCATTTGCTCACCGAAACAAACCAGTGCTATCAGCCTGAAGTGTCCAGCCTTATGTCTCAACCAGCTCTGGGTGTAGATGTGGTAATCCCGGTTGCATCACATGCCCTGAGTGAATTATTTAAGAATTGCTCTCTATTTCACTGTCTTTGTGTTTTGTTTTCGAAATTTATTTTGATAATTGGGTTTATCGGATTTTCACTGCTGCATTTCCGCCGCTGTACACACGCTTGATTCTCTTACGGAGACATATATATCCATGGGTTTTAAGATTCTTCCTAGTCAGGTATATTCCTAGGCGTTGAATATGTGGTGTTGAGTCCATTTCGTTGAGCAAGGAGTAGGTCTTGTCTATTACATATTTGGCTTATGGAAAGTTATCTGTGCTAATTTCAGTCTCTGGTTTTATGCAGCACCCCAACGCACCTTTCCCCATAAGCAAGCACTAGTTGGTTTTCTAAATTTGAGACCCTGTTCTGTTTTGTAATTCAGTTCATGTGTAGTCAAGTTTACATTCCGTGTATTAGTGATATCTTATGATGTTTCTTTTTCTGTGTGACGTAGTTCACGTAGAATCACCGTACCTGCATCCACTTACTATGCCGCTACGGGCCTGATGACACAGATTTCATTGCTGAGTGATATTGCATTGCACGTACATGCCACAACTTCTTTATCCATTTTTTGCTTTCTGGGATATTTACCTGATACTGTAGACGAGCTTCTTGTGAACACAGCCGTCCCAAATATTGGGGTGGCTGTCTGTTTTTGATTTTAATTTCCGTAAGCTATAGGACCATAAGTGGAAGTGCCATAGGCTGTGTTGCTTTGTTTCTTACGTGTTTCAGGAAACACCATACACTTCTCCAGGGTGGCTGCTGGCAATTTACATCCTGCCAATCAGCATAACAAGGCTCCCTGTTCTCCATATCCTGTCCTACCTTTCTGGATTTTACACTTTTTTCAGATGGCCCTTTTGCCCGGGGGGGGGGCAGTGAGATTTCATTGTAGTGCAGATTTCCTTTACAGGCTTGCTTGGTTGGCCAAAAAGGGCGTATGCGTTTTTTCCTGAATATATTCAGGAAAAAACGCATACGCCCTTTTTGGCCAAGTGCATCATTGTCGACGTTGTGCCTCTTTTCCTATGCTTTCAGGGCAATTCCAGTCTACCCCCTGCAATCGTTTTCCTGAAATTCAGCCCCGCATTCAAGTCCCCTTCGCAGGCTTACTTCAATATATTTTTGGAGGATAGCTGTCATTTATAACTCTGCAGGTTTGTGAAGTACAGTGCCCCTGAGCTCCTTTCTTCAACTCGCTTTCTTGTGAGCTGGGCACAAAACCGCAGGATTGCTTCAGGCCCTAATCTGTTTCCAGCAGGGCACACTGAGCCTTTGTTTAATTCCTCTTCCTGGTGGGCAATGAGCGTTACATTTGCCCGTGCAGACACCTACAGCTAGTCTCTCATTGGTTCTCCCTATTCCTGTTCATCTTGCACAGAAATGGCAAGCTGTGCCAAACAGGAGGTTAAAGGCACTGACTCTCCAAGCGGGGAGAGTGTTAGTAAAGCATCTGGAATGGTGAACCCGAGGACCAGGAAACGAAAACTGAGATGCATTTTAAATCGTTTCCCAATCACACGGTGGACGATACTCTGGGTTTCCCATGCATGTTTTAGCTGGAGGAAGAATCCCTTGAACCTGGAGAGTTGGGACCCATGGAATGGGTCCATGCAGTATGACTTCAAATGGTCTGCATTTGCTCACCGAAACTCACCAATGCTATCAGGCTGAAGTGTCCAGCCTTATGTCTCAACCAGCTCTGGGTGTAGATGTGGTCAATCCCGGTTGCATCACATGCCCTGAGTGAATTATTTAAGAATTGCTCTCTATTTCACTGTCTTTGTGTTTTGTTTTCGAAATTTATTTTGATAATGGGATTTATCGGATTTTCACTGCTGCGTTTCGGCCGCTGTACACACGCTTGATTCTCTTACGGAGACATATATATCCGTGGGTTTTAAGATTCTTCCTAGTCAGGTATATTCCTAGGCGTTGAATATGTGGTGTTGAGTCCATTTCGTTGAGCAAGGAGTAGGTCTTGTCTATTACATATTTGGCTTATGGAATGTTATCTGTGCTAATTTCAGTCTCTGGTTTTATGCAGCACCCCAAGGCACCTTTCCCCATAAGCAAGCACTAGTTGGTTTTCTAAATTTGAGACCCTGTTCTGTTTTGTAATTCAGTTCATGTGTAGTCAAGTTTACATTCCGTGTATTAGTGATATCTTATGATGTTTCTTTTTCTGTGTGACGTAGTTCACGTAGAATCACCGTACATGCATCCACTCACTATGCCGCTACGGGCCTGATGACACAGATTTCATTGCTGAGTGATATTGCATTGTACGTACATGCCACAACTTCTTTATCCATTTTTTGCTTTCTGGGATATTTACCTGATACTGTAGACGAGCTTCTTGTGAACACAGCCGTCCCAAATATTGGGGTGGCTGTCTGTTTTTGATTTTAATTTCCGTAAGCTATAAGACCATAAGTGGAAGTGCCATAGGCTGTGTTGCTTTGTTTCTTACGTGTTTCAGGAAACACCATACACTTCTCCAGGGTGGCTGCTGGCAATTTACATCCTGCCAATCAGCATAACAAGGCTCCCTGTTCTCCATATCTTGTCCTACCTTTCTGGATTTTACACTTTTTTCAGATGGCCCTTTTGGCCGGGGGGGGGGGCAGTGAGATTTCATTGTAGTGCAGATTTCCTTTACAGGCTTGCTTGGTTGGCCAAAAAGGGCGTATGCGTTTTTTCCTGAATATATTCAGGAAAAAACGCATACGCCCTTTTTGGCCAAGTGCATCATTGTCGACGTTGTGCCTCTTTTCCTATGCTTTCAGGGCAATTCCAGTCTACCCCCTGCAATCGTTTTCCTGAAATTCAGCCCCGCTTTCAAGTCCCCTTCGCAGGCTTACTTCAATATATTTTTGGAGGATAGCTGTCATTTATAACTCTGCAGGTTTGTGAAGTACAGTGCCCCTGAGCTACTTTCTTCAACTCGCTTTCTTGTGAGCTGGGCACAAAACCGCATGATTGCTTCAGGCCCTAATCTGTTTCCAGCAGGGCACACTGAGCCTTTGTTTAATTCCTCTTCCTGGTGGGCAATGAGCGTTACATTTGCCCGTGCAGACACCTACAGCTAGTCTCTCATTGGTTCTCCCTATTCCTGTTCATCTTGCACAGAAATTGCAAGCTGTGCGAAACAGGAGGTTAAAGGCACTGACTCTCCAAGCGGGGAGAGTGTTAGTAAAGCATCTGGAATGGTGAACCCGAGGACCAGGATACGAAAACTGAGATGCATTTTAAATCGTTTCCCAATCACACGGTGGACGATACTCTTGGTTTCCCATGCATGTTTTAGCTGGAGGAAGAATCCCTTGAACCTGGAGAGTTGGGACCCATGGAATGGGTCCATGCAGTATGACTTCAAAGGGTCTGCATTTGCTCACCGAAACTCACCAGTGCTATCAGCCTGAAGTGTCCAGCCTTATGTCTCAACCAGCTCTGGGTGTAGATGTGGTAATCCCGGTTGCATCACATGCCCTGAGTGAATTATTTAAGAATTGCTCTCTATTTCACTGTCTTTGTGTTTTGTTTTCCAAATTTATTTTAATAATGGGATTTATCGGATTTTCACTGCTGCGTTTCGGCCGCTGTACACACGCTTGATTCTCTTACGGAGACATATATATGCATGGGTTTTAAGATTCTTCCTAGTCAGGTATATTCCTAGGCGTTGAATATGTTGTGTTGAGTCCATTTCGTTGAGCAAGGAGTAGGTCTTGTCTATTACATATTTGGCTTATGGAATGTTATCTGTGCTAATTTCAGTCTCTGGTTTTATGCAGCACCCCAAGGCACCTTTCCCCATAAGCAAGCACTAGTTGGTTTTCTAAATTTGAGACCCTGTTCTGTTTTGTAATTCAGTTTATGTGTAGTCAAGTTTACATTCGGTGTATTAGTGATATCTTATGATGTTTCTTTTTCTGTGTGACGTAGTTCACGTAGAATCACCGTACCTGCATCCACTCACTATGCCGCTACGGGCCTGATGACACAGATTTCATTGCTGAGTGATATTGCATTGTACGTACGTGCCACAACTTCTTTATCCATTTTTTGCTTTCTGGGATATTTACCTGATACTGTAGACGAGCTTCTTGTGAACACAGCCGTCCCAAATATTGGGGTGGCTGTCTGTTTTTGATTTTAATTTCCGTAAGCTATAGGACCATAAGTGGAAGTGCCATAGGCTGTGTTGCTTTGTTTCTTACGTGTTTCAGGAAACACCATACACTTCTCCAGGGTGGCTGCTGGCAATTTACATCCTGCCAATCAGCATAACAAGGCTCCCTGTTCTCCATATCCTGTCCTAGCTTTCAGGATTTTACACTTTTTTCAGATGGCCCTTTTGCCCGGGGGGCAGTGAGACTTCATTGTAGTGCAGATTTCCTTTACAGGCTTGCTTGGTTGGCCAAAAAGGGCGTATGCTTTTTTTCCTGAATATATTCAGGAAAAAACGCATACGCCCTTTTTATCCAAGTGCATCATTGTCGACGTTGTGCCTATTTTCCTTTGCTTGCAGGGCAATTCCAGTCTACCCCCTGCAATCGTTTTCCTGAAATTCTGCCCCGCTTTCAAGTCCCTTTCGCAGGCTTACTTCAATATACTTTTGGATGATAGCTGTCATTTATAACTCTGCAGGTTTGTGAAGTACAGTGCCCCTGAGCTCCTTTCTTCAACTCGCTTTCTTGTGAGCTTGGCACAAAACCGCAGGATTGCTTCAGGCCATAATCTGTTTCCATCAGGGCACACTGAGCCTTTGTTTAATTCCTCTTCCTGGTCGGCAATGAGCGTTACATTTGCCCGTGCAGACACCTACAGCTAGTCTCTCATTGGTTCTCCCTATTCCTGTTCATCTTGCACAGAAATTGCAAGCTGTGCCAAACAGGAGGTTAAAGGCACTGACTCTCCAAGCGGGGAGAGTGTTAGTAAAGCATCTGGAATGGTGAACCCGAGGACCAGGATACGAAAACTGAGATGCATTTTAAATCGTTTCCCAATCACACGGTGGACGATACTCTGGGTTTCCCATGCATGTTTTAGCTGGAGGAAGAATCCCTTGAACCTGGAGAGTTGGGACACATGGAATGGGTACCATGCAGTATGACTTCAAAGGGTCTGCATTTGCTCACCGAAACTCACCAATGCTATCAGCCTGAAGTGTCCAGCCTTATGTCTCAACCAGCTCTGGGTGTAGATGTGGTCAATCCCGGTTGCATCACATGCCCTGAGTGAATTATTTAAGAATTGCTCTCTATTTCACTGTCTTTGTGTTTTGTTTTCGAAATTTATTTTGATAATGGGATTTATCGGATTTTCACTGCTGCGTTTCGGCCGCTGTACACACGCTTGATTCTCTTACGGAGACATATATATCCATGGGTTTTAAGATTCTTCCTAGTCAGGTATATTCCTAGGCGTTGAATATGTGATGTTGAGTCCATTTCGTTGAGCAAGGAGTAGGTCTTGTCTATTACATATTTGGCTTATGGAATGTTATCTGTGCTACTTTCAGTCTCTGGTTTTATGCAGCACCCCAACGCACCTTTCCCCATAAGCAAGCACTAGTTGGTTTTCTAAATTTGAGACCCTGTTCTGTTTTGTAATTCAGTTCATGTGTAGTCAAGTTTACATTCCGTGTATTAGTGATATCGTATGATGTTTCTTTTTCTGTGTGACGTAGTTCACGTAGAATCACCGTACCTGCATCCACTCACTATGCCGCTACGGGCCTGATGACACAGATTTCATTGCTGAGTTTTATTGCATTGCACGTACGTGCCACAACTTCTTTATCCATTTTTTGCTTTCTGGGATATTTACCTGATACTGTAGACGAGCTTCTTGTGAACACAGCCGTCCCAAATATTGGGGTGGCTGTCTGTTTTTGATTTTAATTTCCGTAAGCTATAGGACCATAAGTGGAAGTGCCATAGGCTGTGTTGCTTTGTTTCTTACGTGTTTCAGGAAACACCATACACTTCTCCAGGGTGGCTGCTGGCAATTTACATCCTGCCAATCAGCATAACAAGGCTCCCTGTTCTCCATATCCTGTCCTACCTTTCTGGATTTTACACTTTTTTCAGATGGCCCTCTTGCCCGAGGTGCAGTGAGACTTCATTGTAGTGCAGATTTCCCTTACAGGCTTGCTTGCTTGGCCAAAAATGGCGTATGCGTTTTTTCCTGAATATATTCAGGAAAAAACGCATACGCCCTTTTTGGCCAAGTGCATCATTGTCGACGTTGTGCCTCTTTTCCTATGCTTTCAGGGCAATTCCAGTCTACCCCCTGCAATCGTTTTCCTGAAATTCTGCCCGCTTTCAAGTCCCCTTCGCAGGCTTACTTCAATATACTTTTGGAAGATAGCTGTCATTTATAACTCTGTAGGTTTGTGAATTACAGTGCCCCTGAGCTCCTTTCTTCACCTCGCTTTCTTGTGAGCTGGGCACAAAACCGCAGGATTGCTTCAGGCCCTAATCTGTTTCCAGCAGGGCACACTGAGCCTTTGTTTAATTCCCCTTCCTGGTGGGCAAGGAGCGTTACATTTGCCCGTGCAGACACCTACAGCTAGTCTCTCATTGGTTCTCCCTATTCCTGTTCATCTTGCACAGAAATTGCAAGCTGTGCCAAAGAGGAGGTTAAAGGCACTGACTCTCCAAGCGGGGAGAGTGTTAGTAAAGCATCTGGAATGTTGAACCCGAGGACCAGGATACGAAAACTGAGATGCATTTTAAATCGTTTCCCAATCACACGGTGGACGATACTCTGGGTTTCCCATGCATGTTTTAGCTGGAGGAAGAATCCCTTGAACCTGGAGAGTTGGGACCCATGGAATGGGTACCATGCAGTATGACTTGAAAGGGTCTGCATTTGCTCACCGAAACTCACCAATGCTATCAGCCTGAAGTGTCCAGCCTTATGTCTCAACCAGCTCTGGGTGTAGATGTGGTCAATCCCGGTTGCATCACATGCCCTGAGTGAATTATTTAAGAATTGCTCTCTAATTCACTGTCTTTGTGTTTTGTTTTCGAAATTTATTTTGATAATGGGATTTATAGGATTTTCACTACTGCGTTTCGGCCGCTGTACACACGCTTGATTCTCTTACTGAGACATATATATCCATGGGTTTTAAGATTCTTCCTAATCAGGTATATTCCTAGGCGTTGAATATGTGGTGTTGGTTCCATTTCGTTGAGCAAGGAGTAGGTCTTGTCTATTACAGATTTGGCTTATGGAAAGTTATCTGTGCCAATTTCAGTCTCTGGTTTTATGCAGCACCCCAACGCACCTTTACCCATAAGCAAGCACTAGTTGGTTTTCTAAATTTGAGACCCTGTTCTGTTTTGTAATTCAGTTCATGTGTAGTCAAGTTTACATTCCGTGTATTAGTGATATCTTATGATGTTTCTTTTTCTGTGTGACGTAGTTCACGTAGAATCACCGTACCTGCATCCACTCACTATGCCGCTACGGGCCTGATAACACAGATTTCATTGCTGAGTGATATTGCAGTGTACGTACGTGCCACAACTTCTTTATCCATTTTTTGCTTCCTGGGATATTTACCTGATACTGTAGACGAGCTTCTTGTGAACACAGCCGTCCCAAATATTGGGGTGGCTGTCTGTTTTTGATTTTAATTTCCGTAAGCTATAAGACCATAAGTGGAAGTGCCATAGGCTGTGTTGCTTTGTTTCTTACGTGTTTCAGGAAACACCATACACTTCTCCAGAGTGGCTGCTGGCAATTTACATCCTGCCAATCAGCATAACAAGGCTCCCTGTTCTCCATATCCTGTCCTACCTTTCTGGATTTTACACTTTTTTCAGATGGCCCTTTTGCCCGGGGGGGCAGTGAGATTTCATTGTAGTGCCGATTTCCTTTACAGGCTTGCTTGGTTGGCCAAAAAGGGCGTATGCGTTTTTTCCTGAATATATTCAGGAAAAAACGCATACGCCCTTTTTGGCCAAGTGCATCATTGTCGACGTTGTGCCTCTTTTCCTATGCTTTCAGGGCAATTCCAGTCTACCCCCTGCAATCGTTTTCATGAAATTCAGCTCCGCTTTCAAGTCCCCTTCGCAGGCTTACTTCAATATATTTTTGGAGGATAGCTGTCATTTATGACTCTGCAGGTTTGTGAAGTACAGTGCCCCTGAGCTCCTTTCTTCAACTCGCTTTCTTGTGAGCTGGGCACAAAACCGCATGATTGCTTCAGGCCCTAATCTGTTTCCAGCAGGGCACACTGAGCCTTTGTTTAATTCCTCTTCCTGGTGGGCAATGAGCGTTACATTTGCCCGTGCAGACACCTACAGCTAGTCTCTCATTGGTTCTCCCTATTCCTGTTCATCTTGCACAGAAATTGCAAGCTGTGCGAAACAGGAGGTTAAATGCACTGACTCTCCAAGCGGGGAGAGTGTTAGTAAAGCATCTGGAATGGTGAACCCGAGGACCAGGATACGAAAACTGAGATGCATTTTAAATCATTTCCCAATCACACGGTGGACGATACTCTTGGTTCCCCATGCATGTTTTAGCTGGAGGAAGAATCCCTTGAACCTGGAGAGTTGGGACCCATGGAATGGGTCCATGCAGTATGACTTCAAAGGGTCTGCATTTGCTCACCGAAACAAACCAGTGCTATCAGCCTGAAGTGTCCAGCCTTATGTCTCAACCAGCTCTGGGTGTAGATGTGGTAATCCCGGTTGCATCACATGCCCTGAGTGAATTATTTAAGAATTGCTCTCTATTTCACTGTCTTTGTGTTTTGTTTTCCAAATTTATTTTAATAATGGGATTTATCGGATTTTCACTGCTGCGTTTCGGCCGCTGTACACACGCTTGATTCTCTTACGGAGACATATATATCCATGGGTTTTAAGATTCTTCCTAGTCAGGTATATTCCTAGGCGTTGAATATGTGGTGTTGGGTCCATTTCGTTGAGCAAGGAGTAGGTCTTGTCTATTACATATTTGGCTTATGGAAAGTTATCTGTGCTAATTTCAGTCTCTGGTTTTATGCAGCACCCCAAGGCACCTTTCCCCATAAGCAAGCACTAGTTGGTTTTCTAAATTTGAGACCCTGTTCTGTTTTGTAATTCAGTTTATGTGTAGTCAAGTTTACATTCCGTGTATTAGTGATATCTTATGATGTTTCTTTTTCTGTGTGACGTAGTTCACGTAGAATCACCGTACCTGCATCCACTCACTATGCCGCTACGGGCCTGATGACACAGATTTAATTGCTGAGTGATATTGCATTGTACGTACGTGCCACAACTTCTTTATCCATTTTTTGCTTTCTGGGATATTTACCTGATACTGTAGACGAGCTTCTTGTGAACACAGCCGTCCCAAATATTGGGGTGGCTGTCTGTTTTTGATTTTAATTTCCGTAAGCTATAGGACCATAAGTGGAAGTGCCATAGGCTGTGTTGCTTTGTTTCTTTCGTGTTTCAGGAAACACCATACACTTCTCCAGGGTGGCTGCTGGCAATTTACATCCTGCCAATCAGCATAACAAGGCTCCCTGTTCTCCATATCCTGTCCTACCTTTCTGGATTTTACACTTTTTTCAGATGGCCCTTTTGCCCGGGGGGGCAGTGAGATTTCATTGTAGTGCAGATTTCCTTTACAGGCTTGCTTGGTTGGCCAAAAAGGGCGTATGCGTTTTTTCCTGAATATATTCAGGAAAAAACGCATACGCCTTTTTTGGCCAAGTGCATCATTGTCGACGTTGTGCCTCTTTTCCTATGCTTTCAGGGCAATTCCAGTCTACCCCCTGCAACCGTTTTCCTGAAATTCAGCCCCGCTTTCAAGTCCCCTTCGCAGGCTTACTTCAATATATTTTTGGAGGATAGCTGTCATTTATAACTCTGCAGGTTTGTGAAGTACAGTGCCCCTGAGCTCCTTTCTTCAACTCGCTTTCTTGTGAGCTGGGCACAAAACCGCAGGATTGCTTCAGGCCCTAATCTGTTTCCAGCAGGGCACGCTGAGCCTTTGTTTAATTCCTCTTCCTGGTGGGCAATGAGCGTTACATTTGCCCGTGCAGACACCTACAGCTAGTCTCTCATTGGTTCTCCCTATTCCTGTTCATCTTGCACAGAAATGGCAAGCTGTGCCAAACAGGAGGTTAAAGGCACTGACTCTCCAAGCGGGGAGAGTGTTAGTAAAGCATCTGGAATGGTGAACCCGAGGACCAGGATACGAAAACTGAGATGCATTTTAAATCGTTTCCCAATCACACGGTGGACGATACTCTGGGTTTCCCATGCATGTTTTAGCTGGAGGAAGAATGCCTTGAACCTGGAGAGTTGGGACCCATGGAATGGGTACCATGCAGTATGACTTCAAAGGGTCTGCATTTGCTCACCGAAACTCACCAATGCTATCAGCCTGAAGTGTCCAGCCTTATGTCTCAACCAGCTCTGGGTGTAGATGTGGTCAATCCCGGTTGCATCACATGCCCTTAGTGAATTAGTTAAGAATTGCTCTCTATTTCACTGTCTTTGTGTTTTGTTTTCGAAATTTATTTTGATAATGGGATTTATCGGATTTTCACTGCTGCGTTTCGGCCGCTGTACACACGCTTGATTCTCTTACGGAGACATATATATCCATGGGTTATAAGATTCTTCCTAGTCAGGTATATTCCTAGGCGTTGAATATGTGGTGTTGAGTCCATTTCGTTGAGCAAGGAGTAGGTCTTGTCTATTACATATTTGGCTTATGGAATGTTATCTGTGCTAATTTCAGTCTCTGGTTTTATGCAGCACCCCAACGCACCTTTCCCCATAAGCAAGCACTAGTTGGTTTTCTAAATTTTTAGACCCTATTCTGTTTTGTAATTCAGTTCATGTGTAGTCAAGTTTACATTCCGTGTATTAGTGATATATTATGATGTTTCTTTTTCTGTGTGACGTAGTTCACGTAGAATCACCGTACCTGCATCCACTTACTATGCCGCTACGGGCCTGATGACACAGATTTCATTGCTGAGTGATATTGCATTGCACGTACGTGCCACAACTTCTTTATCCATTTTTTGCTTTCTGGGATATTTACCTGATACTATAGACGAGCTTCTTGTGAACACAGCCGTCCCAAATATTGGGGTGGCTGTCTGTTTTTGATTTTAATTTCCGTAAGCTATAGGACCATAAGTGGAAGTGCCATAGGCTGTGTTGCTTTGTTTCTTACGTGTTTCAGGAAACACCATACACTTCTCCAGGGTGGCTGCTGGCAATTTACATCCTGCCAATCAGCATAACAAGGCTCCCTGTTCTCCATATCCTGTCCTACCTTTCAGGATTTTACACTTTTTTCAGATGGCCCTTTTGCCCGGGGGGCAGTGAGATTTCATTGTAGTGCAGATTTCTTTTACAGGCTTGCTTGGTTGGCCAAAAAGGGCGTATGCGTTTTTTCCTGAATATATTCAGGAAAAAACGCATACGCCCTTTTTGACCAAGTGCATCATTGTCGACGTTGTGCCTCTTTTCCTATGCTTTCAGGGCAATTCCAGTCTACCCCCTGCAATCGTTTTCCTGAAATTCAGCCCCGCTTTCAAGTCCCCTTCGCAGGCTTACTTCAATATATTTTTGGAGGATAGCTGTCATTTATAACTCTGCAGGTTTGTGAAGTACAGTGCCCCTGAGCTCCTTTCTTCAACTCGCTTTCTTGTGAGCTGGGCACAAAACCGCAGGATTGCTTCAGGCCCTAATCTTTTTCCAGCAGGGCACACTGAGCCTTTGTTTAATTCCTCTTCCTGGTGGTCAATGAGCGTTACATTTGCCCGTGCAGACACCTACAGCTAGTCTCTCATTGGTTCTCCCTATTCCTGTTCATCTTGCACAGAAATGGCAAGCTGTGCCAAACAGGAGGTTAAAGGCACTGACTCTCCAAGCGGGGAGAGTGTTAGTAAAGCATCTGGAATGGTGAACCCGAGGACCAGGAAACGAAAACTGAGATGCATTTTAAATCGTTTCCCAATCACACAGTGGACGATACTCTGGGATTCCCATGCATGTTTTAGCTGGAGGAAGAATCCCTTGAACCTGGAGAGTTGGGACCCATGGAATGGGTACCATGCAGTATGACTTCAAAGGGTCTGCATTTGCTCACCGAAACTCACCAATGCTATCAGCCTGAAGTGTCCAGCCTTATGTCTCAACCAGCTCTGGGTGTAGATGTGGTCAATCCCGGTTGCATCACATGCCCTGAGTGAATTATTTAAGAATTGCTCTCTATTTCACTGTCTTTGTGTTTTGTTTTCGAAATTTATTTTGATAATGGGATTTATCGGATTTTCACTGCTGCTTTTCGGCCGCTGTACACACGCTTGATTCTCTTACGGAGACATATATATCCATGGGTTTTAAGATTCTTCCTAGTCAGGTATATTCCTAGGTGTTGAATATGTGGTGTTGGGTCCATTTCGTTGAGCAAGGAGTAGGTCTTGTCTATTACATATTTGGCTTATGGAAAGTTATCTGTGCTAATTTCAGTCTCTGGTTTTATGCAGCACCCCAAGGCACCTTTCCCCATAAGCAAGCACTAGTTGGTTTTCTAAATTTGAGACCCTGTTCTTTTTTGTAATTCAGTTCATGTGTAGTCAAGTTTACATTCCGTGTATTAGTGATATCTTATGATGTTTCTTTTTCTGTGTGACGTAGTTCACGTAGAATCACCGTACCTGCATCCTCTCACTATGCCGCTACGGGCCTGATGACACAGATTTCATTGCTGAGTGATATTGCATTGCACGTACATGCCACAACTTCTTTATCCATTTTTTGCTTTCTGGGATATTTATCTGATACTGTAGACGAGCTTCTTGTGAACACAGCCGTCCCAAATATTGGGGTGGCTGTCTGTTTTTGATTTTAATTTCCGTAAGCTATAGGACCATAAGTGGAAGTGCCATAGGCTGTGTTGCTTTGTTTCTTACGTGTTTCAGGAAACACCATACACTTCTCCAGGGTGGCTGCTGGCAATTTACATCCTGCCAATCAGCATAACAAGGCTCCCTGTTCTCCATATCCTGTCCTACCTTTCTGGATTTTACACTTTTTTCAGATGGCCCTTTTGCCCGGGGGGGCAGTGAGATTTCATTGTAGTGCAGATTTCCTTTACAGGCTTGCTTGGTTGGCCAAAAAGGGCGTATGCGTTTTTTCCTGAATATATTCAGGAAAAAACGCATACGCCCTTTTTGACCAAGTGCATCATTGTCGACGTTGTGCCTCTTTTCCTATGCTTTCAGGGCAATTCCAGTCTACCCCCTGCAATCGTTTTCCTGAAATTCAGCCCCGCTTTCAAGTCCCCTTCGCAGGCTTACTTCAATATATTTTTGGAGGATAGCTGTCATTTATAACTCTGCAGGTTTGTGAAGTACAGTGCCCCTGAGCTCCTTTCTTCAACTCGCTTTCTTGTGAGCTGGGCACAAAACCGCAGGATTGCTTCAGGCCCTAATCTTTTTCCAGCAGGGCACACTGAGCCTTTGTTTAATTCCTCTTCCTGGTGGGCAATGAGCGTTACATTTGCCCGTGCAGACACCTACAGCTAGTCTCTCATTGGTTCTCCCTATTCCTGTTCATTTTGCACAGAAATGGCAAGCTGTGCGAAACAGGAGGTTAAAGGCACTGACTCTCCAAGCGGGGAGAGTGTTAGTAAAGCATCTGGAATGGTGAACCCGAGGACCAGGAAACGAAAACTGAGATGCATTTTAAATCGTTTCCCAATCACACAGTGGACGATACTCTGGGATTCCCATGCATGTTTTAGCTGGAGGAAGAATCCCTTGAACCTGGAGAGTTGGGACCCATGGAATGGGTACCATGCAGTATGACTTCAAAGGGTCTGCATTTGCTCACCGAAACTCACCAATGCTATCAG
This sequence comes from Phocoena phocoena, assembly GCF_963924675.1. Lineage (NCBI taxonomy): Eukaryota > Metazoa > Chordata > Mammalia > Artiodactyla > Phocoenidae > Phocoena > Phocoena phocoena. Next base: position 805,293 of record NW_027077707.1, on the reverse strand, counting down.
CCTGAAGTGTCCAGCCTTATGTCTCAACCAGCTCTGGGTGTAGATGTGGTCAATCCCGGTTGCATCACATGCCCTGAGTGAATTATTTAAGAATTGCTCTCTATTTCACTGTCTTTGTGTTTTGTTTTCGAAATTTATTTTGATAATGGGATTTATCGGATTTTCACTGCTGCTTTTCGGCCGCTGTACACACGCTTGATTCTCTTACGGAGACATATATATCCATGGGTTTTAAGATTCTTCCTAGTCAGGTATATTCCTAGGTGTTGAATATGTGGTGTTGGGTCCATTTCGTTGAGCAAGGAGTAGGTCTTGTCTATTACATATTTGGCTTATGGAAAGTTATCTGTGCTAATTTCAGTCTCTGGTTTTATGCAGCACCCCAAGGCACCTTTCCCCATAAGCAAGCACTAGTTGGTTTTCTAAATTTGAGACCCTGTTCTTTTTTGTAATTCAGTTCATGGGTAGTCAAGTTTACATTCCGTGTATTAGTGATATCTTATGATGTTTCTTTTTCTGTGTGACGTAGTTCACGTAGAATCACCGTACCTGCATCCTCTCACTATGCCGCTACGGGCCTGATGACACAGATTTCATTGCTGAGTGATATTGCATTGTACGTACGTGCCACAACTTCTTTATCCATTTTTTGCTTTCTGGGATATTTACCTGATACTGTAGACGAGCTTCTTGTGAACACAGCCGTCCCAAATATTGGGGTGGCTGTCTGTTTTTGATTTTAATTTCCGTAAGCTATAGGACCATAAGTGGAAGTGCCATAGGCTGTGTTGCCTTGTTTCTTACGTGTTTCAGGAAACACCATACACTTCTCCAGGGTGGCTGCTGGCAATTTACATCCTGCCAATCAGCATAACAAGGCTCCCTGTTCTCCATATCCTGTCCTACCTTTCTGGATTTTACACTTTTTTCAGATGGCCCTTTTGCCCCGTGGGGCAGTGAGATTTCATTGTAGTGCAGATTTCCTTTACAGGCTTGCTTGGTTGGCCAATAAGGGCGTATGCGTTTTTTCCTGAATATATTCAGGAAAAAACGCATACGCCCTTTTTGGCCAAGTGCATCATTGTCGACGTTGTGCCTCTTTTCCTATGCTTTCAGGGCAATTCCAGTCTAACCCCTGCAATCGTTTTTCTGAAATTCAGCCCCGCTTTCAAGTCCCCTTCGCAGGCTTTCTTCAATATATTTTTGGAGGATAGCTGTCATTTATAACTCTGCAGGTTTGTGAAGTACAGTGCCCCTGAGCTCCTTTCTTCAACTCGCTTTCTTGTGAGCTGGGCACAAAACCGCAGGATTGCTTCAGGCCCTAATCTGTTTCCAGCAGGGCACACTGAGCCTTTGTTTAATTCCTCTTCCTGGTGGGCAATGAGCGTTACATTTGCCCGTGCAGACACCTACAGCTAGTCTCTCATTGGTTCTCCCTATTCCTGTTCATCTTGCACAGAAATGGCAAGCTGTGCCAAACAGGAGGTTAAAGGCACTGACTCTCCAAGCGGCGAGAGTGTTAGTAAAGCATCTGGAATGGTGAACCCGAGGACCAGGAAACGAAAACTGAGATGCATTTTAAATCGTTTCCCAATCACACAGTGGACGATATTCTGGGTTTCCCATGCATGTTTTAGCTGGAGGAAGAATCCCTTGAACCTGGAGAGTTGGGACCCATGGAATGGGTACCATGCAGTATGACTTCAAAGGGTCTGCATTTGCTCACCGAAACTCACCAATGCTATCAGCCTGAAGTGTCCAGCCTTATGTCTCAACCAGCTCTGGGTGTAGATGTGGTCAATCCCGGTTGCATCACATGCCCTGAGTGAATTATTTAAGAATTGCTCTCTATTTCACTGTCTTTGTGTTTTGTTTTCGAAATTTATTTTGATAATGGGATTTATCGGATTTTCACTGCTGCGTTTCGGCCGCTGTACACACGCTTGATTCTCTTACGGAGACATATATATCCATGGGTTTTAAGATTCTTCCTAGTCAGGTATATTCCTAGGCGTTGAATATGTGGTGTTGGGTCCATTTCGTTGAGCAAGGAGTAGGTCTTGTCTATTACATATTTGGCTTATGGAAAGTTATTTGTGCTAATTTCAGTCTCCGGTTTTATGCAGCACCCCAAGGCACCTTTCCCCATAAGCAAGCACTAGTTGGTTTTCTAAATTTGAGATCCTGTTCTTTTTTGTAATTCAGTTCATGTGTAGTCAAGTTTACATTCCGTGTGTTAGTGATATCTTATGATGTTTCTTTTTCTGTGTGACGTAGTTCACGTAGAATCACCGTACCTGCATCCTCTCACTATGCCGCTACGGGCCTGATGACACAGATTTCATTGCTGAGTGATATTGCATTGTACGTACGTGCCACAACTTCTTTATCCATTTTTTGCTTTCTGGGATATTTACCTGATACTGTAGACGAGCTTCTTGTGAACACAGCCGTCCCAAATATTGGGGTGGCTGTCTGTTTTTGATTTTAATTTCCGTAAGCTATAGGACCATAAGTGGAAGTGCCATAGGCTGTGTTGCTTTGTTTCTTACGTGTTTCAGGAAACACCATACACTTCTCCAGGGTGGCTGCTGGCAATTTACATCCTGCCAATCAGCATAACAAGGCTCCCTGTTCTCCATATCCTGTCCTACCTTTCTGGATTTTACACTTTTTTCAGATGGCCCTTTTGCCCGGGGGGGCAGTGAGATTTCATTGTAGTGCAGATTTCCTTTACAGGCTTGCTTGGTTGGCCAATAAGGGCGTATGCGTTTTTTCCTGAATATATTCAGGAAAAAACGCATACACCCTTTTTGGCCAAGTGCATCATTGTCGACATTGTGCCTCTTTTCCTATGCTTTCAGGGCAATTCCAGTCTACCCCCTGCAATCGTTTTCCTGAAATTCAGCCCCGCTTTCAAGTCCCCTTCGCAGGCTTACTTCAATATATTTTTGGAGGATAGCTGTCATTTATAACTCTGCAGGTTTGTGAAGTACAGTGCCCCTGAGCTCCTTTCTTCACCTCGCTTTCTTGTGAGCTGGGCACAAAACCGCAGGATTGCTTCAGGCCCTAATCTGTTTCCAGCAGGGCACACTGTGCCTTTGTTTAATTCCTCTTCCTGGTGGGCAATGAGCGTTACATTTGCCCGTGCAGACACCTACAGCTAGTCTCTCATTGGTTCTCCCTATTCCTGTTCATCTTGCACAGAAATTGCAAGCTGTGCGAAACAGGAGGTTAAAGGCACTGACTCTCCAAGCGGGGAGAGTGTTAGTAAAGCATCTGGAATGGTGAACCCGAGGACCAGGAAACGAAAACTGAGATGCATTTTAAATCATTTCCCAATCACACGGTGGACGATACTCTGGGTTTCCCATGCATGTTTTAGCTGGAGGAAGAATCCATTGAACCTGGAGAGTTGGGACCCATGGAATGGGTACCATGCAGTATGACTTCAAAGGGTCTGCATTTGCTCACCGAAACTCACCAATGCTATCAGCCTGAAGTGTCCAGCCTTATGTCTCAACCAGCTCTGGGTGTAGATGTGGTCAATCCCGGTTGCATCACATGCCCTGAGTGAATTAGTTAAGAAATGCTCTCTATTTCACTGTCTTTGTGTTTTGTTTTCGAAATTTATTTTGATAATGGGATTTATCGGATTTTCACTGCTGCGTTTCGGCCGCTGTACACACGCTTGATTCTCTTACGGAGACATATATATCCATGGGTTTTAAGATTCTTCCTAGTGAGGTATATTCCTAGGCGTTGAATATGTGGTGTTGGGTCCATTTCGTTGAGCAAGGAGTAGGTCTTGTCTATTACATATTTGGCTTATGGAAAGTTATCTGTGCTAATTTCAGTCTCTGGTTTTATGCAGCACCCCAAGGAACCTTTCCCCATAAGCAAGCACTAGTTGGTTTTCTAAATTTGAGACCCTGTTCTTTTTTGTAATTCAGTTCATGTGTAGTCAAGTTTACATTCCGTGTATTAGTGATATCTTATGATGTTTCTTTTTCTGTGTGACGTAGTTCACGTAGAATCACCGTACCTGCATCCACTCACTATGCCGCTACGGGCCTGATGACACAGATTTCATTGCTGAGTGATATTGCATTGTACGTACGTGCCACAACTTCTTTATCCATTTTTTGCTTTCTGGGATATTTACCTGATACTGTAGACGAGCTTCTTGTGAACACAGCCGTCCCAAATATTGGGGTGGCTGTCTGTTTTTGATTTTAATTTCCGTAAGCTATAGGACCATAAGTGGAAGTGCCATAGGCTGTGTTGCCTTGTTTCTTACGTGTTTCAGGAAACACCATACACTTCTCCAGGGTGGCTGCTGGCAATTTACATCCTGCCAATCAGCATAACAAGGCTCCCTGTTCTCCATATCCTGTCCTACCTTTCTGGATTTTACACTTTTTTCAGATGGCCCTTTTGCCCCGTGGGGCAGTGAGATTTCATTGTAGTGCAGATTTCCTTTACAGGCTTGCTTGGTTGGCCAAAAAGGGCGTATGCGTTTTTTCCTGAATATATTCAGGAAAAAACGCATACGCCCTTTTTGGCCAAGTGCATCATTGTCGACGTTGTGCCTCTTTTCCTATGCTTTCAGGGCAATTCCAGTCTACCCCCTGCAATCGTTTTTCTGAAATTCAGCCCCGCTTTCAAGTCCCCTTCGCAGGCTTTCTTCAATATATTTTTGGAGGATAGCTGTCATTTATAACTCTGCAGGTTTGTGAAGTACAGTGCCCCTGAGCTCCTTTCTTCAACTCGCTTTCTTGTGAGCTGGGCACAAAACCGCAGGATTGCTTCAGGCCCTAATCTGTTTCCAGCAGGGCACACTGAGCCTTTGTTTAATTCCTCTTCCTGGTGGGCAATGAGCGTTACATTTGCCCGTGCAGACACCTACAGCTAGTCTCTCATTGGTTCTCCCTATTCCTGTTCATCTTGCACAGAAATGGCAAGCTGTGCCAAACAGGAGGTTAAAGGCACTGACTCTCCAAGCGGGGAGAGTGTTAGTAAAGCATCTGGAATGGTGAACCCGAGGACCAGGAAACGAAAACTGAGATGCATTTTAAATCGTTTCCCAATCACACAGTGGACGATACTCTGGGTTTCCCATGCATGTTTTAGCTGGAGGAAGAATCCCTTGAACCTGGAGAGTTGGGACCCATGGAATGGGTACCATGCAGTATGACTTCAAAGGGTCTGCATTTGCTCACCGAAACTCACCAATGCTATCAGCCTGAAGTGTCCAGCCTTATGTCTCAACCAGCTCTGGGTGTAGATGTGGTCAATCCCGGTTGCATCACATGCCCTGAGTGAATTATTTAAGAATTGCTCTCTATTTCACTGTCTTTGTGTTTTGTTTTCGAAATTTATTTTGATAATGGGATTTATCGGATTTTCACTGCTGCGTTTCGGCCGCTGTACACACGCTTGATTCTCTTACGGAGACATATATATCCATGGGTTTTAAGATTCTTCCTAGTCAGGTATATTCCTAGGCGTTGAATATGTGGTGTTGGGTCCATTTCGTTGAGCAAGGAGTAGGTCTTGTCTATTACATATTTGGCTTATGGAAAGTTATTTGTGCTAATTTCAGTCTCCCCTTTTATGCAGCACCCCAAGGCACCTTTCCCCATAAGCAAGCACTAGTTGGTTTTCTAAATTTGAGATCCTGTTCTTTTTTGTAATTCAGTTCATGTGTAGTCAAGTTTACATTCCGTGTATTAGTGATATCTTATGATGTTTCTTTTTCTGTGTGACGTAGTTCACGTAGAATCACCGTACCTGCATCCACTCACTATGCCGCTACGGGCCTGATGACACAGATTTCATTGCTGAGTGATATTGCATTGTACGTACGTGCCACAACTTCTTTATCCATTTTTTGCTTTCTGGGATATTTACCTGATACTGTAGACGAGCTTCTTGTGAACACAGCCGTCCCAAATATTGGGGTGGCTGTCTCTTTTTGATTTTAATTTCCGTAAGCTATAGGACCATAAGTGGAAGTGCCATAGGCTGTGTTGCTTTGTTTCTTACGTGTTTCAGGAAGCACCATACACTTCTCCAGGGTGGCTGCTGGCAATTTACATCCTGCCAATCAGCATAACAAGGCTCCCTGTTCTCCATATCCTGTCCTACCTTTCTGGATTTTACACTTTTTTCTGATGGCCCTTTTGCCCGGGGGGGGGGGGGGCAGTGAGATTTCATTGTAGTGCAGATTTCCTTTACAGGCTTGCTTGGTTGGCCAAAAAGGGCGTATGCGTTTTTTCCTGAATATATTCAGGAAAAAACGCATACGCCCTTTTTGGCCAAGTGCATCATTGTCGACGTTGTGCCCCTTTTCCTATGCTTTCAGGGCAATTCCAGTCTACCCCCTGCAATCGTTTTCCTGAAATTCTGCCCCGCTTTCAAGTCCCCTTCGCAGGCTTACTTCAATATATTTTTGGAGGATAGCTGTCATTTATAACTCTGCAGGTTTGTGAAGTACAGTGCCCCTGAGCTCCTTTCTTCAACTCGCTTTCTTGTGAGCTGGGCACAAAACCGCAGGATTGCTTCAGGCCCTAATCTGTTTCCAGCAGGGCACACTGAGCCTTTGTTTAATTCCTCTTCCTGGTGGGCAATGAGCGTTACATTTGCCCGTGCAGACACCTACAGCTAGTCTCTCATTGGTTCTCCCTATTCCTGTTCATCTTGCACAGAAATGGCAAGCTGTGCCAAACAGGAGGTTAAAGGCACTGACTCTCCAAGCGGGGAGAGTGTTAGTAAAGCATCTGGAATGGTGAACCCGAGGACCAGGATACGAAAACTGAGATGCATTTTAAATCGTTTCCCAATCACACGGTGGACGATACTCTGGGTTTCCCATGCATGTTTTAGCTGGAGGAAGAATGCCTTGAACCTGGAGAGTGGGGACCCATGGAATGGGTACCATGCAGTATGACTTCAAAGGGTCTGCATTTGCTCACCGAAACTCACCAGTGCTATCAGCCAGAAGTGTCCAGCCTTATGTCTCAACCAGCTCTGGGTGTAGATGTGGTCAATCCCGGTTGCATCACATGCCCTGAGTGAATTATTTAAGAATTGCACTCTATTTCACTGTCTTTGTGTTTTGTTTTCGAAATTTATTTTGATAATGGGATTTATCGGATTTTCACTGCTGCATTTCCGCCGCTGTACACACGCTTGATTCTCTTACGGAGACATATATATCCATGGGTTTTAAGATTCTTCCTAGTCAGGTATATTCCTAGGCGTTGAATATGTGGTGTTGAGTCCATTTCGTTGAGCAAGGAGTAGGTCTTGTCTATTACATATTTGGCTTATGGAATGTTATCTGTGCTAATTTCAGTCTCTGGTTTTATGCAGCACCCCAACGCACCTTTCCCCATAAGCAAGCACTAGTTGGTTTTCTAAATTTGAGACCCTGTTCTGTTTTGTAATTCAGTTCATGTGTAGTCAAGTTTACATTCCGTGTATTAGTGATATCTTATGATGTTTCTTTTTCTGTGTGACGTAGTTCACGTAGAATCACCGCACCTGCATCCACTTACTATGCCGCTACGGGCCTGATGACACAGATTTCATTGCTGAGTGATATTGCATTGCACGTACGTGCCACAACTTCTTTATCCATTTTTTGCTTTCTGGGATATTTACCTGATACTGTAGACGAGCTTCTTGTGAACACAGCCGTCCCAAATATTGGGGTGGCTGTCTGTTTTTGATTTTAATTTCCGTAAGCTATAGGACCATAAGTGGAAGTGCCATAGGCTGTGTTGCTTTGTTTCTTACGTGTTTCAGGAAACACCATACACTTCTCCAGGGTGGCTGCTGGCAATTTACATCCTGCCAATCAGCATAACAAGGCTCCCTGTTCTCCATATCCTGTCCTACCTTTCTGGATTTTACACTTTTTTCAGATGGCCCTTTTGCCCGGGGGGGCAGTGAGATTTCATTGTAGTGCAGATTTCCTTTACAGGCTTGCTTGGTTGGCCAAAAAGGGCGTATGCGTTTTTTCCTGAATATATTCAGGAAAAAACGCATACGCCCTTTTTGGCCAAGTGCATCATTGTCGACGTTGTGCCTCTTTTCCTATGCTTTCAGGGCAATTCCAGTCTACCCCCTGCAATCGTTTTCCTGAAATTCAGCCCCGCTTTCAAGTCCCCTTCGCAGGCTTACTTCAATATATTTTTGGAGGATAGCTGTCATTTATAACTCTGCAGGTTTGTGAAGTACAGTGCCCCTGAGCTCCTTTCTTCAACTCGCTTTCTTGTGAGCTGGGCACAAAACCGCAGGATTGCTTCAGGCCCTAATCTGTTTCCAGCAGGGCACACTGAGCCTTTGTTTAATTCCTCTTCCTGGTGGGCAATGAGCATTACATTTGCCCGTGCAGACACCTACAGCTAGTCTCTCATTGGTTCTCCCTATTCCTGTTCATCTTGCACAGAAATGGCAAGCTGTGCCAAACAGGAGGTTAAAGGCACTGACTCTCCAAGCGGGGAGAGTGTTAGTAAAGCATCTGGAATGGTGAACCCGAGGACCAGGATACGAAAACTGAGATGCATTTTAAATCGTTTCCCAATCACACGGTGGACGATACTCTGGGTTTCACATGCATGTTTTAGCTGGAGGAAGAATGCCTTGAACCTGGAGAGTTGGGACCCATGGAATGGGTACCATGCAGTATGACTTCAAAGGGTCTGCATTTGCTCACCGAAACTCAGCAGTGCTATCAGCCTGAAGTGTCCAGCCTTATGTCTCAACCAGCTCTGGGTGTAGATGTGGTCAATCCCGGTTGCATCACATGCCCTGAGTGAATTATTTAAGAATTGCTCTCTATTTCACTGTCTTTGTGTTTTGTTTTCGAAATTTATTTTGATAATGGGATTTATCGGATTTTCACTGCTGCATTTCCGCCGCTGTACACACGCTTGATTCTCTTACGGAGACATATATATCCATGGGTTTTAAGATTCTTCCTAGTCAGGTATATTCCTAGGCGTTGAATATGTGGTGTTGAGTCCATTTCGTTGAGCAAGGAGTAGGTCTTGTCTATTACATATTTGGCTTATGGAATGTTATCTGTGCTAATTTCAGTCTCTGGTTTTATGCAGCACCCCAACGCACCTTTCCCTATAAGCAAGCACTAGTTGGTTTTCTAAATTTGAGACCCTGTTCTGTTTTGTAATTCAGTTCATGTGTAGTCAAGTTTACATTCCGTGTATTAGTGATATCTTATGATGTTTCTTTTTCTGTGTGACGTAGTTCACGTAGAATCACCATACCTGCATCCACTTACTATGCCGCTACGGGCCTGATGACACAGATTTCATTGCTGAGTGATATTGCATTGCACGTACGTGCCACAACTTCTTTATCCATTTTTTGCTTTCTGGGATATTTACCTGATACTGTAGACGAGCTTCTTGTGAACACAGCCGTCCCAAATATTGGGGTGGCTGTCTGTTTTTGATTTTAATTTCCGTAAGCTATAGGACCATAAGTGGAAGTGCCATAGGCTGTGTTGCTTTGTTTCTTACGTGTTTCAGGAAACACCATACACTTCTCCAGGGTGGCTGCTGGCAATTTACATCCTGCCAATCAGCATAACAAGGCTCCCTGTTCTCCATATCCTGTCCTACCTTTCTGGATTTTACAGTTTTTTCAGATGGCCCTTTTGCCCGGGGGGGCAGTGAGATTTCATTGTAGTGCAGATTTCCTTTACAGGCTTGCTTGGTTGGCCAAAAAGGGCGTATGCGTTTTTTCCTGAATATATTCAGGAAAAAACGCATACGCCCTTTTTGGCCAAGTGCATCATTGTCGACGTTGTGCCTCTTTTCCTATGCTTTCAGGGCAATTCCAGTCTACCCCCTGCAATCGTTTTCCTGAAATTCAGCCCCGCTTTCAAGTCCCCTTCGCAGGCTTACTTCAATATATTTTTGGAGGATAGCTGTCATTTATAACTCTGCAGGTTTGTGAAGTACAGTGCCCCTGAGCTCCTTTCTTCAACTCGCTTTCTTGTGAGCTGGGCACAAAACCGCAGGATTGCTTCAGGCCCTAATCTGTTTCCAGCAGGGCACACTGAGCCTTTGTTTAAATCCTCTTCCTGGTGGGCAATGAGCGTTACATTTGCCCGTGCAGACACCTACAGCTAGTCTCTCATTGGTTCTCCCTATTCCTGTTCATCTTGCACAGAAATTGCAAGCTGTGCCAAACAGGAGGTTAAAGGCACTGACTCTCCAAGCGGGGAGAGTGTTAGTAAAGCATCTGGAATGGTGAACCCGAGGACCAGGAAACGAAAACTGAGATGCATTTTAAATCATTTCCCAATCACACGGTGGACGATACTCTGGGTTTCCCATGCATGTTTTAGCTGGAGGAAGAATCCCTTGAACCTGGAGAGTTGGGACCCATGGAATGGGTACCATGCAGTATGACTTCAAAGGGTCTGCATTTGCTCACCGAAACTCACCAATGCTATCAGCCTGAAGTGTCCAGCCTTATGTCTCAACCAGCTGTGGTTGTAGATGTGGTCAATCCCGGTTGCATCACATGCCCTGAGTGAATTAGTTAAGAATTGCTCTCTATTTCACTGTCTTTGTGTTTTGTTTTCGAAATTTATTTTGATAATGGGATTTATCGGATTTTCACTGCTGCGTTTCGGCCGCTGTACACACGCTTGATTCTCTTACGGAGACATATATATCCATGGGTTTTAAGATTCTTCCTAGTCAGGTATATTCCTAGGCGTTGAATATGTGGTGTTGGGTCCATTTCGTTGAGCAAGGAGTAGGTCTTGTCTATTACATATTTGGCTTATGGAAAGTTATCTGTGCTAATTTCAGTCTCTGGTTTTATGCAGCACCCCAAGGCACCTTTCCCCATAAGCAAGCACTAGTTGGTTTTCTAAATTTGAGACCCTGTTCTTTTTTGTAATTCAGTTCATGTGTAGTCAAGTTTACATTCCGTGTATTAGTGATATCTTATGATGTTTCTTTTTCTGTGTGACGTAGTTCACGTAGAATCACCGTACCTGCATCCACTCACTATGCCGCTACAGGCCTGATGACACAGATTTCATTGCTGAGTGATATTGAATTGCACGTACGTGCCACAACTTCTTTATCCATTTTTTGCTTTCTGGGATATTTACCTGATACTGTAGACGAGCTTCTTGTGAACACAGCCGTCCCAAATATTGGGGTGGCTGTCTGTTTTTGATTTTAATTTCCGTAAGCTATAGGACCATAAGTGGAAGTGCCATAGGCTGTGTTGCTTTGTTTCTTACGTGTTTCAGGAAACACCATACACTTCTCCAGGGTGGCTGCTGGCAATTTACATCCTGCCAATCAGCATAACAAGGCTCCCTGTTCTCCATATCCTGTCCTACCTTTCTGGATTTTACACTTTTTTCAGATGGCCCTTTTGCCCGGGGGGGCAGTGAGATTTCATTGTAGTGCAGATTTCCTTTACAGGCTTGCTTGGTTGGCCAAAAAGGGCGTATGCGTTTTTTCCTGAATATATTCAGGAAAAAACGCATACGCCCTTTTTGGCCAAGTGCATCATTGTCGACGTTCTGCCTCTTTTCCTATGCTTTCAGGGCAATTCCAGTCTACCCCCTGCAATCGTTTTCCTGAAATTCAGCCCCGCTTTCAAGTCCCCTTCGCAGGCTTACTTCAATATATTTTTGGAGGATAGCTGTCATTTATAACTCTGCAGGTTTGTGAAGTACAGTGCCCCTGAGCTCCTTTCTTCAACTCGCTTTCTTGTGAGCTGGGCACAAAACCGCAGGATTGCTTCAGGCCCTAATCTGTTTCCAGCAGGGCACACTGAGCCTTTGTTTAATTCCTCTTCCTGGTGGGCAATGAGCGTTACATTTGCCCGTGCAGACACCTACAGCTAGTCTCTCATTGGTTCTCCCTATTCCTGTTCATCTTGCACAGAAATTGCAAGCTGTGCGAAACAGGAGGTTAAAGGCACTGACTCTCCAAGCGGGGAGAGTGTTAGTAAAGCATCTGGAATGGTGAACCCGAGGACCAGGAAACGAAAACTGAGATGCATTTTAAATCATTTCCCAATCACACGGTGGACGATACTCTGGGTTTCCCATGCATGTTTTAGCTGGAGGAAGAATCCCTTGAACCTGGAGAGTTGGGACCCATGGAATGGGTACCATGCAGTATGACTTCAAAGGGTCTGCATTTGCTCACCGAAACTCACCAATGCTATCAGCCTGAAGTGTCCAGCCTTATGTCTCAACCAGCTCTGGGTGTAGATGTGGTCAATCCCGGTTGCATCACATGCCCTGAGTGAATTAGTTAAGAATTGCTCTTTATTTCACTGTCTTTGTGTTTTGTTTTCGAAATTTATTTTGATAATGGGATTTATCGGATTTTCACTGCTGCGTTTCGGCCGCTGTACACACGCTTGATTCTCTTACGGAGACATATATATCCATGGGTTTTAAGATTCTTTCTAGTCAGGTATATTCCTAGGCGTTGAATATGTGGTGTTGGGTCCATTTCGTTGAGCAAGGAGTAGGTCTTGTCTATTACATATTTGGCTTATGGAAAGTTATCTGTGCTAATTTCAGTCTCTGGTTTTATGCAGCACCCCAAGGCACCTTTCCCCATAAGCAAGCACTAGTTGGTTTTCTAAATTTGAGACCCTGTTCTTTTTTGTAATTCAGTTCATGTGTAGTCAAGTTTAAATTCCGTGTATTAGTGATATCTTATGATGTTTCTTTTTCTGTGTGACGTAGTTCACGTAGAATCACCGTACCTGCATCCACTCACTATGCCGCTACGGGCCTGATGACACAGATTTCATTGCTGAGTGATATTGCATTGCACGTACGTGCCACAACTTCTTTATCCATTTTTTGCTTTCTGGGATATTTACCTGATACTGTAGACGAGCTTCTTGTGAACACAGCCGTCCCAAATATTGGGGTGGCTGTCTGTTTTTGATTTTAATTTCCGTAAGCTATAGGACCATAAGTGGAAGTGCCATAGGCTGTGTTGCTTTGTTTCTTACGTGTTTCAGGAAACACCATACACTTCTCCAGGGTGGCTGCTGGCAATTTACATCCGGCCAATCAGCATAACAAGGCTCCCTGTTCTCCATATCCTGTCCTACCTTTCTGGATTTTACACTTTTTTCAGATGGCCCTTTTGCCCGGGGGGGCAGTGAGATTTCATTGTAGTGCAGATTTCCTTTACAGGCTTGCTTGGTTGGCCAAAAAGGGCGTATGCGTTTTTTCCTGAATATATTCAGGAAAAAACGCATACGCCCTTTTTGACCAAGTGCATCATTGTCGACGTTGTGCCTCTTTTCCTATGCTTTCAGGGCAATTCCAGTCTACCCCCTGCAATCGTTTTCCTGAAATTCAGCCCCGCTTTCAAGTCAACTTCGCAGGCTTACTTCAATATATTTTTGGAGGATAGCTGTCATTTATAACTCTGCAGGTTTGTGAAGTACAGTGCCCCTGAGCTCCTTTCTTCAACTCGCTTTCTTGTGAGCTGGGCACAAAACCGCAGGGTTGCTTCAGGCCCTAATCTGTTTCCAGCAGGGCACACTGAGCCTTTGTTTAATTCCTCTTCCTGGTGGCAATGAGCGTTACATTTGCCCGTGCAGACACCTACAGCTAGTCTCTCATTGGTTCTCCCTATTCCTGTTCATCTTGCACAGAAATGGCAAGCTGTGCCAAACAGGAGGTTAAAGGCACTGACTCTCCAAGCGGGGAGAGTGTTAGTAAAGCATCTGGAATGGTGAACCCGAGGATCAGGATACGAAAACTGAGATGCATTTTAAATCGTTTCCCAATCACACGGTGGACGATACTCTGGGTTTCCCATGCATGTTTTAGCTGGAGGAAGAATGCCTTGAACCTGGAGAGTTGGGACCCATGGAATGGGTACCATGCAGTATGACTTCAAAGGGTCTGCATTTGCTCACCGAAACTCACCAGTGCTATCAGCCAGAAGTGTCCAGCCTTATGTCTCAACCAGCTCTGGGTGTAGATGTGGTCAATCCCGGTTGCATCACATGCCCTGAGTGAATTATTTAAGAATTGCTCTCTATTTCACTGTCTTTGTGTTTTGTTTTCGAAATTTATTTTGATAATGGGATTTATCGGATTTTCACTGCTGCATTTCCGCCGCTCTACACACGCTTGATTCTCTTACGGAGACATATATATCCATGGGTTTTAAGATTCTTCCTAGTCAGGTATATTCCTAGGCGTTGAATATGTGGTGTTGAGTCCATTTCGTTGAGCAAGGAGTAGGTCTTGTCTATTACATATTTGGCTTATGGAATGTTATCTGTGCTAATTTCAGTCTCTGGTTTTATGCAGCACCCCAACGCACCTTTCCCCATAAGCAAGCACTAGTTGGTTTTCTAAATTTGAGACCCTGTTCTGTTTTGTAATTCAGTTCATGTGTAGTGAAGTTTACATTCCGTGTATTAGTGATATCTTATGATGTTTCTTTTTCTGTGTGACGTAGTTCACGTAGAATCACCGTACCTGCATCCACTTACTATGCCGCTACGGGCCTGATGACACAGATTTCATTGCTGAGTGATATTGCATTGCACGTACGTGCCACAACTTCTTTATCCATTTTTTGCTTTCCGGGATATTTACCTGATACTGTAGACGAGCTTCTTGTGAACACAGCCGTCCCAAATATTGGGGTGGCTGTCTGTTTTTGATTTTAATTTCCGTAAGTTATAGGACCATAAGTGGAAGTGCCATAGGCTGTGTTGCTTTGTTTCTTACGTGTTTCAGGAAACACCATACACTTCTCCAGGGTTGCTTCTGGCAATTTACATCCTGCCAATCAGCATAACAAGGCTCCCTGTTCTCCATATCCTGTCCTACCTTTCTGGATTTTACACTTTTTTCAGATGGCCCTTTTGCCCGGGGGGGCAGTGAGATTTCATTGTAGTGCAGATTTCCTTTACAGGCTTGCTTGGTTGGCCAAAAAGGGCGTATGCGTTTTTTCCTGAATATATTCAGGAAAAAACGCATACGCCCTGTTTGGCCAAGTGCATCATTGTCGACGTTGTGCCTCTTTTCCTATGCTTTCAGGGCAATTCCAGTCTACCCCCTGCAATTGTTTTCCTGAAATTCAGCCCCGCTTTCAAGTCCCCTTCGCAGGCTTACTTCAATATATTTTTGGAGGATAGCTGTCATTTATAACTCTGCAGGTTTGTGAAGTACAGTGCCCCTGAGCTCCTTTCTTCAACTCGCTTTCTTGTGAGCTGGGCACAAAACCGCAGGGTTGCTTCAGGCCCTAATCTGTTTCCAGCAGGGCACACTGAGCCTTTGTTTAATTCCTCTTCCTGGTGGCAATGAGCGTTACATTTGCCCGTGCAGACACCTACAGCTAGTCTCTCATTGGTTCTCCCTATTCCTGTTCATCTTGCACAGAAATGGCAAGCTGTGCCAAACAGGAGGTTAAAGGCACTGACTCTCCAAGCGGGGAGAGTGTTAGTAAAGCATCTGGAATGGTGAACCCGAGGATCAGGATACGAAAACTGAGATGCATTTTAAATCGTTTCCCAATCACACGGTGGACGATACTCTGGGTTTCCCATGCATGTTTTAGCTGGAGGAAGAATGCCTTGAACCTGGAGAGTTGGGACCCATGGAATGGGTACCATGCAGTATGACTTCAAAGGGTCTGCATTTGCTCACCGAAACTCACCAGTGCTATCAGCCAGAAGTGTCCAGCCTTATGTCTCAACCAGCTCTGGGTGTAGATGTGGTCAATCCCGGTTGCATCACATGCCCTGAGTGAATTATTTAAGAATTGCTCTCTATTTCACTGTCTTTGTGTTTTGTTTTCGAAATTTATTTTGATAATGGGATTTATCGGATTTTCACTGCTGCATTTCCGCCGCTCTACACACGCTTGATTCTCTTACGGAGACATATATATCCATGGGTTTTAAGATTCTTCCTAGTCAGGTATATTCCTAGGCGTTGAATATGTGGTGTTGAGTCCATTTCGTTGAGCAAGGAGTAGGTCTTGTCTATTACATATTTGGGTTATGGAATGTTATCTGTGCTAATTTCAGTCTCTGGTTTTATGCAGCACCCCAACGCACCTTTCCCCATAAGCAAGCACTAGTTGGTTTTCTAAATTTGAGACCCTGTTCTGTTTTGTAATTCAGTTCATGTGTAGTGAAGTTTACATTCCGTGTATTAGTGATACCTTATGATGTTTCTTTTTCTGTGTGACGTAGTTCACGTAGAATCACCGTACCTGCATCCACTTACTATGCCGCTACGGGCCTGATGACACAGATTTCATTGCTGAGTGATATTGCATTGCACGTACGTGCCACAACTTCTTTATCCATTTTTTGCTTTCCGGGATATTTACCTGATACTGTAGACGAGCTTCTTGTGAACACAGCCGTCCCAAATATTGGGGTGGCTGTCTGTTTTTGATTTTAATTTCCGTAAGTTATAGGACCATAAGTGGAAGTGCCATAGGCTGTGTTGCTTTGTTTCTTACGTGTTTCAGGAAACACCATACACTTCTCCAGGGTTGCTTCTGGCAATTTACATCCTGCCAATCAGCATAACAAGGCTCCCTGTTCTCCATATCCTGTCCTACCTTTCTGGATTTTACACTTTTTTCAGATGTCCCTTTTGCCCGGGGGGGCAGTGAGATTTCATTGTAGTGCAGATTTCCTTTACAGGCTTGCTTGGTTGGCCAAAAATGGCGTATGCGTTTTTTCCTGAATATATTCAGGAAAAAACGCATACGCCCTGTTTGGCCAAGTGCATCATTGTCGACGTTGTGCCTCTTTTCCTATGCTTTCAGGGCAATTCCAGTCTACCCCCTGCAATTGTTTTCCTGAAATTCAGCCCCGCTTTCAAGTCCCCTTCGCAGGCTTACTTCAATATATTTTTGGAGGATAGCTGTCATTTATAACTCTGCAGGTTTGTGAAGTACAGTGCCCCTGAGCTCCTTTCTTCAACTCGCTTTCTTGTGAGCTGGGCACAAAACCGCAGGATTGCTTCAGGCCCTAATCTGTTTCCAGCAGGGCACACTGAGCCTTTGTTTAATTCCTCTTCCTGGTGGGCAATGAGCGTTACATTTGCCCGTGCAGACACCTACAGCTAGTCTCTCATTGGTTCTCCCTATTCCTGTTCATCTTGCACAGAAATGGCAAGCTGTGCCAAACAGGTGGTTAAAGGCACTGACTCTCCAAGCAGGGAGAGTGTTAGTAAAGCATCTGGAATGGTGAACCCGAGGACCAGGAAACGAAAACTGAGATGCATTTTAAATCATTTCCCAATCACACGGTGGACGATACTCTGGGTTTCCCATGCATGTTTTAGCTGGAGGAAGAATCCCTTGAACCTGGAGAGTTGGGACCCATGGAATGGGTACCATGCAGTATGACTTCAAAGGGTCTGCATTTGCTCACCGAAACTCACCAATGCTATCAGCCTGAAGTGTCAAGCCTTATGTCTCAACCAGCTCTGGGTGTAGATGTGGTCAATCCCGGTTGCATCACATTCCCTGAGTGAATTATTTAAGAATTGCTCTCTATTTCACTGTCTTTGTGTTTTGTTTCGAAATTTATTTTGATAATGGGATTTATCGGATTTTCACTGCTGCGTTTCGGCCGCTGTACACACGCTTGATTCTGTTACGGAGACATATATATCCAAGGGTTTTAAGATTCTTCCTAGTCAGGTATATTCCTAGGCGTTGAATATGTGGTGTTGAGTCCATTTCGTTGAGCAAGGAGTAGGTCTTGTCTATTACATATTTGGCTTATGGAATGTTATCTGTGCTAATTTCAGTCTCTGGTTTTATGCAGCACCCCAAGGCACCTTTCCCCATAAGCAAGCACTAGTTGGTTTTCTAAATTTGAGACCCTGCTCTGTTTTGTAATTCAGTTCATGTGTAGTCAAGTTTACATTCCGTGTATTAGTGATATCTTATGATGTTTCTTTTTCTGTGTGACGTAGTTCACGTAGAATCACCGTATCTGCATCCTCTCATTATGCCGCTACGGGCCTGATGACACAGATTTCATTGCTGAGTGATATTGCATTGTACGTACGTGCCACAACTTCTTTATCCATTGTTTGCTTTCTGGGATATTTACCTGATACTGTAGACGAGCTTCTTGTGAACACAGCCGTCCCAAATATTGGGGTGGCTGTCTGTTTTTGATTTTAATTTCCGTAAGCTATAGGACCATAAGTGGAAGTGCCATAGGCTGTGTTGCTTTGTTTCTTACGTGTTTCAGGAAACACCATACACTTCTCCAGGGTGGCTGCTGGCAATTTACATCCTGCCAATCAGCATAACAAGGCTCCCTGTTCTCCATATCCTGTCCTACCTTTCTGGATTTTACACTTTTTTCCGATGGCCCTTTTGCCCGGGGGGCAGTGAGACTTCGTTGTGGTGCAGATTTCATTTATAGGCTTGCTTGGTTGGCCAAAAAGGGCGTATGCGTTTTTTCCTGAATATATTCAGGAAAAAACGCATACGCCCTTTTTGGCCAAGTGCATCATTGTCGACGTTCTGCCTCTTTTCCTATGCTTTCAGGGCAATTCCAGTCTACCCCTGCAATCGTTTTCCTGGAATTCTGCCCCGCTTTCAAGTCCCCTTCGCAGGCTTACTTCAATATATTTTTGGAGGATAGCTGTCATTTATAACTCTGCAGGTTTGTGAATTACAGTGCCCCTGAGCTCCTTTCTTCAACTCGCTTTCTTGTGAGCTGGGCACAAAACCGCAGGATTGCTGCAGGCCCTAATCTGTTTCCAGCAGGGCACACTGAGCCTTTGGTTAATTCCTCTTCCTGGTGGGAAATGAGCGTTACATTTGCCCGTGCAGACACCTATAGCTAGTCTCTCATTGTTTCTCCCTATTAATGTTAATCTTGCACAGAAATTGCAAGCTGTGCCAAACAGGAGGTTAAAGGCACTGACTCTCCAAGCAGGGAGAGTGTTAGTAAAGCATCTGGAATCGTGAACCCGAGGACCAGGATACGAAAACTGAGATGCATTTTAAATCGTTTCCCATCACACGGTGGACGATACTCTGGGTTTCCCATGCATGTTTTAGCTGGAGGAAGAATCCCTTGAACCTGAAGAGTTGGGACCCATGGAATAGGTACCATGCAGTATGACTTCAAAGGGTCTGCATTTGCTCACCGAAACTCACCAATGCTATCAGCCTGAAGTGTCCAGCCTTATGTCTCAACCAGCTCTGGGTGTAGATGTGGTCAATCCCGGTTGCATCACATGCCCTGAGTGAATTAGTTAAGAATTGCTCTCTATTTCACTGTCTTTGTGTTTTGTTTTCGAAATTTATTTTGATAATGGGATTTATCGGATTTTCACTGCTGCGTTTCAGCCGCTGTACACACGCTTGATTCTCTTACGGAGACATATATATCCATGGGTTTTAAGATTCTTCCTAGTCAGGTATATTCCTAGGCGTTGAATATGTGGTGTTGGGTCCATTTCGTTGAGCAAGGAGTAGGTCTTGTCTATTACATATTTGGCTTATGGAATGTTATCTGTGCTAATTTCAGTCTCTGGTTTTATGCAGCACCCCAACGCACCTTTCCCTATAAGCAAGCACTAGTTGGTTTTCTAAATTTGAGACCCTGTTCTATTTTGTAATTCAGTTCATGTGTAGTCAAGTTTACATTCCGTGTATTAGTGATATCTTATGATGTTTCTTTTTCTGTGTGACGTAGTTCACGTAGAATCACCGTACCTGCATCCACTCACTATGCCGCTACGGGCCTGATGACACAGATTTCATTGCTGAGTGATATTGCATTGTACGTACGTGCCACAACTTCTTTATCCATTTTTTGCTTTCTGGGATATTTACCTGATACTGTAGACGAGCTTCTTGTGAACACAGCCGTCCCAAATATTGGGGTGGCTGTCTGTTTTTGATTTTATTTTCCGTAAGCTATAGGACCATAAGTGGAAGTGCCATAGGCTGTGTTGCTTTGTTTCTTACGTGTTTCAGGAAACACCATACACTTCTCCAGGGTGGCTGCTGGCAATTTACATCCTGCCAATCAGCATAACAAGGCTCCCTGTTCTCCATATCCTGTCCTACCTTTCTGGATTTTACACTTTTTTCAGATGGCCCTTTTGCCCGGGGGGGCAGTGAGATTTCATTGTAGTGCAGATTTCCTTTACAGGCTTGCTTGGTTGGCCAAAAAGGGCGTATGCGTTTTTTCCTGAATATATTCAGGAAAAAACGCATACGCCCTTTTTGGCCAAGTGCATCATTGTCGACGTTGTGCCTCTTTTCCTATGCTTTCAGGGCAATTCCAGTCTACCCCCTGCAATCGTTTTCCTGAAATTCAGCCCCGCTTTCAAGTCCCCTTCACAGGCTTACTTCAATATATTTTTGGAGGATAGCTGTCATTTATAACTCTGCAGGTTTGTGAAGTACAGTGCCCCTGAGCTCCTTTCTTCAACTCGCTTTCTTGTGAGCTGGGCACAAAACCGCAGGATTGCTTCAGGCCCTAATCTGTTTCCAGCAGGGCACACTGAGCCTTTGTTTAATTCCTCTTCCTGGTGGGCAATGAGTGTTACATTTGCCCGTGCAGACACCTATAGCTAGTCTCTCATTGGTTCTCCCTATTCCTGTTCGTCTTGCACAGAAATTGCAAGCTGTGCGAAACAGGAGGTTAAAGGCACTGACTCTCCAAGCGGGGAGAGTGTTAGTAAAGCATCTGGAATGGTGAACCCGAGGACCAGGAAACGAAAACTGAGATGCATTTTAAATCATTTCCCAATCACACGGTGGACGATACTCTGGGTTTCCCATGCATGTTTTAGCTGGAGGAAGAATCCCTTGAACCTGGAGAGTTGGGACCCATGGAATGGGTACCATGCAGTATGACTTCAAAGGGTCTGCATTTGCTCACCGAAACTCACCAATGCTATCAGCCTGAAGTGTCCAGCCTTATGTCTCAACCAGCTCTGGGTGTAGATGTGGTCAATCCCAGTTGCATCACATGCCCTGAGTGAATTATTTAAGAATTGCTCTCTATTTCACTGTCTTTGTGTTTTGTTTTCGAAATTTATTTTGATAATGGGATTTATCGGATTTTCACTGCTGCGTTTCGGCCGCTGTACACACGCTTGATTCTCTTACGGAGACATATATATCCATGGGTTTTAAGATTCTTCCTAGTCAGGTATATTCCTAGGCGTTGAATATGTGGTGTTGGGTCCATTTCATTGAGCAAGGAGTAGGTCTTGTCTATTACATATTTGGCTTATGGAAAGTTATCTGTGCTAATTTCAGTCTCTGGTTTTATGTAGCACCCCAAGGCACCTTTCCCCATAAGCAAGCACTAGTTGGTTTTCTAAATTTGAGACCCTGTTCTTTTTTGTAATTCAGTTCATGTGTAGTCAAGTTTACATTCCGTGTATTAGTGATATCTTATGATGTTTCTTTTTCTGTGTGACGTAGTTCACGTAGAATCACCGTACCTGCATCCACTCACTATGCCTCTACGGGCCTGATGACACAGATTTCATTGCTGAGTGATATTGCATTGTACGTACGTGCCACCACTTCTTTATCCATTTTTTGCTTTCTGTGATATTTACCTGATACTGTAGACGAGCTTCTTGTGAACACAGCCGTCCCAAATATTGGGGTGGCTGTCTGTTTTTGATTTTAATTTCCGTAAGCTATAGGACCATAAGTGGAAGTGCCATAGGCTGTGTTGCTTTGTTTCTTACGTGTTTCAGGAAACACCATACACTTCTCCAGGGTGGCTGCTGGCAATTTACATCCTGCCAATCAGCATAACAAGGCTCCCTGTTCTCCATATCCTGTCCTACCTTTCTGGATTTTACACTTTTTTCAGATGGCCCTTTTGCCCGGGGGGGCAGTGAGATTTCATTGTAGTGCAGATTTCCTTTACAGGCTTGCTTGGTTGGCCAAAAAGGGCGTATGCGTTTTTTCCTGAATATATTCAGGAAAAAACGCATACGCCCTTTTTGGCCAAGTGCATCATTGTCGACGTTGTGCCTCTTTTCCTATGCTTTCAGGGCAATTCCAGTCTACCCCCTGCAATTGTTTTCCTGAAATTCAGCCCCGCTTTCAAGTCCCCTTCGCAGGCTTACTTCAATATATTTTTGGAGGATAGCTGTCATTTATAACTCTGCAGGTTTGTGAAGTACAGTGCCCCTGAGCTCCTTTCTTCAACTCGCTTTCTTGTGAGCTGGGCACAAAACCGCAGGATTGCTTCAGGCCCTAATCTGTTTCCAGCAGGGCACACTGAGCCTTTGTTTAATTCCTCTTCCTGGTGGGCAATGAGCGTTACATTTGCCCGTGCAGACACCTACAGCTAGTCTCTCATTGGTTCTCCCTATTCCTGTTCATCTTGCACAGAAATTGCAAGCTGTGCCAAACAGGAGGTTAAAGGCACTGACTCTCCAAGCGGGGAGAGTGTTAGTAAAGCATCTGGAATGGTGAACCCGAGGACCAGGAAACGAAAACTGAGATGCATTTTAAATCATTTCCCAATCACACGGTGGACGATACTCTGGGTTTCCCATGCATGTTTTAGCTGGAGGAAGAATCCCTTGAACCTGGAGAGTTGGGACCCATGGAATGGGTACCATGCAGTATGACTTCAAAGGGTCTGCATTTGCTCACCGAAACTCACCAATGCTATCAGCCTGAAGTGTCAAGCCTTATGTCTCAACCAGCTCTGGGTGTAGATGTGGTCAATCCCGGTTGCATCACATTCCCTGAGTGAATTATTTAAGAATTGCTCTCTATTTCACTGTCTTTGTGTTTTGTTTCGAAATTTATTTTGATAATGGGATTTATCGGATTTTCACTGCTGCGTTTCGGCCGCTGTACACACGCTTGATTCTGTTACGGAGACATATATATCCAAGGGTTTTAAGATTCTTCCTAGTCAGGTATATTCCTAGGCGTTGAATATGTGGTGTTGAGTCCATTTCGTTGAGCAAGGAGTAGGTCTTGTCTATTACATATTTGGCTTATGGAATGTTATCTGTGCTAATTTCAGTCTCTGGTTTTATGCAGCACCCCAAGGCACCTTTCCCCATAAGCAAGCACTAGTTGGTTTTCTAAATTTGAGACCCTGCTCTGTTTTGTAATTCAGTTCATGTGTAGTCAAGTTTACATTCCGTGTATTAGTGATATCTTATGATGTTTCTTTTTCTGTGTGACGTAGTTCACGTAGAATCACCGTATCTGCATCCTCTCATTATGCCGCTACGGGACTGATGACACAGATTTCATTGCTGAGTGATATTGCATTGTACGTACGTGCCACAACTTCTTTATCCATTGTTTGCTTTCTGGGATATTTACCTGATACTGTAGACGAGCTTCTTGTGAACACAGCCGTCCCAAATATTGGGGTGGCTGTCTGTTTTTGATTTTAATTTCCGTAAGCTATAGGACCATAAGTGAAAGTGCCATAGGCTGTGTTGCTTTGTTTCTTACGTGTTTCAGGAAACACCATACACTTCTCCAGGGTGGCTGCTGGCAATTTACATCCTGCCAATCAGCATAACAAGGCTCCCTGTTCTCCATATCCTGTCCTACCTTTCTGGATTTTACACTTTTTTCCGATGGCCCTTTTGCCCGGGGGGCAGTGAGACTTCGTTGTGGTGCAGATTTCCTTTATAGGCTTGCTTGGTTGGCCAAAAAGGGCGTATGCGTTTTTTCCTGAATATATTCAGGAAAAAACGCATACGCCCTTTTTGGCCAAGTGCATCATTGTCGACGTTCTGCCTCTTTTCCTATGCTTTCAGGGCAATTCCAGTCTACCCCTGCAATCGTTTTCCTGAAATTCTGCCCCGCTTTCAAGTCCCCTTCGCAGGCTTACTTCAATATATTTTTGGAGGATAGCTGTCATTTATAACTCTGCAGGTTTGTGAATTACAGTGCCCCTGAGCTCCTTTCTTCAAC
Source organism: Phocoena phocoena (assembly GCF_963924675.1). Classification (NCBI taxonomy): domain Eukaryota; kingdom Metazoa; phylum Chordata; class Mammalia; order Artiodactyla; family Phocoenidae; genus Phocoena; species Phocoena phocoena. The sequence continues at coordinate 781,297 of NW_027077707.1, read as the reverse complement.
TCGCTTTCTTGTGAGCAGGGCACAAAACCGCAGGATTGCTGCAGGCCCTAATCTGTTTCCAGCAGGGCACACTGAGCCTTTGGTTAATTCCTCTTCCTGGTGGGAAATGAGCGTTACATTTGCCCGTGCAGACACCTATAGCTAGTCTCTCATTGTTTCTCCCTATTAATGTTCATCTTGCACAGAAATTGCAAGCTGTGCCAAACAGGAGGTTAAAGGCACTGACTCTCCAAGCAGGGAGAGTGTTAGTAAAGCATCTGGAATGGTGAACCCGAGGACCAGGATACGAAAACTGAGATGCATTTTAAATCGTTTCCCAATCACACGGTGGACGATACTCTGGGTTTCCCATGCATGTTTTAGCTGGAGGAAGAATCCCTTGAACCTGAAGAGTTGGGACCCATGGAATAGGTACCATGCAGTATGACTTCAAAGGGTCTGCATTTGCTCACCGAAACTCACCAATGCTATCAGCCTGAAGTGTCCAGCCTTATGTCTCAACCAGCTCTGGGTGTAGATGTGGTCAATCCCGGTTGCATCACATGCCCTGAGTGAATTAGTTAAGAATTGCTCTCTATTTCACTGTCTTTGTGTTTTGTTTTCGAAATTTATTTTGATAATGGGATTTATCGGATTTTCACTGCTGCGTTTCAGCCGCTGTACACACGCTTGATTCTCTTACAGAGACATATATATCCATGGGTTTTAAGATTCTTCCTAGTCAGGTATATTCCTAGGCGTTGAATATGTGGTGTTGGGTCCATTTCGTTGAGCAAGGAGTAGGTCTTGTCTATTACATATTTGGCTTATGGAATGTTATCTGTGCTAATTTCAGTCTCTGGTTTTATGCAGCACCCCAACGCACCTTTCCCTATAAGCAAGCACTAGTTGGTTTTCTAAATTTGAGACCCTGTTCTGTTTTGTAATTCAGTTCATGTGTAGTCAAGTTTACATTCCGTGTATTAGTGATATCTTATGATGTTTCTTTTTCTGTGTGACGTAGTTCACGTAGAATCACCGTACCTGCATCCACTCACTATGCCGCTACGGGCCTGATGACACAGATTTCATTGCTGAGTGATATTGCATTGTACGTACGTGCCACAACTTCTTTATCCATTTTTTGCTTTCTGGGATATTTACCTGATACTGTAGACGAGCTTCTTGTGAACACAGCCGTCCCAAATATTGGGGTGGCTGTCTGTTTTTGATTTTATTTTCCGTAAGCTATAGGACCATAAGTGGAAGTGCCATAGGCTGTGTTGCTTTGTTTCTTACGTGTTTCAGGAAACACCATACACTTCTCCAGGGTGGCTGCTGGCAATTTACATCCTGCCAATCAGCATAACAAGGCTCCCTGTTCTCCATATCCTGGCCTACCTTTCTGGATTTTACACTTTTTTCAGATGGCCCTTTTGCCCGGGGGGGCAGTGAGATTTCATTGTAGTGCAGATTTCCTTTACAGGCTTGCTTGGTTGGCCAAAAAGGGCGTATGCGTTTTTTCCTGAATATATTCAGGAAAAAACGCATACGCCCTTTTTGGCCAAGTGCATCATTGTCGACGTTGTGCCTCTTTTCCTATGCTTTCAGGGCAATTCCAGTCTACCCCCTGCAATCGTTTTCCTGAAATTCAGCCCCGCTTTCAAGTCCCCTTCGCAGGCTTACTTCAATATATTTTTGGAGGATAGCTGTCATTTATAACTCTGCAGGTTTATGAAGTACAGTGCCCCTGAGCTCCTTTCTTCAACTCGCTTTCTTGTGAGCTGGGCACAAAACCGCAGGGTTGCTTCAGGCCCTAATCTGTTTCCAGCAGGGCACACTGAGCCTTTGTTTAATTCCTCTTCCTGGTGGGCAATGAGCGTTACATTTGCCCGTGCAGACACCTACAGCTAGTCTCTCATTGGTTCTCCCTATTCCTGTTCATCTTGCACAGAAATTGCAAGCTGTGCCAAACAGGAGGTTAAAGGCACTGACTCTCCAAGCGGGGAGAGTGTTAGTAAATCATCTGGAATGGTGAACCCGAGGACCAGGAAACGAAAACTGAGATGCATTTTAAATCATTTCCCAATCACACGGTGGACGATACTCTGGGTTTCCCATGCATGTTTTAGCTGGAGGAAGAATCCCTTGAACCTGGAGAGTTGGGACCCATGGAATGGGTACCATGCAGTATGACTTCAAAGGGTCTGCATTTGCTCACCGAAACTCACCAATGCTATCAGCCTGAAGTGTCCAGCCTTATGTCTCAACCAGCTCTGGGTGTAGATGTGGTCAATCCCAGTTGCATCACATGCCCTGAGTGAATTATTTAAGAATTGCTCTCTATTTCACTGTCTTTGTGTTTTGTTTTCGAAATTTATTTTGATAATGGGATTTATCGGATTTTCACTGCTGCGTTTCGGCCGCTGTACACACGCTTGATTCTCTTACGGAGACATATATATCCATGGGTTTTAAGATTCTTCCTAGTCAGGTATATTCCTAGGCGTTGAATATGTGGTGTTGGGTCCATTTCATTGAGCAAGGAGTAGGTCTTGTCTATTACATATTTGGCTTATGGAAAGTTATCTGTGCTAATTTCAGTCTCTGGTTTTATGCAGCACCCCAAGGCACCTTTCCCCATAAGCAAGCACTAGTTGGTTTTCTAAATTTGAGACCCTGTTCTTTTTTGTAATTCAGTTCATGTGTAGTCAAGTTTACGTTCCGTGTATTAGTGATATCTTATGATGTTTCTTTTTCTGTGTGACGTAGTTCACGTAGAATCACCGTACCTGCATCCACTCACTATGCCTCTACGGGCCTGATGACACAGATTTCATTGCTGAGTGATATTGCATTGTACGTACGTGCCACCACTTCTTTATCCATTTTTTGCTTTCTGTGATATTTACCTGATACTGTAGACGAGCTTCTTGTGAACACAGCCGTCCCAAATATTGGGGTGGCTGTCTGTTTTTGATTTTAATTTCCGTAAGCTATAGGACCATAAGTGGAAGTGCCATAGGCTGTGTTGCTTTGTTTCTTACGTGTTTCAGGAAACACCATACACTTCTCCAGGGTGGCTGCTGGCAATTTACATCCTGCCAATCAGCATAACAAGGCTCCCTGTTCTCCATATCCTGGCCTACCTTTCTGGATTTTACACTTTTTTCAGATGGCCCTTTTGCCCGGGGGGGCAGTGAGATTTCATTGTAGTGCAGATTTCCTTTACAGGCTTGCTTGGTTGGCCAAAAAGGGCGTATGCGTTTTTTCCTGAATATATTCAGGAAAAAACGCATACGCCCTTTTTGGCCAAGTGCATCATTGTCGACGTTGTGCCTCTTTTCCTATGCTTTCAGGGCAATTCCAGTCTACCCCCTGCAATCGTTTTCCTGAAATTCAGCCCCGCTTTCAAGTCCCCTTCGCAGGCTTACTTCAATATATTTTTGGAGGATAGCTGTCATTTATAACTCTGCAGGTTTATGAAGTACAGTGCCCCTGAGCTCCTTTCTTCAACTCGCTTTCTTGTGAGCTGGGCACAAAACCGCAGGATTGCTTCAGGCCCTAATCTGTTTCCAGCAGGGCACACTGAGCCTTTGTTTAATTCCTCTTCCTGGTGGGCAATGAGCGTTACATTTGCCCGTGCAGACACCTACAGCTAGTCTCTCATTGGTTCTCCCTATTCCTGTTCATCTTGCACAGAAATTGCAAGCTGTGCCAAACAGGAGGTTAAAGGCACTGACTCTCCAAGCGGGGAGAGTGTTAGTAAATCATCTGGAATGGTGAACCCGAGGACCAGGAAACGAAAACTGAGATGCATTTTAAATCATTTCCCAATCACACGGTGGACGATACTCTGGGTTTCCCATGCATGTTTTAGCTGGAGGAAGAATCCCTTGAACCTGGAGAGTTGGGACCCATGGAATGGGTACCATGCAGTATGACTTCAAAGGGTCTGCATTTGCTCACCGAAACTCACCAATGCTATCAGCCTGAAGTGTCCAGCCTTATGTCTCAACCAGCTCTGGGTGTAGATGTGGTCAATCCCAGTTGCATCACATGCCCTGAGTGAATTATTTAAGAATTGCTCTCTATTTCACTGTCTTTGTGTTTTGTTTTCGAAATTTATTTTGATAATGGGATTTATCGGATTTTCACTGCTGCGTTTCGGCCGCTGTACACACGCTTGATTCTCTTACGGAGACATATATATCCATGGGTTTTAAGATTCTTCCTAGTCAGGTATATTCCTAGGCGTTGAATATGTGGTGTTGGGTCCATTTCATTGAGCAAGGAGTAGGTCTTGTCTATTACATATTTGGCTTATGGAAAGTTATCTGTGCTAATTTCAGTCTCTGGTTTTATGCAGCACCCCAAGGCACCTTTCCCCATAAGCAAGCACTAGTTGGTTTTCTAAATTTGAGACCCTGTTCTTTTTTGTAATTCAGTTCATGTGTAGTCAAGTTTACGTTCCGTGTATTAGTGATATCTTATGATGTTTCTTTTTCTGTGTGACGTAGTTCACGTAGAATCACCGTACCTGCATCCACTCACTATGCCTCTACGGGCCTGATGACACAGATTTCATTGCTGAGTGATATTGCATTGTACGTACGTGCCACCACTTCTTTATCCATTTTTTGCTTTCTGTGATATTTACCTGATACTGTAGACGAGCTTCTTGTGAACACAGCCGTCCCAAATATTGGGGTGGCTGTCTGTTTTTGATTTTAATTTCCGTAAGCTATAGGACCATAAGTGGAAGTGCCATAGGCTGTGTTGCTTTGTTTCTTACGTGTTTCAGGAAACACCATACACTTCTCCAGGGTGGCTGCTGGCAATTTACATCCTGCCAATCAGCATAACAAGGCTCCCTGTTCTCCATATCCTGTCCTACCTTTCTGGATTTTACACTTTTTTCAGATGGCCCTTTTGCCCGGGGGGGCAGTGAGATTTCATTGTAGTGCAGATTTCCTTTACAGGCTTGCTTGGTTGGCCAAAAAGGGCGTATGCGTTTTTTCCTGAATATATTCAGGAAAAAACGCATACGCCCTTTTTGGCCAAGTGCATCATTGTCGACGTTGTGCCTCTTTTCCTATGCTTTCAGGGCAATTCCAGTCTACCCCCTGCAATCGTTTTCCTGAAATTCAGCCCCGCTTTCAAGTCCGCTTCCCAGGCTTACTTCAATATATTTTTGGAGGATAGCTGTCATTTATAACTCTGCAGGTTTGTGAAGTACAGTGCCCCTGAGCTCCTTTCTTCAACTCGCTTTCTTGTGAGCTGGGCACAAAACCGCAGGATTGCTTCAGGCCCTAATCTGTTTCCAGCAGGGCACACTGAGCCTTTGTTTAATTCCTCTTCCTGGTGGGCAATGAGCGTTACATTTGCCCGTGCAGACACCTACAGCTAGTCTCTCATTGGTTCTCCCTATTCCTGTTCATCTTGCACAGAAATTGCAAGCTGTGCGAAACAGGAGGTTAAAGGCACTGACTCTCCAAGCGGGGAGAGTGTTAGTAAAGCATCTGGAATGGTGAACCCGAGCACCAGGAAACGAAAACTGAGATGCATTTTAAATCATTTCCCAATCACACGGTGGACGATACTCTGGGTTTCCCATGCATGTTTTAGCTGGAGGAAGAATCCCTTGAACCTGGAGAGTTGGGACCCATGGAATGGGTACCATGCAGTATGACTTCAAAGGGTCTGCATTTGCTCACCGAAACTCACCAATGCTATCAGCCTGAAGTGTCCAGCCTTATGTCTCAACCAGCTCTGGGTGTAGATGTGGTCAATCCCAGTTGCATCACATGCCCTGAGTGAATTATTTAAGAATTGCTCTCTATTTCACTGTCTTTGTGTTTTGTTTTCGAAATTTATTTTGATAATGGGATTTATCGGATTTTCACTGCTGCGTTTCGGCCGCTGTACACACGCTTGATTCTCTTACGGAGACATATATATCCATGGGTTTTAAGATTCTTCCTAGTCAGGTATATTCCTAGGCGTTGAATATGTGGTGTTGGGTCCATTTCATTGAGCAAGGAGTAGGTCTTGTCTATTACATATTTGGCTTATGGAAAGTTATCTGTGCTAATTTCAGTCTCTGGTTTTATGCAGCACCCCAAGGCACCTTTCCCCATAAGCAAGCACTAGTTGGTTTTCTAAATTTGAGACCCTGTTCTTTTTTGTAATTCAGTTCATGTGTAGTCAAGTTTACGTTCCGTGTATTAGTGATATCTTATGATGTTTCTTTTTCTGTGTGACGTAGTTCACGTAGAATCACCGTACCTGCATCCACTCACTATGCCTCTACGGGCCTGATGACACAGATTTCATTGCTGAGTGATATTGCATTGTACGTACGTGCCACCACTTCTTTATCCATTTTTTGCTTTCTGTGATATTTACCTGATACTGTAGACGAGCTTCTTGTGAACACAGCCGTCCCAAATATTGGGGTGGCTGTCTGTTTTTGATTTTAATTTCCGTAAGCTATAGGACCATAAGTGGAAGTGCCATAGGCTGTGTTGCTTTGTTTCTTACGTGTTTCAGGAAACACCATACACTTCTCCAGGGTGGCTGCTGGCAATTTACATCCTGCCAATCAGCATAACAAGGCTCCCTGTTCTCCATATCCTGTCCTACCTTTCTGGATTTTACACTTTTTTCAGATGGCCCTTTTGCCCGGGGGGGCAGTGAGATTTCATTGTAGTGCAGATTTCCTTTACAGGCTTGCTTGGTTGGCCAAAAAGGGCGTATGCGTTTTTTCCTGAATATATTCAGGAAAAAACGCATACGCCCTTTTTGGCCAAGTGCATCATTGTCGACGTTGTGCCTCTTTTCCTATGCTTTCAGGGCAATTCCAGTCTACCCCCTGCAATCGTTTTCCTGAAATTCAGCCCCGCTTTCAAGTCCCCTTCCCAGGCTTACTTCAATATATTTTTGGAGGATAGCTGTCATTTATAACTCTGCAGGTTTGTGAAGTACAGTGCCCCTGAGCTCCTTTCTTCAACTCGCTTTCTTGTGAGCTGGGCACAAAACCGCAGGATTGCTTCAGGCCCTAATCTGTTTCCAGCAGGGCACACTGAGCCTTTGTTTAATTCCTCTTCCTGGTGGGCAATGAGCGTTACATTTGCCCGTGCAGACACCTACAGCTAGTCTCTCATTGGTTCTCCCTATTCCTGTTCATCTTGCACAGAAATTGCAAGCTGTGCGAAACAGGAGGTTAAAGGAACTGACTCTCCAAGCGGGGAGAGTGTTAGTAAAGCATCTGGAATGGTGAACCCGAGGACCAGGAAACGAAAACTGAGATGCATTTTAAATCATTTCCCAATCACACGGTGGACGATACTCTGGGTTTCCCATGCATGTTTTAGCTGGAGGAAGAATCCCTTGAACCTGGAGAGTTGGGACCCATGGAATGGGTACCATGCAGTATGACTTCAAAGGGTCTGCATTTGCTCACCGAAACTCACCAATGCTATCAGCCTGAAGTGTCCAGCCTTATGTCTCAACCAGCTCTGGGTGTAGATGTGGTCAATCCCAGTTGCATCACATGCCCTGAGTGAATTATTTAAGAATTGCTCTCTATTTCACTGTCTTTGTGTTTTGTTTTCGAAATTTATTTTGATAATGGGATTTATCGGATTTTCACTGCTGCGTTTCGGCCGCTGTACACACGCTTGATTCTCTTACGGAGACATATATATCCATGGGTTTTAAGATTCTTCCTAGTCAGGTATATTCCTAGGCGTTGAATATGTGGTGTTGGGTCCATTTCATTGAGCAAGGAGTAGGTCTTGTCTATTACATATTTGGCTTATGGAAAGTTATCTGTGCTAATTTCAGTCTCTGGTTTTATGCAGCACCCCAAGGCACCTTTCCCCATTAGCAAGCACTAGTTGGTTTTCTAAATTTGAGACCCTGTTCTTTTTTGTAATTCAGTTCATGTGTAGTCAAGTTTACGTTCCGTGTATTAGTGATATCTTATGATGTTTCTTTTTCTGTGTGACGTAGTTCACGTAGAATCACCGTACCTGCATCCACTCACTATGCCTCTACGGGCCTGATGACACAGATTTCATTGCTGAGTGATATTGCATTGTACGTACGTGCCACCACTTCTTTATCCATTTTTTGCTTTCTGTGATATTTACCTGATACTGTAGACGAGCTTCTTGTGAACACAGCCGTCCCAAATATTGGGGTGGCTGTCTGTTTTTGATTTTAATTTCCGTAAGCTATAGGACCATAAGTGGAAGTGCCATAGGCTGTGTTGCTTTGTTTCTTACGTGTTTCAGGAAACACCATACACTTCTCCAGGGTGGCTGCTGGCAATTTACATCCTGCCAATCAGCATAACAAGGCTCCCTGTTCTCCATATCCTGTCCTACCTTTCTGGATTTTACACTTTTTTCAGATGGCCCTTTTGCCCGGGGGGGCAGTGAGATTTATTTGTAGTGCAGATTTCCTTTACAGGCTTGCTTGGTTGGCCAAAAAGGGCGTATGCGTTTTTTCCTGAATATATTCAGGAAAAAACGCATACGCCCTTTTTGGCCAAGTGCATCATTGTCGACGTTGTGCCTCTTTTCCTATGCTTTCAGGGCAATTCCAGTCTACCCCCTGCAATCGTTTTCCTGAAATTCAGCCCCGCTTTCAAGTCCCCTTCACAGGCTTACTTCAATATATTTTTGGAGGATAGCTGTCATTTATAACTCTGCAGGTTTGTGAAGTACAGTGCCCCTGAGCTCCTTTCTTCAACTCGCTTTCTTGTGAGCTGGGCACAAAACCGCAGGATTGCTTCAGGCCCTAATCTGTTTCCAGCAGGGCACACTGAGCCTTTGTTTAATTCCTCTTCCTGGTGGGCAATGAGCGTTACATTTGCCCGTGCAGACACCTACAGCTAGTCTCTCATTGGTTCTCCCTATTCCTGTTCATCTTGCACAGAAATTGCAAGCTGTGCGAAACAGGAGGTTAAAGGCACTGACTCTCCAAGCGGGGAGAGTGTTAGTAAAGCATCTGGAATGGTGAACCCGAGCACCAGGAAACGAAAACTGAGATGCATTTTAAATCATTTCCCAATCACACGGTGGACGATACTCTGGGTTTCCCATGCATGTTTTAGCTGGAGGAAGAATCCCTTGAACCTGGAGAGTTGGGACCCATGGAATGGGTACCATGCAGTATGACTTCAAAGGGTCTGCATTTGCTCACCGAAACTCACCAATGCTATCAGCCTGAAGTGTCCAGCCTTATGTCTCAACCAGCTCTGGGTGTAGATGTGGTCAATCCCGGTTGCATCACATGCCCTGAGTGAATTAGTTAAGAATTGCTCTCTATTTCACTGTCTTTGTGTTTTGTTTTCGAAATTTATTTTGATAATGGGATTTATCGGATTTTCACTGCTGCGTTTCGGCCGCTGTACACACGCTTGATTCTCTTACGGAGACATATATATCCATGGGTTTTAAGATTCTTCCTAGTCAGGTATATTCCTAGGCGTTGAATATGTGGTGTTGGGTCCATTTCATTGAGCAAGGAGTAGGTCTTGTCTATTACATATTTGGCTTATGGAAAGTTATCTGTGCTAATTTCAGTCTCTGGTTTTATGCAGCACCCCAAGGCACCTTTCCCCATAAGCAAGCACTAGTTGGTTTTCTAAATTTGAGACCCTGTTCTTTTTTGTAATTCAGTTCATGTGTAGTCAAGTTTACATTCCGTGTATTAGTGATATCTTATGATGTTTCTTTTTCTGTGTGACCTAGTTCACGTAGAATCACCGTACCTGCATCCACTCACTATGCCGCAACGGGCCTGATGACACAGATTTCATTGCTGAGTGATATTGCATTGTACGTACGTGCCACAACTTCTTTATCCATTTTTTGCTTTCTGGGATATTTACCTGATACTGTAGACGAGCTTCTTGTGAACACAGCCGTCCCAAATATTGGGGTGGCTGTCTGTTTTTGATTTTAATTTCCGTAAGCTATAGGACCATAAGTGGAAGTGCCATAGGCTGTGTTGCTTTGTTTCTTACGTGTTTCAGGAAACACCATACACTTCTCCAGGGTGGCTGCTGGCAATTTACATCCTGCCAATCAGCATAACAAGGCTCCCTGTTCTCCATATCCTGTCCTACCTTTCTGGATTTTACACTTTTTTCAGATGGCCCTTTTGCCCGGGGGGGCAGTGAGATTTCATTGTAGTGCAGATTTCCTTTACAGGCTTGCTTGGTTGGCCAAAAAGGGCGTATGCGTTTTTTCCTGAATATATTCAGGAAAAAACGCATACGCCCTTTTTGGCCAAGTGCATCATTGTCGACGTTGTGCCTCTTTTCCTATGCTTTCAGGGCAATTCCAGTCTACCCCCTGCAATTGTTTTCCTGAAATTCAGCCCCGCTTTCAAGTCCCCTTCGCAGGCTTACTTCAATATATTTTTGGAGGATAGCTGTCATTTATAACTCTGCAGGTTTGTGAAGTACAGTGCCCCTGAGCTCCTTTCTTCAACTCGCTTTCTTGTGAGCTGGGCACAAAACCGCAGGATTGCTTCAGGCCCTAATCTGTTTCCAGCAGGGCACACTGAGCCTTTGTTTAATTCCTCTTCCTGGTGGGCAATGAGCGTTACATTTGCCCGTGCAGACACCTACAGCTAGTCTCTCATTGGTTCTCCCTATTCCTGTTCATCTTGCACAGAAATGGCAAGCTGTGCCAAACAGGAGGTTAAAGGCACTGACTCTCCAAGCGGGGAGAGTGTTAGTAAAGCATCTGGAATGGTGAACCCGAGGACCAGGAAACGAAAACTGAGATGCATTTTAAATCATTTCCCAATCACACGGTGGACGATACTCTGGGTTTCCCATGCATGTTTTAGCTGGAGGAAGAATCCCTTGAACCTGGAGAGTTGGGACCCATGGAATGGGTACCATGCAGTATGACTTCAAAGGGTCTGCATTTGCTCACCGAAACTCACCAATGCTATCAGCCTGAAGTGTCAAGCCTTATGTCTCAACCAGCTCTGGGTGTAGATGTGGTCAATCCCGGTTGCATCACATTCCCTGAGTGAATTATTTAAGAATTCCTCTCTATTTCACTGTCTTTGTGTTTTGTTTCGAAATTTATTTTGATAATGGGATTTATCGGATTTTCACTGCTGCGTTTCGGCCGCTGTACACACGCTTGATTCTGTTACGGAGACATATATATCCAAGGGTTTTAAGATTCTTCCTAGTCAGGTATATTCCTAGGCGTTGAATATGTGGTGTTGAGTCCATTTCGTTGAGCAAGGAGTAGGTTTGTCTATTACATATTTGGCTTATGGAATGTTATCTGTGCTAATTTCAGTCTCTGGTTTTATGCAGCACCCCAAGGCACCTTTCCCCATAAGCAAGCACTAGTTGGTTTTCTAAATTTGAGACCCTGCTCTGTTTTGTAATTCAGTTCATGTGTAGTCAAGTTTACATTCCGTGTATTAGTGATATCTTATGATCTTTCTTTTTCTGTGTGACGTAGTTCACGTAGAATCACCGTATCTGCATCCTCTCATTATGCCGCTACGGGCCTGATGACACAGATTTCATTGCTGAGTGATATTGCATTGTACGTACGTGCCACAACTTCTTTATCCATTGTTTGCTTTCTGGGATATTTACCTGATACTGTAGACGAGCTTCTTGTGAACACAGCCGTCCCAAATATTGGGGTGGCTGTCTGTTTTGGATTTTAATTTCCGTAAGCTATAGGACCATAAGTGGAAGTGCCATAGGCTGTGTTGCTTTGTTTCTTACGTGTTTCAGGAAACACCATACACTTCTCCAGGGTGGCTGCTGGCAATTTACATCCTGCCAATCAGCATAACAAGGCTCCCTGTTCTCCATATCCTGTCCTACCTTTCTGGATTTTACACTTTTTTCCGATGGCCCTTTTGCCCGGGGGGCAGTGAGACTACGTTGTGGTGCAGATTTCCTTTATAGGCTTGCTTGGTTGGCCAAAAAGTGCGTATGCGTTTTTTCCTGAATATATTCAGGAAAAAACGCATACGCACTTTTTGGCCAAGTGCATCATTGTCGACGTTCTGCCTCTTTTCCTATGCTTTCAGGGCAATTCCAGTCTACCCCTGCAATCGTTTTCCTGAAATTCTGCCCGCTTTCAAGTCCCCTTCGCAGGCTTACTTCAATATATTTTTGGAGGATAGCTGTCATTTATAACTCTGCAGGTTTGTGAATTACAGTGCCCCTGAGCTCCTTTCTTCAACTTGCTTTCTTGTGAGCTGGGCACAAAACCGCAGGATTGCTGCAGGCCCTAATCTGTTTCCAGCAGGGCACACTGAGCCTTTGGTTAATTCCTCTTCCTGGTGGGAAATGAGCGTTACATTTGCCCGTGCAGACACCTATAGCTAGTCTCTCATTGTTTCTCCCTATTAATGTTCATCTTGCACAGAAATTGCAAGCTGTGCCATACAGGAGGTTAAAGGCACTGACTCTCCAAGCAGGGAGAGTGTTAGTAAAGCATCTGGAATGGTGAACCCGAGGACCAGGATACGAAAACTGAGATGCATTTTAAATCGTTTCCCAATCACACGGTGGACGATACTCTGGGTTTCCCATGCATGTTTTAGCTGGAGGAAGAATCCCTTGAACCTGAAGAGTTGGGACCCATGGAATAGGTACCATGCAGTATGACTTCAAAGGGTCTGCATTTGCTCACCGAAACTCACCAATGCTATCAGCCTGAAGTGTCCAGCCTTATGTCTCAACCAGCTCTGGGTGTAGATGTGGTCAATCCCGGTTGCATCACATGCCCTGAGTGAATTAGTTAAGAATTGCTCTCTATTTCACTGTCTTTGTGTTTTGTTTTCGAAATTTATTTTGATAATGGGATTTATCGGATTTTCACTGCTGCGTTTCAGCCGCTGTACACACGCTTGATTCTCTTACGGAGACATATATATCCATGGGTTTTAAGATTCTTCCTAGTCAGGTATATTCCTAGGCGTTGAATATGTGGTGTTGGGTCCATTTCGTTGAGCAAGGAGTAGGTCTTGTCTATTACATATTTGGCTTATGGAATGTTATCTGTGCTAATTTCAGTCTCTGGTTTTATGCAGCACCCCAACGCACCTTTCCCTATAAGCAAGCACTAGTTGGTTTTCTAAATTTGAGACCCTGTTCTGTTTTGTAATTCAGTTCATGTGTAGTCAAGTTTACATTCCGTGTATTAGTGATATCTTATGATGTTTCTTTTTCTGTGTGACGTAGTTCACGTAGAATCACCGTACCTGCATCCACTCACTATGCCGCTACGGGCCTGATGACACAGATTTCATTGCTGAGTGATATTGCATTGTACGTACGTGCCACAACTTCTTTATCCATTTTTTGCTTTCTGGGATATTTACCTGATACTGTAGACGAGCTTCTTGTGAACACAGCCGTCCCAAATATTGGGGTGGCTGTCTGTTTTTGATTTTATTTTCCGTAAGCTATAGGACCATAAGTGGAAGTGCCATAGGCTGTGTTGCTTTGTTTCTTACGTGTTTCAGGAAACACCATACACTTCTCCAGGGTGGCTGCTGGCAATTTACATCCTGCCAATCAGCATAACAAGGCTCCCTGTTCTCCATATCCTGTACTACCTTTCTGGATTTTACACTTTTTTCAGATGGCCCTTTTGCCCGGGGGGGCAGTGAGATTTCATTGTAGTGCAGATTTCCTTTACAGGCTTGCTTGGTTGGCCAAAAAGGGCGTATGCGTTTTTTCCTGAATATATTCAGGAAAAAACGCATACGCCCTTTTTGGCCAAGTGCATCATTGTCGACGTTGTGCCTCTTTTCGTATGCTTTCAGGGCAATTCCAGTCTACCCCCTGCAATCGTTTTCCTGAAATTCAGCCCCGCTTTCAAGTCCCCTTCGCAGGCTTACTTCAATATATTTTTGGAGGATAGCTGTCATTTATAACTCTGCAGGTTTATGAAGTACAGTGCCCCTGAGCTCCTTTCTTCAACTCGCTTTCTTGTGAGCTGGGCACAAAACCGCAGGATTGCTTCAGGCCCTAATCTGTTTCCAGCAGGGCACACTGAGCCTTTGTTTAATTCCTCTTCCTGGTGGGCAATGAGCGTTACATTTGCCCGTGCAGACACCTACAGCTAGTCTCTCATTGGTTCTCCCTATTCCTGTTCATCTTGCACAGAAATTGCAAGCTGTGCCAAACAGGAGGTTAAAGGCACTGACTCTCCAAGCGGGGAGAGTGTTAGTAAAGCATCTGGAATGGTGAACCCGAGGACCAGGAAACGAAAACTGAGATGCATTTTAAATCATTTCCCAATCACACGGTGGACGATACTCTGGGTTTCCCATGCATGTTTTAGCTGGAGGAAGAATCCCTTGAACCTGGAGAGTTGGGACCCATGGAATGGGTACCATGCAGTATGACTTCAAAGGGTCTGCATTTGCTCACCGAAACTCACCAATGCTATCAGCCTGAAGTGTCCAGCCTTATGTCTCAACCAGCTCTGGGTGTAGATGTGGTCAATCCCAGTTGCATCACATGCCCTGAGTGAATTATTTAAGAATTGCTCTCTATTTCACTGTCTTTGTGTTTTGTTTTCGAAATTTATTTTGATAATGGGATTTATCGGATTTTCACTGCTGCATTTCGGCCGCTGTACACACGCTTGATTCTCTTACGGAGACATATATATCCATGGGTTTTAAGATTCTTCCTAGTCAGGTATATTCCTAGGCGTTGAATATGTGGTGTTGGGTCCATTTCATTGAGCAAGGAGTAGGTCTTGTCTATTACATATTTGGCTTATGGAAAGTTATCTGTGCTAATTTCAGTCTCTGGTTTTATGCAGCACCCCAAGGCACCTTTCCCCATAAGCAAGCACTAGTTGGTTTTCTAAATTTGAGACCCTGTTCTTTTTTGTAATTCAGTTCATGTGTAGTCAAGTTTACATTCCGTGTATTAGTGATATCTTATGATGTTTCTTTTTCTGTGTGACGTAGTTCACGTAGAATCACCGTACCTGCATCCACTCACTATGCCTCTACGGGCCTGATGACACAGATTTCATTGCTGAGTGATATTGCATTGTACGTACGTGCCACCACTTCTTTATCCATTTTTTGCTTTCTGTGATATTTACCTGATACTGTAGACGAGCTTCTTGTGAACACAGCCGTCCCAAATATTGGGGTGGCTGTCTGTTTTTGATTTTAATTTCCGTAAGCTATAGGACCATAAGTGGAAGTGCCATAGGCTGTGTTGCTTTGTTTCTTACGTGTTTCAGGAAACACCATACACTTCTCCAGGGTGGCTGCTGGCAATTTACATCCTGCCAATCAGCATAACAAGGCTCCCTGTTCTCCATATCCTGTCCTACCTTTCTGGATTTTACACTTTTTTCAGATGGCCCTTTTGCCCGGGGGGGCAGTGAGATTTATTTGTAGTGCAGATTTCCTTTACAGGCTTGCTTGGTTGGCCAAAAAGGGCGTATGCGTTTTTTCCTGAATATATTCAGGAAAAAACGCATACGCCCTTTTTGGCCAAGTGCATCATTGTCGACGTTGTGCCTCTTTTCCTATGCTTTCAGGGCAATTCCAGTCTACCCCCTGCAATCGTTTTCCTGATATTCAGCCCCGCTTTCAAGTCCCCTTCCCAGGCTTACTTCAATATATTTTTGGAGGATAGCTGTCATTTATAACTCTGCAGGTTTGTGAAGTACAGTGCCCCTGAGCTCCTTTCTTCAACTCGCTTTCTTGTGAGCTGGGCACAAAACCGCAGGATTGCTTCAGGCCCTAACCTGTTTCCAGCAGGGCACACTGAGCCTTTGTTTAATTCCTCTTCCTGGTGGGCAATGAGCGTTACATTTGCCCGTGCAGACACCTACAGCTAGTCTCTCATTGGTTCTCCCTATTCCTGTTCATCTTGCACAGAAATTGCAAGCTGTGCGAAACAGGAGGTTAAAGGCACTGACTCTCCAAGCGGGGAGAGTGTTAGTAAAGCATCTGGAATGGTGAACCCGAGGACCAGGAAACGAAAACTGAGATGCATTTTAAATCATTTCCCAATCACACGGTGGACGATACTCTGGGTTTCCCATGCATGTTTTAGCTGGAGGAAGAATCCCTTGAACCTGGAGAGTTGGGACCCATGGAATGGGTACCATGCAGTATGACTTCAAAGGGTCTGCATTTGCTCACCGAAACTCACCAATGCTATCAGCCTGAAGTGTCCAGCCTTATGTCTCAACCAGCTCTGGGTGTAGATGTGGTCAATCCCAGTTGCATCACATGCCCTGAGTGAATTATTTAAAAATTGCTCTCTATTTCACTGTCTTTGTGTTTTGTTTTCGAAATTTATTTTGATAATGGGATTTATCGGATTTTCAGTGCTGCGTTTCGGCTGCTGTACACACGCTTGATTCTCTTACGGAGACATATATATCCATGGGTTTTAAGATTCTTCCTAGTCAGGTATATTCCTAGGCGTTGAATATGTGGTGTTGGGTCCATTTCATTGAGCAAGGAGTAGGTCTTGTCTATTACATATTTGGCTTATGGAAAGTTATCTGTGCTAATTTCAGTCTCTGGTTTTATGCAGCACCCCAAGGCACCTTTCCCCATAAGCAAGCACTAGTTGGTTTTCTAAATTTGAGACCCTGTTCTTTTTTGTAATTCAGTTCATGTGTAGTCAAGTTTACATTCCGTGTATTAGTGATATCTTATGATGTTTCTTTTTCTGTGTGACGTAGTTCACGTAGAATCACCGTACCTGCATCCACTCACTATGCCTCTACGGGCCTGATGACACAGATTTCATTGCTGAGTGATATTGCATTGTACGTACGTGCCACCACTTCTTTATCCATTTTTTGCTTTCTGTGATATTTACCTGATACTGTAGACGAGCTTCTTGTGAACACAGCCGTCCCAAATATTGGGGTGGCTGTCTGTTTTTGATTTTAATTTCCGTAAGCTATAGGACCATAAGTGGAAGTGCCATAGGCTGTGTTGCTTTGTTTCTTACGTGTTTCAGGAAACACCATACACTTCTCCAGGGTGGCTGCTGGCAATTTACATCCTGCCAATCAGCATAACAAGGCTCCCTGTTCTCCATATCCTGTCCTACCTTTCTGGATTTTACACTTTTTTCCGATGGCCCTTTTGCCCGGGGGGCAGTGAGACTTCGTTGTGGTGCAGATTTCCTTTATAGGCTTGCTTGGTTGGCCAAAAAGGGCGTATGCGTTTTTTCCTGAATATATTCAGGAAAAAACGCATACGCACTTTTTGGCCAAGTGCATCATTGTCGACGTTGTGCCTCTTTTCCTATGCTTTCAGGGCAATTCCAGTCTACCCCTGCAATAGTTTTCCTGAAATTCTGCCCCGCTTTCAAGTCCCCTTCGCAGGCTTACTTCAATATATTTTTGGAGGATAGCTGTCATTTATAACTCTGCAGGTTTGTGAATTACAGTGCCCCTGAGCTCCTTTCTTCAACTCGCTTTCTTGTGAGCTGGGCACAAAACCGCAGGATTGCTGCAGGCCCTAATCTGTTTCCAGCAGGGCACACTGAGCCTTTGGTTAATTCCTCTTCCTGGTGGGAAATGAGCGTTACATTTGCCCGTGCAGACACCTATAGCTAGTCTCTCATTGTTTCTCCCTATTAATGTTCATCTTGCACAGAAATTGCAAGCTGTGCCAAACAGGAGGTTAAAGGCACTGACTCTCCAAGCAGGGAGAGTGTTAGTAAAGCATCTGGAATGGTGAACCCGAGGACCAGGATACGAAAACTGAGATGCATTTTAAATCGTTTCCCAATCACACGGTGGACGATACTCTGGGTTTCCCATGCATGTTTTAGCTGGAGGAAGAATCCCTTGAACCTGAAGAGTTGGGACCCATGGAATAGGTACCATGCAGTATGACTTCAAAGGGTCTGCATTTGCTCACCGAAACTCACCAATGCTATCAGCCTGAAGTGTCCAGCCTTATGTCTCAACCAGCTCTGGGTGTAGATGTGGTCAATCCCGGTTGCATCACATGCCCTGAGTGAATTAGTTAAGAATTGCTCTCTATTTCACTGTCTTTGTGTTTTGTTTTCGAAATTTATTTTGATAATGGGATTTATCGGATTTTCACTGCTGCGTTTCAGCCGCTGTACACACGCTTGATTCTCTTACGGAGACATATATATCCATGGGTTTTAAGATTCTTCCTAGTCAGGTATATTCCTAGGCGTTGAATATGTGGTGTTGGGTCCATTTCGTTGAGCAAGGAGTAGGTCTTGTCTATTACATATTTGGCTTATGGAATGTTATCTGTGCTAATTTCAGTCTCTGGTTTTATGCAGCACCCCAACGCACCTTTCCCCATAAGCAAGCATTAGTTGGTTTTCTAAATTTGAGACCCTGTTCTGTTTTGTAATTCAGTTCATGTGTAGTCAAGTTTACATTCCGTGTATTAGTGATATCTTATGATGTTTCTTTTTCTGTGTGACGTAGTTCATGTAGAATCACCGTACCTGCATCCACTCACTATGCCTCTACGGGCCTGATGACACAGATTTCATTGCTGAGTGATATTGCATTGTACGTACGTGCCACCACTTCTTTATCCATTTTTTGCTTTCTGTGATATTTACCTGATACTGTAGACGAGCTTCTTGTGAACACAGCCGTCCCAAATATTGGGGTGGCTGTCTGTTTTTGATTTTAATTTCCGTAAGCTATAGGACCATAAATGGAAGTGCCATAGGCTGTGTTGCTTTGTTTCTTACGTGTTTCAGGAAACACCATACACTTCTCCAGGGTGGCTGCTGGCAATTTACATCCTGCCAATCAGCATAACAAGGCTCCCTGTTCTCCATATCCTGTCCTACCTTTCTGGATTTTACACTTTTTTCCGATGGCCCTTTTGCCCGGGGGGCAGTGAGACTTCGTTGTGGTGCAGATTTCCTTTATAGGCTTGCTTGGTTGGCCAAAAAGGGCGTATGCGTTTTTTCCTGAATATATTCAGGAAAAAACGCATACGCACTTTTTGGCCAAGTGCATCATTGTCGACGTTCTGCCTCTTTTCCTATGCTTTCAGGGCAATTCCAGTCTACCCCTGCAATAGTTTTCCTGAAATTCTGCCCCGCTTTCAAGTCCCCTTCGCAGGCTTACTTCAATATATTTTTGGAGGATAGCTGTCATTTATAACTCTGCAGGTTTGTGAATTACAGTGCCCCTGAGCTCCTTTCTTCAACTCGCTTTCTTGTGAGCTGGGCACAAAACCGCAGGATTGCTGCAGGCCCTAATCTGTTTCCAGCAGGGCACACTGAGCCTTTGGTTAATTCCTCTTCCTGGTGGGAAATGAGCGTTACATTTGCCCGTGCAGACACCTATAGCTAGTCTCTCATTGTTTCTCCCTATTAATGTTCATCTTGCACAGAAATTGCAAGCTGTGCCAAACAGGAGGTTAAAGGCACTGACTCTCCAAGCAGGGAGAGTGTTAGTAAAGCATCTGGAATGGTGAACCCGAGGACCAGGATACGAAAACTGAGATGCATTTTAAATCGTTTCCCAATCACACGGTGGACGATACTCTGGGTTTCCCATGCATGTTTTAGCTGGAGGAAGAATCCCTTGAACCTGAAGAGTTGGGACCCATGGAATAGGTACCATGCAGTATGACTTCAAAGGGTCTGCATTTGCTCACCGAAACTCACCAATGCTATCAGCCTGAAGTGTCCAGCCTTATGTCTCAACCAGCTCTGGGTGTAGATGTGGTCAATCCCGGTTGCATCACATGCCCTGAGTGAATTAGTTAAGAATTGCTCTCTATTTCACTGTCTTTGTGTTTTGTTTTCGAAATTTATTTTGATAATGGGATTTATCGGATTTTCACTGCTGCGTTTCAGCCGCTGTACACACGCTTGATTCTCTTACGGAGACATATATATCCATGGGTTTTAAGATTCTTCCTAGTCAGGTATATTCCTAGGCGTTGAATATGTGGTGTTGGGTCCATTTCGTTGAGCAAGGAGTAGGTCTTGTCTATTACATATTTGGCTTATGGAATGTTATCTGTGCTAATTTCAGTCTCTGGTTTTATGCAGCACCCCAACGCACCTTTCCCCATAAGCAAGCATTAGTTGGTTTTCTAAATTTGAGACCCTGTTCTGTTTTGTAATTCAGTTCATGTGTAGTCAAGTTTACATTCCGTGTATTAGTGATATCTTATGATGTTTCTTTTTCTGTGTGACGTAGTTCACGTAGAATCACCGTACCTGCATCCACTCACTATGCCGCTACGGGCCTGATGACACAGATTTCATTGCTGAGTGATATTGCATTGTACGTACGTGCCACAACTTCTTTATCCATTTTTTGCTTTCTGGGATATTTACCTGATACTGTAGACGAGCTTCTTGTGAACACAGCCGTCCCAAATATTGGGGTGGCTGTCTGTTTTTGATTTTATTTTCCGTAAGCTATAGGACCATAAGTGGAAGTGCCATAGGCTGTGTTGCTTTGTTTCTTACGTGTTTCAGGAAACACCATACACTTCTCCAGGGTGGCTGCTGGCAATTTACATCCTGCCAATCAGCATAACAAGGCTCCCTGTTCTCCATATCCTGTCCTACCTTTCTGGATTTTACACTTTTTTCAGATGGCCCTTTTGCCCGGGGGGGCAGTGAGATTTCATTGTAGTGCAGATTTCCTTTACAGGCTTGCTTGGTTGGCCAAAAAGGGCGTATGCGTTTTTTCCTGAATATATTCAGGAAAAAACGCATACGCCCTTTTTGGCCAAGTGCATCATTGTCGACGTTGTGCCTCTTTTCCTATGCTTTCAGGGCAATTCCAGTCTACCCCCTGCAATCGTTTTCCTGATATTCAGCCCCGCTTTCAAGTCCCCTTCGCAGGCTTACTTCAATATATTTTTGGAGGATAGCTGTCATTTATAACTCTGCAGGTTTATGAAGTACAGTGCCCCTGAGCTCCTTTCTTCAACTCGCTTTCTTGTGAGCTGGGCACAAAACCGCAGGATTGCTTCAGGCCCTAATCTGTTTCCAGCAGGGCACACTGAGCCTTTGTTTAATTCCTCTTCCTGGTGGGCAATGAGCGTTACATTTGCCCGTGCAGACACCTACAGCTAGTCTCTCATTGGTTCTCCCTATTCCTGTTCATCTTGCACAGAAATTGCAAGCTGTGCCAAACAGGAGGTTAAAGGCACTGACTCTCCAAGCGGGGAGAGTGTTAGTAAAGCATCTGGAATGGTGAACCCGAGGACCAGGAAACGAAAACTGAGATGCATTTTAAATCATTTCCCAATCACACGGTGGACGATACTCTGGGTTTCCCATGCATGTTTTAGCTGGAGGAAGAATCCCTTGAACCTGGAGAGTTGGGACCCATGGAATGGGTACCATGCAGTATGACTTCAAAGGGTCTGCATTTGCTCACCGAAACTCACCAATGCTATCAGCCTGAAGTGTCCAGCCTTATGTCTCAACCAGCTCTGGGTGTAGATGTGGTCAATCCCGGTTGCATCACATGCCCTGAGTGAATTATTTAAGAATTGCTCTCTATTTCACTGTCTTTGTGTTTTGTTTTCGAAATTTATTTTGATAATGGGATTTATCGGATTTTCACTGCTGCGTTTCGGCCGCTGTACACACGCTTGATTCTCTTACGGAGACATATATATCCATGGGTTTTAAGATTCTTCCTAGTCAGGTATATTCCTAGGCGTTGAATATGTGGTGTTGGGTCCATTTCATTGAGCAAGGAGTAGGTCTTGTCTATTACATATTTGGCTTATGGAAAGTTATCTGTGCTAATTTCAGTCTCTGGTTTTATGCAGCACCCCAAGGCACCTTTCCCCATAAGCAAGCACTAGTTGGTTTTCTAAATTTGAGACCCTGTTCTTTTTTGTAATTCAGTTCATGTGTAGTCAAGTTTACATTCCGTGTATTAGTGATATCTTATGATGTTTCTTTTTCTGTGTGACGTAGTTCACGTAGAATCACCGCACCTGCATCCACTTACTATGCCGCTACGGGCCTGATGACACAGATTTCATTGCTGAGTGATATTGCATTGCACGTACGTGCCACAACTTCTTTATCCATTTTTTGCTTTCTGGGATATTTACCTGATACTGTAGACGAGCTTCTTGTGAACACAGCCGTCCCAAATATTGGGGTGGCTGTCTGTTTTTGATTTTAATTTCCGTAAGCTATAGGACCATAAGTGGAAGTGCCATAGGCTGTGTTGCTTTGTTTCTTACGTGTTTCAGGAAACACCATACACTTCTCCAGGGTGGCTGCTGGCAATTTACATCCTGCCAATCAGCATAACAAGGCTCCCTGTTCTCCATATCCTGTCCTACCTTTCTGGATTTTACACTTTTTTCAGATGGCCCTTTTGCCCGGGGGGGCAGTGAGATTTCATTGTAGTGCAGATTTCCTTTACAGGCTTGCTTGGTTGGCCAAAAAGGGCGTATGCGTTTTTTCCTGAATATATTCAGGAAAAAACGCATACGCCCTTTTTGGCCAAGTGCATCATTGTCGACGTTGTGCCTCTTTTCCTATGCTTTCAGGGCAATTCCAGTCTACCCCCTGCAATCGTTTTCCTGATATTCAGCCCCGCTTTCAAGTCCCCTTCGCAGGCTTACTTCAATATATTTTTGGAGGATAGCTGTCATTTATAACTCTGCAGGTTTATGAAGTACAGTGCCCCTGAGCTCCTTTCTTCAACTCGCTTTCTTGTGAGCTGGGCACAAAACCGCAGGATTGCTTCAGGCCCTAATCTGTTTCCAGCAGGGCACACTGAGCCTTTGTTTAATTCCTCTTCCTGGTGGGCAATGAGCGTTACATTTGCCCGTGCAGACACCTATAGCTAGTCTCTCATTGGTTCTCCCTATTCCTGTTCATCTTGCACAGAAATTGCAAGCTGTGCCAAACAGGAGGTTAAAGGCACTGACTCTCCAAGCGGGGAGAGTGTTAGTAAAGCATCTGGAATGGTGAACCCGAGGACCAGGAAACGAAAACTGAGATGCATTTTAAATCATTTCCCAATCACACGGTGGACGATACTCTGGGTTTCCCATGCATGTTTTAGCTGGAGGAAGAATCCCTTGAACCTGGAGAGTTGGGACCCATGGAATGGGTACCATGCAGTATGACTTCAAAGGGTCTGCATTTGCTCACCGAAACTCACCAATGCTATCAGCCTGAAGTGTCCAGCCTTATGTCTCAACCAGCTCTGGGTGTAGATGTGGTCAATCCCAGTTGCATCACATGCCCTGAGTGAATTATTTAAGAATTGCTCTCTATTTCACTGTCTTTGTGTTTTGTTTTCGAAATTTATTTTGATAATGGGATTTATCGGATTTTCACTGCTGCGTTTCGGCCGCTGTACACACGCTTGATTCTCTTACGGAGACATATATATCCATGGGTTTTAAGATTCTTCCTAGTCAGGTATATTCCTAGGCGTTGAATATGTGGTGTTGGGTCCATTTCATTGAGCAAGGAGTAGGTCTTGTCTATTACATATTTGGCTTATGGAAAGTTATCTGTGCTAATTTCAGTCTCTGGTTTTATGCAGCACCCCAAGGCACCTTTCCCCATAAGCAAGCACTAGTTGGTTTTCTAAATTTGAGACCCTGTTCTTTTTTGTAATTCAGTTCATGTGTAGTCAAGTTTACATTCCGTGTATTAGTGATATCTTATGATGTTTCTTTTTCTGTGTGACGTAGTTCACGTAGAATCACCGTACCTGCATCCACTCACTATGCCTCTACGGGCCTGATGACACAGATTTCATTGCTGAGTGATATTGCATTGTACGTACGTGCCACCACTTCTTTATCCATTTTTTGCTTTCTGTGATATTTACCTGATACTGTAGACGAGCTTCTTGTGAACACAGCCGTCCCAAATATTGGGGTGGCTGTCTGTTTTTGATTTTAATTTCCGTAAGCTATAGGACCATAAGTGGAAGTGCCATAGGCTGTGTTGCTTTGTTTCTTACGTGTTTCAGGAAACACCATACACTTCTCCAGGGTGGCTGCTGGCAATTTACATCCTGCCAATCAGCATAACAAGGCTCCCTGTTCTCCATATCCTGTCCTACCTTTCTGGATTTTACACTTTTTTCAGATGGCCCTTTTGCCCGGGGGGGCAGTGAGATTTCATTGTAGTGCAGATTTCCTTTACAGGCTTGCTTGGTTGGCCAAAAAGGGCGTATGCGTTTTTTCCTGAATATATTCAGGAAAAAACGCATACGCCCTTTTTGGCCAAGTGCATCATTGTCGACGTTGTGCCTCTTTTCCTATGCTTTCAGGGCAATTCCAGTCTACCCCCTGCAATCGTTTTCCTGAAATTCAGCCCCGCTTTCAAGTCCCCTTCCCAGGCTTACTTCAATATATTTTTGGAGGATAGCTGTCATTTATAACTCTGCAGGTTTGTGAAGTACAGTGCCCCTGAGCTCCTTTCTTCAACTCGCTTTCTTGTGAGCTGGGCACAAAACCGCAGGATTGCTTCAGGCCCTAATCTGTTTCCAGCAGGGCACACTGAGCCTTTGTTTAATTCCTCTTCCTGGTGGGCAATGAGCGTTACATTTGCCCGTGCAGACACCTACAGCTAGTCTCTCATTGGTTCTCCCTATTCCTGTTCATCTTGCACAGAAATTGCAAGCTGTGCGAAACAGGAGGATAAAGGCACTGACTCTCCAAGCGGGGAGAGTGTTAGTAAAGCATCTGGAATGGTGAACCCGAGGACCAGGAAACGAAAACTGAGATGCATTTTAAATCATTTCCCAATCACACGGTGGACGATACTCTGGGTTTCCCATGCATGTTTTAGCTGGAGGAAGAATCCCTTGAACCTGGAGAGTTGGGACCCATGGAATGGGTACCATGCAGTATGACTTCAAAGGGTCTGCATTTGCTCACCGAAACTCACCAATGCTATCAGCCTGAAGTGTCCAGCCTTATGTCTCAACCAGCTCTGGGTGTAGATGTGGTCAATCCCGGTTGCATCACATGCCCTGAGTGAATTAGTTAAGAATTGCTCTCTATTTCACTGTCTTTGTGTTTTGTTTTCGAAATTTATTTTGATAATGGGATTTATCGGATTTTCACTGCTGCGTTTTGGCCGCTGTAAACACGCTTGATTCTCTTATGGAGACATATATATCCATGGGTTTTAAGATTCTTCCTAGTCAGGTATATTCCTAGGCGTTGAATATGTGGTGTTGGGTCTATTTCATTGAGCAAGGAGTAGGTCTTGTCTATTACATATTTGGCTTATGGAAAGTTATCTGTGCTAATTTCAGTCTCTGGTTTTATGCAGCACCCCAAGGCACCTTTCCCCATAAGCAAGCACTAGTTGGTTTTCTAAATTTGAGACCCTGTTCTGTTTTGTAATTCAGTTCATGTGTAGTGAAGTTTACATTCCGTGTATTAGTGATATCTTATGATGTTTCTTTTTCTGTGTGACGTAGTTCACGTAGAATCACCGCACCTGCATCCACTTACTATGCCGCTACGGGCCTGATGACACAGATTTCATTGCTGAGTGATATTGCATTGCACGTACGTGCCACAACTTCTTTATCCATTTTTTGCTTTCTGGGATATTTACCTGATACTGTAGACGAGCTTCTTGTGAACACAGCCGTCCCAAATATTGGGGTGGCTGTCTGTTTTTGATTTTAATTTCCGTAAGCTATAGGACCATAAGTGGAAGTGCCATAGGCTGTGTTGCTTTGTTTCTTACGTGTTTCAGGAAACACCATACACTTCTCCAGGGTGGCTGCTGGCAATTTACATCCTGCCAATCAGCATAACAAGGCTCCCTGTTCTCCATATCCTGTCCTACCTTTCTGGATTTTACACTTTTTTCAGATGGCCCTTTTGCCCGGGGGGGGGGCAGTGAGATTTCATTGTAGTGCAGATTTCCTTTACAGGCTTGCTTGGTTGGCCAAAAAGGGCGTATGCGTTTTTTCCTGAATATATTCAGGAAAAAACGCATATGCCCTTTTTGGCCAAGTGCATCATTGTCGACGTTGTGCCTCTTTTCCTATGCTTTCAGGGCAATTCCAGTCTACCCCCTTCAATCGTTTTCCTGAAATTCAGCCCCGCTTTCAAGTCCCCTTCGCAGGCTTACTTCAATATATTTTTGGAGGATAGCTGTCATTTATAACTCTGCAGGTTTGTGAAGTACAGTGCCCCTGAGCTCCTTTCTTCAACTCGCTTTCTTGTGAGCTGGGCACAAAACCGCAGGATTGCTTCAGGCCCTAATCTGTTTCCAGCAGGGCACACTGAGCCTTTGTTTAATTCCTCTTCCTAGTGGGCAATGAGCGTTACATTTGCCCGTGCAGACACCTACAGCTAGTCTCTCATTGGTTCTCCCTATTCCTGTTCATCTTGCACAGAAATTGCAAGCTGTGCCAAAAAGGAGGTTAAAGGCACTGACTCTCCAAGCGGGGAGAGTGTTAGTAAAGCATCTGGAATGGTGAACCCGAGGACCAGGATACGAAAACTGAGATGCATTTTAAATCGTTTCCCAATCACACGGTGGACGATACTCTGGGTTTCCCATGCATGTTTTAGCTGGAGGAAGAATCCCTTGAACCTGGAGAGTTGGGACCCATGGAATGGGTACCATGCAGTATGACTTCAAAGGGTCTGCATTTGCTCACCGAAACTCACCAATGCTATCAGCCTGAAGTGTCCAGCCTTATGTCTCAACCAGCTCTGGGTGTAGATGTGGTCAATCCCGGTTGCATCACATGCCCTGAGTGAATTATTTAAGAATTGCTCTCTATTTCACTGTCTTTGTGTTTTGTTTTCGAAATTTATTTTGATAATGGGATTTATCGGATTTTCACTGCTGCGTTTCGGCCGCTGTACACACGCTTGATTCTCTTACGGAGACATATATATCCATGGGTTTTAAGATTCTTCCTAGTCAGGTATATTCCTAGGCGTTGAATATGTGGTGTTGAGTCCATTTCGTTGAGCAAGGAGTAGGTCTTGTCTATTACATATTTGGCTTATGGAATGTTATCTGTGCTAATTTCAGTCTCTGGTTTTATGCAGCACCCCAACGCACCTTTCCCCATAAGCAAGCACTAGTTGGTTTTCTAAATTTGAGACCCTGTTCTGTTTTGTAATTCAGTTCATGTGTAGTGAAGTTTACATTCCGTGTATTAGTGATATCTTATGATGTTTCTTTTTCTGTGTGACGTAGTTCACGTAGAATCACCGTACCTGCATCCACTTACTATGCCGCTACGGGCCTGATGACACAGATTTCATTGCTGAGTGATATTGCATTGCACGTACGTGCCACAACTTCTTTATCCATTTTTTGCTTTCTGGGATATTTACCTGATACTGTAGACGAGCTTCTTGTGAACACAGCCGTCCCAAATATTGGGGTGGCTGTCTGTTTTTGATTTTAATTTCCGTAAGCTATAGGATCATAAGTGGAAGTGCCATAGGCTGTGTTGCTTTGTTTCTTACGTGTTTCAGGAAACACCATACACTTCTCCAGGGTGGCTGCTGGCAATTTACATCCTGCCAATCAGCATAACAAGGCTCCCTGTTCTCCATATCCTGTCCTACCTTTCTGGATTTTACACTTTTTTCAGATGGCCCTTTTGCCCGGGGGGGCAGTGAGATTTCATTGTAGTGCAGATTTCCTTTACAGGCTTGCTTGGTTGGCCAAAAAGGGCGTATGCGTTTTTTCCTGAATATATTCAGGAAAAAACGCATACGCCCTTTTTGGCCAAGTGCATCATTGTCGACGTTGTGCCTCTTTTCCTATGCTTTCAGGGCAATTCCAGTCTACCCCCTGCAATCGTTTTCCTGAAATTCAGCCCCGCTTTCAAGTCCCCTTCGCAGGCTTACTTCAATATATTTTTGGAGGATAGCTGTCATTTATAACTCTGCAGGTTTGTGAAGTACAGTGCCCCTGAGCTCCTTTCTTCAACTCGCTTTCTTGTGAGCTGGGCACAAAACCGCATGATTGCTTCAGGCCCTAATCTGTTTCCAGCAGGGCACACTGAGCCTTTGTTTAATTCCTCTTCCTGGTGGGCAATGAGCGTTACATTTGCCCGTGCAGACACCTACAGCTAGTCTCTCATTGGTTCTCCCTATTCCTGTTCATCTTGCACAGAAATGGCAAGCTGTGCCAAACAGGAGGTTAAAGGCACTGACTCTCCAAGCGGGGAGAGTGTTAGTAAAGCATCTGGAATGGTGAACCCGAGGACCAGGATACGAAAACTGAGATGCATTTTAAATCGTTTCCCAATCACACGGTGGACGATACTCTGGGTTTCCCATGCATGTTTTAGCTGGAGGAAGAATGCCTTGAACCTGGAGAGTTCGGACCCATGGAATGGGTACCATGCAGTATGACTTCAAAGGGTCTGCATTTGCTCACCGAAACTCACCAGTGCTAGCAGCCAGAAGTGTCCAGCCTTATGTCTCAACCAGCTCTGGGTGTAGATGTGGTCAATCCCGGTTGCATCACATGCCCTGAGTGAATTATTTAAGAATTGCTCTCTATTTCACTGTCTTTGTGTTTTGTTTTCGAAATTTATTTTGATAATGGGATTTATCGGATTTTCACTGCTGCATTTCCGCCGCTGTACACACGCTTGATTCTCTTACGGAGACATATATATCCATGGGTTTTAAGATTCTTCCTAGTCAGGTATATTCCTAGGCGTTGAATATGTGGTGTTGAGTCCATTTCGTTGAGCAAGGAGTAGGTCTTGTCTATTACATATTTGGCTTATGGAATGTCATCTGTGCTAATTTCAGTCTCTGGTTTTATGCAGCACCCCAACGCACCTTTCCCCATAAGCAAGCACTAGTTGGTTTTCTAAATTTGAGACCCTGTTCTGTTTTGTAATTCAGTTCATGTGTAGTGAAGTTTACATTCCGTGTATTAGTGATATCTTATGATGTTTCTTTTTCTGTGTGACGTAGTTCACGTAGAATCACCGTACCTGCATCCACTTACTATGCCGCTACGGGCCTGATGACGCAGATTTCATTGCTGAGTGATATTGCATTGCACGTACGTGCCACAACTTCTTTATCCATTTTTTGCTTTCTGGGATATTTACCTGATACTGTAGACGAGCTTCTTGTGAACACAGCCGTCCCAAATATTGGGGTGGCTGTCTGTTTTTGATTTTAATTTCCGTAAGCTATAGGACCATAAGTGGAAGTGCCATAGGCTGTGTTGCTTTGTTTCTTACGTGTTTCAGGAAACACCATACACTTCTCCAGGGTGGCTGCTGGCAATTTACATCCTGCCAATCAGCATAACAAGGCTCCCTGTTCTCCATATCCTGTCCTACCTTTCTGGATTTTACACTTTTTTCAGATGGCCCTTTTGCCCGGGGGGGCAGTGAGATTTCATTGTAGTGCAGATTTCCTTTACAGGCTTGCTTGGTTGGCCAAAAAGGGCGTATGCGTTTTTTCCTGAATATATTCAGGAAAAAACGCATACGCCCTTTTTGGCCAAGTGCATCATTGTCGACGTTCTGCCTCTTTTCCTATGCTTTCAGGGCAATTCCAGTCTACCCCCTGCAATCGTTTTCCTGAAATTCAGCCCTGCTTTCAATTCCCCTTCGCAGACTTACTTCAATATATTTTCGGAGGATAGCTGTCATTTATAACTCTGCAGGTTTGTGAAGTACAGTGCCCCTGAGCTCCTTTCTTCAACTCGCTTTCTTGTGAGCTGGGCACAAAACCGCAGGATTGCTTCAGGCCCTAATCTGTTTCCAGCAGGGCACACTGAGCCTTTGTTTAATTCCTCTTCCTGGTGGGCAATGAGCGTTACATTTGCCCGTGCAGACACCTACAGCTAGTCTCTCATTGGTTCTCCCTATTCCTGTTCATCTTGCACAGAAATTGCAAGCTGTGCCAAACAGGAGGTTAAAGGCACTGACTCTCCAAGCGGGGAGAGTGTTAGTAAAGCATCTGGAATGGTGAACCCGAGGACCAGGAAACGAAAACTGAGATGCATTTTAAATCATTTCCCAATCACACGGTGGACGATACTCTGGGTTTCCCATGCATGTTTTAGCTGGAGGAAGAATCCCTTGAACCTGGAGAGTTGGGACCCATGGAATGGGTACCATGCAGTATGACTTCAAAGGGTCTGCATTTGCTCACCGAAACTCACCAATGCTATCAGCCTGAAGTGTCCAGCCTTATGTCTCAACCAGCTCTGGGTGTAGATGTGGTCAATCCCGGTTGCATCACATGCCCTGAGTGAATTAGTTAAGAATTGCTCTCTATTTCACTGTCTTTGTGTTTTGTTTTCGAAATTTATTTTGATAATGGGATTTATCGGATTTTCACTGCTGCGTTTCGGCCGCTGTACACACGCTTGATTCTCTTACGGAGACATATATATCCATGGGTTTTAAGATTCTTCCTAGTCAGGTATATTCCTAGGCGTTGAATATGTGGTGTTGGGTCCATTTCGTTGAGCAAGGAGTAGGTCTTGTCTATTACATATTTGGCTTATGGAAAGTTATCTGTGCTAATTTCAGTCTCTGGTTTTATGCAGCACCCCAAGGCACCTTTCCCCATAAGCAAGCACTAGTTGGTTTTCTAAATTTGAGACCCTGTTCTGTTTTGTAATTCAGTTCATGTGTAGTGAAGTTTACATTCCGTGTATTAGTGATATCTTATGATGTTTCCTTTTCTGTGTGACGTAGTTCACGTAGAATCACCGTACCTGCATCCTCTCACTATGCCGCTACGGGCCTGATGACACAGATTTCTTTGCTGAGTGATATTGCATTGCACGTACGTGCCACAACTTCTTTATCCATTTTTTGCTTTCTGGGATATTTACCTGATACTGTAGACGAGCTTCTTGTGAACACAGCCGTCCCAAATATTGGGGTGGCTGTCTGTTTTTGATTTTAATTTCCGTAAGCTATAGGACCATAAGTGGAAGTGCCATAGGCTGTGTTGCTTTGTTTCTTACGTGTTTCAGGAAACACCATACACTTCTCCAGGGTGGCTGCTGGCAATTTACATCCTGCCAATCAGCATAACAAGGCTCCCTGTTCTCCATATCCTGTCCTACCTTTCTGGATTTTACACTTTTTTCAGATGGCCCTTTTGCCCGGGGGGGGGGGCAGTGAGATTTCATTGTAGTGCAGATTTCCTTTACAGGCTTGCTTGGTTGGCCAAAAAGGGCGTATGCGTTTTTTCCTGAATATATTCAGGAAAAAACGCATACGCCCTTTTTGGCCAAGTGCATCATTGTCGACGTTGTGCCTCTTTTCCTATGCTTTCAGGGCAATTCCAGTCTACCCCCTGCAATCGTTTTCCTGAAATTCAGCCCCGTTTTCAAGTCCCCTTCGCAGGCTTACTTCAATATATTTTTGGAGGATAGCTGTCATTTATAACTCTGCAGGTTTGTGAAGTACAGTGCCCCTGAGCTCCTTTCTTCAACTCGCTTTCTTGTGAGCTGGGCACAAAACCGCAGGATTGCTTCAGGCCCTAATCTGTTTCCAGCAGGGCACACTGAGCCTTTGTTTAATTCCTCTTCCTGGTGGGCAATGAGCGTTACATTTGCCAGTGCAGACACCTACAGCTAGTCTCTCATTGGTTCTCCCTATTCCTGTTCATCTTGCACAGAAATTGCAAGCTGTGCCAAACAGGAGGTTAAAGGCACTGACTCTCCAAGCGGGGAGAGTGTTAGTAAAGCATCTGGAATGGTGAACCCGAGGACCAGGAAACGAAAACTGAGATGCATTTTAAATCATTTCCCAATCACACGGTGGACGATACTCTGGGTTTCCCATGCATGTTTTAGCTGGAGGAAGAATCCCTTGAACCTGGAGAGTTGGGACCCATGGAATGGGTACCATGCAGTATGACTTCAAAGGGTCTGCATTTGCTCACCGAAACTCACCAATGCTATCAGCCTGAAGTGTCCAGCCTTATGTCTCAACCAGCTCTGGGTGTAGATGTGGTCAATCCCGGTTGCATCACATGCCCTGAGTGAATTAGTTAAGAATTGCTCTCTATTTCACTGTCTTTGTGTTTTGTTTTCGAAATTTATTTTGATAATGGGATTTATCGGATTTTCACTGCTGCGTTTCGGCCGCTGTACACACGCTTGATTCTCTTACGGAGACATATATATCCATGGGTTTTAAGATTCTTCCTAGTCAGGTATATTCCTAGGCGTTGAATATGTGGTGTTGGGTCCATTTCGTTGAGCAAGGA
The DNA here is from genome assembly GCF_963924675.1 of Phocoena phocoena. Lineage (NCBI taxonomy): Eukaryota > Metazoa > Chordata > Mammalia > Artiodactyla > Phocoenidae > Phocoena > Phocoena phocoena. The sequence continues at coordinate 749,056 of NW_027077707.1, read as the reverse complement.
GTAGGTCTTGTCTATTACATATTTGGCTTATGGAAAGTTATCTGTGCTAATTTCAGTCTCTGGTTTTATGCAGCACCCCAAGGCACCTTTCCCCATAAGCAAGCACTAGTTGGTTTTCTAAATTTGAGACCCTGTTCTGTTTTGTAATTCAGTTCATGTGTAGTGAAGTTTACATTCCGTGTATTAGTGATATCTTATGATGTTTCCTTTTCTGTGTGACGTAGTTCACGTAGAATCACCGTACCTGCATCCTCTCACTATGCCGCTACGGGCCTGATGACACAGATTTCATTGCTGAGTGATATTGCATTGCACGTACGTGCCACAACTTCTTTATCCATTTTTTGCTTTCTGGGATATTTACCTGATACTGTAGACGAGCTTCTTGTGAACACAGCCGTCCCAAATATTGGGGTGGCTGTCTGTTTTTGATTTTAATTTCCGTAAGCTATAGGACCATAAGTGGAAGTGCCATAGGCTGTGTTGCTTTGTTTCTTACGTGTTTCAGGAAACACCATACACTTCTCCAGGGTGGCTGCTGGCAATTTACATCCTGCCAATCAGCATAACAAGGCTCCCTGTTCTCCATATCCTGTCCTACCTTTCTGGATTTTACACTTTTTTCAGATGGCCCTTTTGCCCGGGGGGGGGGGCAGTGAGATTTCATTGTAGTGCAGATTTCCTTTACAGGCTTGCTTGGTTGGCCAAAAAGGGCGTATGCGTTTTTTCCTGAATATATTCAGGAAAAAACGCATACGCCCTTTTTGGCCAAGTGCATCATTGTCGACGTTGTGCCTCTTTTCCTATGCTTTCAGGGCAATTCCAGTCTACCCCCTGCAATCGTTTTCCTGAAATTCAGCCCCGCTTTCAAGTCCCCTTCGCAGGCTTACTTCAATATATTTTTGGAGGATAGCTGTCATTTATAACTCTGCAGGTTTGTGAAGTACAGTGCCCCTGAGCTCCTTTCTTCAACTCGCTTTCTTGTGAGCTGGGCACAAAACCGCAGGATTGCTTCAGGCCCTAATCTGTTTCCAGCAGGGCACACTGAGCCTTTGTTTAATTCCTCTTCCTGGTGGGCAATGAGCGTTACATTTGCCAGTGCAGACACCTACAGCTAGTCTCTCATTGGTTCTCCCTATTCCTGTTCATCTTGCACAGAAATTGCAAGCTGTGCCAAACAGGAGGTTAAAGGCACTGACTCTCCAAGCGGGGAGAGTGTTAGTAAAGCATCTGGAATGGTGAACCCGAGGACCAGGAAACGAAAACTGAGATGCATTTTAAATCATTTCCCAATCACACGGTGGACGATACTCTGGGTTTCCCATGCATGTTTTAGCTGGAGGAAGAATCCCTTGAACCTGGAGAGTTGGGACCCATGGAATGGGTACCATGCAGTATGACTTCAAAGGGTCTGCATTTGCTCACCGAAACTCACCAATGCTATCAGCCTGAAGTGTCCAGCCTTATGTCTCAACCAGCTCTGGGTGTAGATGTGGTCAATCCCGGTTGCATCACATGCCCTGAGTGAATTAGTTAAGAATTGCTCTCTATTTCACTGTCTTTGTGTTTTGTTTTCGAAATTTATTTTGATAATGGGATTTATCGGATTTTCACTGCTGCGTTTCGGCCGCTGTACACACGCTTGATTCTCTTACGGAGACATATATATCCATGGGTTTTAAGATTCTTCCTAGTCAGGTATATTCCTAGGCGTTGAATATGTGGTGTTGTGTCCATTTCGTTGAGCAAGGACTAGGTCTTGTCTATTACATATTTGGCTTATGGAAAGTTATCTGTGCTAATTTCAGTCTCTGGTTTTATGCAGCACCCCAACGCACCTTTCCCCATAAGCAAGCACTAGTTGGTTTTCTAAATTTGAGACCCTGTTCTGTTTTGTAATTCAGTTCATGTGTAGTCAAGTTTACATTCCGTGTATTAGTGATATCTTATGATGTTTCTTTTTCTGTGTGACGTAGTTCACGTAGAATCACCGTACCTGCCTCCACTCACTATGCCGCTACGGGCCTGATGACACAGATTTCATTGCTGAGTGATATTGCATTGCACGTACGTGCCACAACTTCTTTATCCATTTTTTGCTCTCTGGGATATTTACCTGATACTGTAGACGAGCTTCTTGTGAACACAGCCGTCCCAAATATTGGGGTGGCTGTCTGTTTTTGATTTTAATTTCCGTAAGCTATAGGACCATAAGTGGAAGTGCCATAGGCTGTGTTGCTTTGTTTCTTACGTGTTTCAGGAAACACCATACACTTGTCCAGGGTGGCTGCTGGCAATTTACATCCTGCCAATCAGCATAACAAGGCTCCCTGTTCTCCATATCCTGTCCTACCTTTCTGGATTTTACACTTTTTTCAGATGGCCCTTTTGCCCGGGGGGGGCAGTGAGATTTCATTGTAGTGCAGATTTCCTTTACAGGCTTGCTTGTTTGGCCAAAAAGGGCGTATGCGTTTTTTCCTGAATATATTCAGGAAAAAACGCATACGCCCTTTTTGGCCAAGTGCATCATTGTCGACGTTGTGCCTCTTTTCCTATGCTTTCAGGGCAATTCCAGTCTACCCCCTGCAATTGTTTTCCTGAAATTCAGCCCCGCTTTCAAGTCCCCTTCGCAGGCTTACTTCAATATATTTTTGGAGGATAGCTGTCATTTATAACTCTGCAGGTTTGTGAAGTACAGTGCCCCTGAGCTCCTTTCTTCAACTCGCTTTCTTGTGAGCTGGGCACAAAACCGCAGGATTGCTTCAGGCCCTAATCTGTTTCCAGCAGGGCACACTGAGCCTTTGTTTAATTCCTCTTCCTGGTGGGCAATGAGCGTTACATTTGCCCGTGCAGACACCTACAGCTAGTCTCTCATTGGTTCTCCCTATTCCTGTTCATCTTGCACAGAAATTGCAAGCTGTGCCCAACAGGAGGTTAAAGGCACTGACTCTCCAAGCAGGGAGAGTGTTAGTAAAGCATCTGGAATGGTGAACCCGAGGACCAGGATACGAAAACTGAGATGCATTGTAAATCGTTTCCCAATCACACGGTGGACCATACTGTGGGTTTCCCATGCATGTTTTAGCTGGAGGAAGAATGCCTTGAACCTGGAGAGTTGGGACCCATGGAATGGGTACCATGCAGTATGACTTCAAAGGGTCTGCATTTGCTCACCGAAACTCACCAGTGCTATCAGCCAGAAGTGTCCAGCCTTATGTCTCAACCAGCTCTGGGTGTAGATGTGGTCAATCCCGGTTGCATCACATGCCCTGAGTGAATTAGTTAAGAATTGCTCTCTATTTCACTGTCTTTGTGTTTTGTTTTCGAAATTTATTTTGATAATGGGATTTATCGGATTTTCACTGCTGCATTTCCGCCGCTGTACACACGCTTGATTCTCTTACGGAGACATATATATCCATGGGTTTTAAGATTCTTCCTAGTCAGGTATATTCCTAGGCGTTGAATATGTGGTGTTGGGTCCATTTCGTTGAGCAAGGAGTAGGTCTTGTCTATTACATATTTGGCTTATGGAATGTTATCTGTGCTAATTTCAGTCTCTGGTTTTATGCAGCACCCCAACGCACCTTTCCCTATAAGCAAGCACTAGTTGGTTTTCTAAATTTGAGACCCTGTTCTGCTTTGTAATTCAGTTCATGTGTAGTCAAGTTTACATTCCGTGTATTAGTGATATCTTATGATGTTTCTTTTTCTGTGTGACGTAGTTCACGTAGAATCACCGTACCTGCATCCACTCACTATGCCGCTACGGGCCTGATGACACAGATTTCATTGCTGAGTGATATTGCATTGTACGTACGTGCCACAACTTCTTTATCCATTTTTTGCTTTCTGGGATATTTACCTGATACTGTAGACGAGCTTCTTGTGAACACAGCCGTCCCAAATATTGGGGTGGCTGTCTGTTTTTGATTTTAATTTCCGTAAGTTATAGGACCATAAGTGGAAGTGCCATAGGCTGTGTTGCTTTGTTTCTTACGTGTTTCAGGAAACACCATACACTTCTCCAGGGTGGCTGCTGGCAATTTACATCCTGCCAATCAGCATAACAAGGCTCCCTGTTCTCCATATCCTGTCCTACCTTTCTGGATTTTACACTTTTTTCAGATGGCCCTTTTGCCCGGGGGGGCAGTGACATTTCATTGTAGTGCAGATTTCCTTTACAGGCTTGCTTGGTTGGCCAAAAAGGGCGTATGCGTTTTTTCCTGAATATATTCAGGAAAAAACGCATACGCCCTTTTTGGCCAAGTTCATCATTGTCGACGTTGTGCCTCTTTTCCTATGCTTTCAGGGCAATTCCAGTCTACCCCCTGCAATCGTTTTCCTGAAATTCAGCCCCGCTTTCAAGTCCCCTTCACAGGCTTACTTCAATATATTTTTGGAGGATAGCTGTCATTTATAACTCTGCAGGTTTGTGAAGTACAGTGCCCCTGAGCTCCTTTCTTCAACTCGCTTTCTTGTGAGCTGGGCACAAAACCGCAGGATTGCTTCAGGCCCTAACCTGTTTCCAGCAGGGCACACTGAGCCTTTGTTTAATTCCTCTTCCTGGTGGGCAATGAGCGTTACATTTGCCCGTGCAGACACCTACAGCTAGTCTCTCATTGGTTCTCCCTATTCCTGTTCATCTTGCACAGAAATTGCAAGCTGTGCCAAACAGGAGGTTAAAGGCACTGACTCTCCAAGCGGGGAGAGTGTTAGTAAAGCATCTGGAATGGTGAACCCGAGGACCAGGAAACGAAAACTGAGATGCATTTTAAATCATTTCCCAATCACACGGTGGACGATACTCTGGGTTTCCCATGCATGTTTTAGCTGGAGGAAGAATCCCTTGAACCTGGAGAGTTGGGACCCATGGAATGGGTACCATGCAGTATGACTTCAAAGGGTCTGCATTTGCTCACCGAAACTCACCAATGCTATCAGCCTGAAGTGTCCAGCCTTATGTCTCAACCAGCTCTGGGTGTAGATGTGGTCAATCCCGGTTGCATCACATGCCCTGAGTGAATTAGTTAAGAATTGCTCTCTATTTCACTGTCTTTGTGTTTTGTTTTCGAAATTTATTTTGATAATGGGATTTATCGGATTTTCACTGCTGCGTTTCGGCCGCTGTACACACGCTTGATTCTCTTACAGAGATATATATATCCATGGGTTTTAAGATTCTTCCTAGTCAGGTATATTCCTAGGCGTTGAATATGTGGTGTTGAGTCCATTTCGTTGAGCAAGGAGTAGGTCTTGTCTATTACATATTTGGCTTATGGAATGTTATCTGTGCTAATTTCAGTCTCTGGTTTTATGCAGCACCCCAACGCACCTTTCCCTATAAGCAAGCACTAGTTGGTTTTCTAAATTTGAGACCCTGTTCTGTTTTGTAATTCAGTTCATGTGTAGTCAAGTTTACATTCGGTGTATTAGTGATATCTTATGATGTTTCTTTTTCTGTGTGACGTAGTTCACGTAGAATCACCGTACCTGCATCCACTCACTATGCCGCTACGGGCCTGATGACACAGATTTCATTGCTGAGTGATATTGCATTGTACGTACGTGCCACAACTTCTTTATCCATTTTATGCTTTCTGGGGTATTTACCTGATACTGTAGACGAGCTTCTTGTGAACACAGCCATCCCAAATATTGGGGTGGCTGTCTGTTTTTGATTTTATTTTCCGTAAGCTATAGGACCATAAGTGGAAGTGCCATAGGCTGTGTTGCTTTGTTTCTTACGTGTTTCAGGAAACACCATACACTTCTCCAGTGTGGCTGCTGGCAATTTACATCCTGCCAATCAGCATAACAAGGCTCCCTGTTCTCCATATCCTGTCCTACCTTTCTGGATTTTACACTTTTTTCAGATGGCCCTTTTGCCCGGGGGGGGCAGTGAGATTTCATTGTAGTGCAGATTTCCTTTACAGGCTTGCTTGGTTGGCCAAAAAGGGCGTATGCGTTTTTTCCTGAATATATTCAGGAAAAAACGCATACGCCCTTTTTGGCCAAGTGCATCATTGTCGACGTTGTGCCTCTTTTCCTATGCTTTCAGGGCAATTCCAGTCTACCCCCTGCAATCGTTTTCCTGAAATTCAGCCCCGCTTTCAAGTCCCCTTCGCAGGCTTACTTCAATATATTTTTGGAGGATAGCTGTCATTTATAACTCTGCAGGTTTATGAAGTACAGTGCCCCTGAGCTCCTTTCTTCAACTCGCTTTCTTGTGAGCTGGGCACAAAACCGCAGGATTGCTTCAGGCCCTAATCTGTTTCCAGCAGGGCACACTGAGCCTTTGTTTAATTCCTCTTCCTGGTGGGCAATGAGCGTTTCATTTGCCCGTGCAGACACCTACAGCTAGTCTCTCATTGGTTCTCCCTATTCCTGTTCATCTTGCACAGAAATTGCAAGCTGTGCCAAACAGGAGGTTAAAGGCACTGACTCTCCAAGCGGGGAGAGTGTTAGTAAAGCATCTGGAATGGTGAACCCGAGGACCAGGAAACGAAAACTGAGATGCATTTTAAATCATTTCCCAATCACACGGTGGACGATACTCTGGGTTTCCCATGCATGTTTTAGCTGGAGGAAGAATCCCTTGAACCTGGAGAGTTGGGACCCATGGAATGGGTACCATGCAGTATGACTTCAAAGGGTCTGCATTTGCTCACCGAAACTCACCAATGCTATCAGCCTGAAGTGTCCAGCCTTATGTCTCAAGCAGCTCTGGGTGTAGATGTGGTCAATCCCGGTTGCATCACATGCCCTGAGTGAATTAGTTAAGAATTGCTCTCTATTTCACTGTCTTTGTGTTTTGTTTTCGAAATTTATTTTGATAATGGGATTTATCGGATTTTCACTGCTGCGTTTCGGCCGCTGTACACACGCTTGATTCTCTTACGGAGACATATATATCCATGGGTTTTAAGATTCTTCCTAGTCAGGTATATTCCTAGGCGTTGAATATGTGGTGTTGGGTCCATTTCGTTGAGCAAGGAGTAGGTCTTGTCTATTACATATTTGGCTTATGGAATGTTATCTGTGCTAATTTCAGTCTCTGGTTTTATGCAGCACCCCAAGGCACCTTTCCCCATAAGCAAGCACTAGTTGGTTTTCTAAATTTGAGACCCTGTTCTTTTTTGTAATTCAGTTCATGTGTAGTCAAGTTTACATTCCGTGTATTAGTGATATCTTATGATGTTTCTTTTTCTGTGTGACGTAGTTCACGTAGAATCACCGTACCTGCATCCACTCACTATGCCGCTACGGGCCTGATGACACAGATTTCATTGCTGAGTGATATTGCATTGTACGTACGTGCCACAACTTCTTTATCCATTTTTTGCTTTCTGGGATATTTACCTGATACTGTAGACGAGCTTCTTGTGAACACAGCCGTCCCAAATATTGGGGTGGCTGTCTGTTTTTGATTTTAATTTCCGTAAGCTATAGGACCATAAGTGGAAGTGCCATAGGCTGTGTTGCTTTGTTTCTTACGTGTTTCAGGAAACACCATACACTTCTCCAGGGTGGCTGCTGGCAATTTACATCCTGCCAATCAGCATAACAAGGCTCCCTGTTCTCCATATCCTGGCCTACCTTTCTGGATTTTACACTTTTTTCAGATGGCCCTTTTGCCCGGGGGGGGGGGCAGTGAGATTTCATTGTAGTGCAGATTTCCTTTACAGGCTTGCTTGGTTGGCCAAAAAGGGCGTATGCGTTTTTTCCTGAATATATTCAGGAAAAAACGCATACGCCCTTTTTGGCCAAGTGCATCATTGTCGACGTTGTGCCTCTTTTCCTATGCTTTCAGGGCAATTCCAGTCTACCCCCTGCAATCGTTTTCCTGAAATTCAGCCCCGCTTTCAAGTCCCCTTCGCAGGCTTACTTCAATATATTTTTGGAGGATAGCTGTCATTTATAACTCTGCAGGTTTGTGAAGTACAGTGCCCCTGAGCTCCTTTCTTCAACTCGCTTTCTTGTGAGCTGGGCACAAAACCGCAGGATTGCTTCAGGCCCTAATCTGTTTCCAGCAGGGCACACTGAGCCTTTGTTTAATTCCTCTTCCTGGTGGGCAATGAGCGTTACATTTGCCCGTGCAGACACCTACAGCTAGTCTCTCATTGGTTCTCCCTATTCCTGTTCATCTTGCACAGAAATTGCAAGCTGTGCCCAACAGGAGGTTAAAGGCACTGACTCTCCAAGCAGGGAGAGTGTTAGTAAAGCATCTGGAATGGTGAACCCGAGGACCAGGATACGAAAACTGAGATGCATTGTAAATCGTTTCCCAATCACACGGTGGACCATACTGTGGGTTTCCCATGCATGTTTTAGCTGGAGGAAGAATGCCTTGAACCTGGAGAGTTGGGACCCATGGAATGGGTACCATGCAGTATGACTTCAAAGGGTCTGCATTTGCTCACCGAAACTCACCAGTGCTATCAGCCAGAAGTGTCCAGCCTTATGTCTCAACCAGCTCTGGGTGTAGATGTGGTCAATCCTGGTTGCATCACATGCCCTGAGTGAATTAGTTAAGAATTGCTCTCTATTTCACTGTCTTTGTGTTTTGTTTTCGAAATTTATTTTGATAATGGGATTTATCGGATTTTCACTGCTGCATTTCCGCCGCTGTACACAGGCTTGATTCTCTTACGGAGACATATATATCCATGGGTTTTAAGATTCTTCCTAGTCAGGTATATTCCTAGGCGTTGAATATGTGGTGTTGGGTCCATTTCGTTGAGCAAGGAGTAGGTCTTGTCTATTACATATTTGGCTTATGGAATGTTATCTGTGCTAATTTCAGTCTCTGGTTTTATGCAGCACCCCAACGCACCTTTCCCTATAAGCAAGCACTAGTTGGTTTTCTAAATTTGAGACCCTGTTCTGTTTTGTAATTCAGTTCATGTGTAGTCAAGTTTACATTCCGTGTATTAGTGATATCTTATGATGTTTCTTTTTCTGTGTGACGTAGTTCACGTAGAATCACCGTACCTGCATCCACTCACTATGCCGCTACGGGCCTGATGACACAGATTTCATTGCTGAGTGATATTGCATTGTACGTACGTGCCACAACTTCTTTATCCATTTTTTGCTTTCTGGGATATTTACCTGATACTGTAGACGAGCTTCTTGTGAACACAGCCGTCCCAAATATTGGGGTGGCTGTCTGTTTTTGATTTTAATTTCCGTAAGCTATAGGACCATAAGTGGAAGTGCCATAGGCTGTGTTGCTTTGTTTCTTACGTGTTTCAGGAAACACCATACACTTCTCCAGGGTGGCTGCTGGCAATTTACATCCTGCCAATCAGCATAACAAGGCTCCCTGTTCTCCATATCCTGGCCTACCTTTCTGGATTTTACACTTTTTTCAGATGGCCCTTTTGCCCGGGGGGGCAGTGAGATTTCATTGTAGTGCAGATTTCCTTTACAGGCTTGCTTGGTTGGCCAAAAAGGGCGTATGCGTTTTTTCCTGAATATATTCAGGAAAAAACGCATACGCCCTTTTTGGCCAAGTGCATCATTGTCGACGTTGTGCCTCTTTTCCTATGCTTTCAGGGCAATTCCAGTCTACCCCCTGCAATCGTTTTCCTGAAATTCAGCCCCGCTTTCAAGTCCCCTTCGCAGGCTTACTTCAATATATTTTTGGAGGATAGCTGTCATTTATAACTCTGCAGGTTTATGAAGTACAGTGCCCCTGAGCTCCTTTCTTCAACTCGCTTTCTTGTGAGCTGGGCACAAAACCGCAGGATTGCTTCAGGCCCTAATCTGTTTCCAGCAGGGCACACTGAGCCTTTGTTTAATTCCTCTTCCTGGTGGGCAATGAGCGTTTCATTTGCCCGTGCAGACACCTACAGCTAGTCTCTCATTGGTTCTCCCTATTCCTGTTCATCTTGCACAGAAATTGCAAGCTGTGCCAAACAGGAGGTTAAAGGCACTGACTCTCCAAGCGGGGAGAGTGTTAGTAAAGCATCTGGAATGGTGAACCCGAGGACCAGGAAACGAAAACTGAGATGCATTTTAAATCATTTCCCAATCACACGGTGGACGATACTCTGGGTTTCCCATGCATGTTTTAGCTGGAGGAAGAATCCCTTGAACCTGGAGAGTTGGGACCCATGGAATGGGTACCATGCAGTATGACTTCAAAGGGTCTGCATTTGCTCACCGAAACTCACCAATGCTATCAGCCTGAAGTGTCCAGCCTTATGTCTCAACCAGCTCTGGGTGTAGATGTGGTCAATCCCAGTTGCATCACATGCCCTGAGTGAATTAGTTAAGAATTGCTCTCTATTTCACTGTCTTTGTGTTTTGTTTTCGAAATTTATTTTGATAATGGGATTTATCGGATTTTCACTGCTGCGTTTCGGCCGCTGTACACACGCTTGATTCTCTTACGGAGACATATATATCCATGGGTTTTAAGATTCTTCCTAGTCAGGTATATTCCTAGGCGTTGAATATGTGGTGTTGGGTCCATTTCATTGAGCAAGGAGTAGGTCTTGTCTATTACATATTTGGCTTATGGAAAGTTATCTGTGCTAATTTCAGTCTCTGGTTTTATGCAGCACCCCAAGGCACCTTTCCCCATAAGCAAGCACTAGTTGGTTTTCTAAATTTGAGACCCTGTTCTTTTTTGTAATTCAGTTCATGTGTAGTCAAGTTTACATTCCGTGTATTAGTGATATCTTATGATGTTTCTTTTTCTGTGTGACGTAGTTCACGTAGAATCACCGTACCTGCATCCACTCACTATGCCTCTACGGGCCTGATGACACAGATTTCATTGCTGAGTGATATTGCATTGTACGTACGTGCCACCACTTCTTTATCCATTTTTTGCTTTCTGGGATATTTACCTGATACTGTAGACGAGCTTCTTGTGAACACAGCCGTCCCAAATATTGGGGTGGCTGTCTGTTTTTGATTTTAATTTCCGTAAGCTATAGGACCATAAGTGGAAGTGCCATAGGCTGTGTTGCTTTGTTTCTTACGTGTTTCAGGAAACACCATACACTTCTCCAGGGTGGCTGCTGGCAATTTACATCCTGCCAATCAGCATAACAAGGCTCCCTGTTCTCCATATCCTGTCCTACCTTTCTGGATTTTACACTTTTTTCAGATGGCCCTTTTGCCCGGGGGGGCAGTGAGATTTCATTGTAGTGCAGATTTCCTTTACAGGCTTGCTTGGTTGGCCAAAAAGGGCGTATGCGTTTTTTCCTGAATATATTCAGGAAAAAACGCATACGCCATTTTTGGCCAAGTGCATCATTGTCGACGTTGTGCCTCTTTTCCTATGCTTTCAGGGCAATTCCAGTCTACCCCCTGCAATCGTTTTCCTGAAATTCAGCCCCGCTTTCAAGTCCCCTTCCCAGGCTTACTTCAATATATTTTTGGAGGATAGCTGTCATTTATAACTCTGCAGGTTTGTGAAGTACAGTGCCCCTGAGCTCCTTTCTTCAACTCGCTTTCTTGTGAGCTGGGCACAAAACCGCAGGATTGCTTCAGGCCCTAATCTGTTTCCAGCAGGGCACACTGAGCCTTTGTTTAATTCCTCTTCCTGGTGGGCAATGAGCGTTACATTTGCCCGTGCAGACACCTACAGCTAGTCTCTCATTGGTTCTCCCTATTCCTGTTCATCTTGCACAGAAATTGCAAGCTGTGCGAAACAGGAGGATAAAGGCACTGACTCTCCAAGCGGGGAGAGTGTTAGTAAAGCATCTGGAATGGTGAACCCGAGGACCAGGAAACGAAAACTGAGATGCATTTTAAATCATTTCCCAATCACACGGTGGACGATACTCTGGGTTTCCCATGCATGTTTTAGCTGGAGGAAGAATCCCTTGAACCTGGAGAGTTGGGACCCATGGAATGGGTACCATGCAGTATGACTTCAAAGGGTCTGCATTTGCTCACCGAAACTCACCAATGCTATCAGCCTGAAGTGTCCAGCCTTATGTCTCAACCAGCTGTGGGTGTAGATGTGGTCAATCCCGGTTGCATCACATGCCCTGAGTGAATTAGTTAAGAATTGCTCTCTATTTCACTGTCTTTGTGTTTTGTTTTCGAAATTTATTTTGATAATGGGATTTATCGGATTTTCACTGCTGCGTTTCGGCCGCTGTACACACGCTTGATTCTCTTACGGAGACATATATATCCATGGGTTTTAAGATTCTTTCTAGTCAGGTATATTCCTAGGCGTTGAATATGTGGTGTTGGGTCCATTTCGTTGAGCAAGGAGTAGGTCTTGTCTATTACATATTTGGCTTATGGAAAGTTATCTGTGCTAATTTCAGTCTCTGGTTTTATGCAGCACCCCAAGGCACCTTTCCCCATAAGCAAGCACTAGTTGGTTTTCTAAATTTGAGACCCTGTTCTTTTTTGTAATTCAGTTCATGTGTAGTCAAGTTTACATTCCGTGTATTAGTGATATCTTATGATGTTTCTTTTTCTGTGTGACGTAGTTCACGTAGAATCACCGTACCTGCATCCACTCACTATGCCTCTACGGGCCTGATGACACAGATTTCATTGCTGAGTGATATTGCATTGTACGTACGTGCCACAACTTCTTTATCCATTTTTTGCTTTCTGGGATATTTACCTGATACTGTAGACGAGCTTCTTGGGAACACAGCCGTCCCAAATATTGGGGTGGCTGTCTGTTTTTTATTTTAATTTCCGTAAGCTATAGGACCATAAGTGGAAGTGCCATAGGCTGTGTTGCTTTGTTTCTTACGTGTTTCAGGAAACACCATACACTTCTCCAGGGTGGCTGCTGGCAATTTACATCCTGCCAATCAGCATAACAAGGCTCCCTGTTCTCCATATCCTGTCCTACCTTTCTGGATTTTACACTTTTTTCAGATGGCCCTTTTGCCCGGGGGGGCAGTGAGATTTCATTGTAGTGCAGATTTCCTTTACAGGCTTGCTTGGTTGGCCAAAAAGGGCGTATGCGTTTTTTCCTAAATATATTCAGGAAAAAACGCATACGCCATTTTTGGCCAAGTGCATCATTGTCGACGTTGTGCCTCTTTTCCTATGCTTTCAGGGCAATTCCAGTCTACCCCCTGCAATCGTTTTCCTGAAATTCAGCCCCGCTTTCAAGTCCCCTTCGCAGGCTTACTTCAATATATTTTTGGAGGATAGCTGTCATTTATAACTCTGCAGGTTTGTGAAGTACAGTGCCCCTGAGCTCCTTTCTTCAACTCGCTTTCTTGTGAGCTGGGCACAAAACCGCAGGATTGCTTCAGGCCCTAATCTGTTTCCAGCAGGGCACACTGAGCCTTTGTTTAATTCCTCTTCCTGGTGGGCAATGAGCGTTACATTTGCCCGTGCAGACACCTACAGCTAGTCTCTCATTGGTTCTCCCTATTCCTGTTCATCTTGCACAGAAATGGCAAGCTGTGCCAAACAGGAGGTTAAAGGCACTGACTCTCCAAGCGGGGAGAGTGTTAGTAAAGCATCTGGAATGGTGAACCCGAGGACCAGGATACGAAAACTGAGATGCATTTTAAATCGTTTCCCAATCACACGGTGGACGATACTCTGGGTTTCCCATGCATGTTTTAGCTGGAGGAAGAATGCCTTGAACCTAGAGAGTTGGGACCCATGGAATGGGTACCATGCAGTATGACTTCAAAGGGTCTGCATTTGCTCACCGAAACTCACCAGTGCTATCAGCCTGAAGTGTCCAGCCTTATGTCTCAACCAGCTCTGGGTGTAGATGTGGTCAATCCCGGTTGCATCACATGCCCTGAGTGAATTATTTAAGAATTGCTCTCTATTTCACAGTCTTTGTGTTTTGTTTTCGAAATTTATTTTGATAATGGGATTTATCGGATTTTCACTGCTGCGTTTCGGCCGCTGTACACACGCTTGATTCTCTTACGGAGACATATATATCCATGGGTTTTAAGATTCTCCTAGTCAGGTATATTCCTAGGCGTTGAATATGTGGTGTTGGGTCCATTTCGTTGAGCAAGGAGTAGGTCTTGTCTATTACATATTTGGCTTATGGAAAGTTATCTGTGCTAATTTCAGTCTCTGGTTTTATGCAGCACCCCAAGGCACCTTTCCCCATAAGCAAGCACTAGTTGGTTTTCTAAATTTGAGACCCTGTTCTTTTTTGTAATTCAGTTCATGTGTAGTCAAGTTTACATTCCGTGTATTAGTGATATCTTATGATGTTTCTTTTTCTGTGTGACGTAGTTCACGTAGAATCACCGTACCTGCATCCACTCACTATGCCGCTACGGGCCTGATGACACAGATTTCATTGCTGAGTGATATTGCATTGTACGTACGTGCCACAACTTCTTTATCCATTTTTTGCTTTCTGGGATATTTACCTGATACTGTAGACGAGCTTCTTGGGAACACAGCCGTCCCAAATATTGGGGTGGCTGTCTGTTTTTTATTTTAATTTCCGTAAGCTATAGGACCATAAGTGGAAGTGCCATAGGCTGTGTTGCTTTGTTTCTTACGTGTTTCAGGAAACACCATACACTTCTCCAGGGTGGCTGCTGGCAATTTACATCCTGCCAATCAGCATAACAAGGCTCCCTGTTCTCCATATCCTGTCCTACCTTTCTGGATTTTACACTTTTTTCAGATGGCCCTTTTGCCCGGGGGGGCAGTGAGATTTCATTGTAGTGCAGATTTCCTTTACAGGCTTGCTTGGTTGGCCAAAAAGGGCGTATGCGTTTTTTCCTAAATATATTCAGGAAAAAACGCATACGCCATTTTTGGCCAAGTGCATCATTGTCGACGTTGTGCCTCTTTTCCTATGCTTTCAGGGCAATTCCAGTCTACCCCCTGCAATCGTTTTCCTGAAATTCAGCCCCGCTTTCAAGTCCCCTTCACAGGCTTACTTCAATATATTTTTGGAGGATAGCTGTCATTTATAACTCTGCAGGTTTGTGAAGTACAGTGCCCCTGAGCTCCTTTCTTCAACTCGCTTTCTTGTGAGCTGGGCACAAAACCGCAGGATTGCTTCAGGCCCTAATCTGTTTCCAGCAGGGCACACTGAGCCTTTGTTTAATTCCTCTTCCTGGTGGGCAATGAGCGTTACATTTGCCCGTGCAGACACCTACAGCTAGTCTCTCATTGGTTCTCCCTATTCCTGTTCATCTTGCACAGAAATGGCAAGCTGTGCCAAACAGGAGGTTAAAGGCACTGACTCTCCAAGCGGGGAGAGTGTTAGTAAAGCATCTGGAATGGTGAACCCGAGGACCAGGATACGAAAACTGAGATGCATTTTAAATCGTTTCCCAATCACACGGTGGACGATACTCTGGGTTTCCCATGCATGTTTTAGCTGGAGGAAGAATGCCTTGAACCTAGAGAGTTGGGACCCATGGAATGGGTACCATGCAGTATGACTTCAAAGGGTCTGCATTTGCTCACCGAAACTCACCAGTGCTATCAGCCTGAAGTGTCCAGCCTTATGTCTCAACCAGCTCTGGGTGTAGATGTGGTCAATCCCGGTTGCATCACATGCCCTGAGTGAATTATTTAAGAATTGCTCTCTATTTCACTGTCTTTGTGTTTTGTTTTCGAAATTTATTTTGATAATGGGATTTATCGGATTTTCACTGCTGCGTTTCGGCCGCTGTACACACGCTTGATTCTCTTACGGAGACATATATATCCATGGGTTTTAAGATTCTTCCTAGTCAGGTATATTCCTAGGCGTTGAATATGTGGTGTTGGGTCCATTTCGTTGAGCAAGGAGTAGGTCTTGTCTATTATATATTTGGCTTATGGAAAGTTATCTGTGCTAATTTCAGTCTCTGGTTTTATGCAGCACCCCAAGGCACCTTTCCCCATAAGCAAGCACTAGTTGGTTTTCTAAATTTGAGACCCTGTTCTGTTTTGTAATTCAGTTCATGTGTAGTCAAGTTTACATTCCGTGTATTAGTGATATCTTATGATGTTTCTTTTTCTGTGTGACGTAGTTCACGTAGAATCACCGTACCTGCATCCACTCACTATGCCGCTACGGGCCTGATGACACAGATTTCATTGCTGAGTGATATTGCATTGCACGTACGTGCCACAACTTCTTTATCCATTTTTTGCTTTCTGGGATATTTACCTGGTCCTGTAGACGAGCTTCTTTGGAACACAGCCGTCCCAAACTTTGGGGTGGCTCTGTGTTTTTGATTTTAATTTCCCTAAGGAATAGGACCATAAGTGCAATTGCCATAGGCTGTGTTGCTTTATTTCTTACGTGTTTCAGGAAACACCATACACTTCTCCAGGGTGGCTGTTGGCAATTTACATCCTGCCAATCAGCAAAACAAGGCTCCCTGTTCTCCATATCCTGTCCTACCTTTCTGGATTTTACACTTTTTTCAGATGGCCCTCTTGCCCGGGGGGCATTGAGACTTCATTGTAGTGCAGATTTCCTTTACAGGCTTTCTTGGTTGGCCAAAAAGGGCTTATGCGTTTTTTCCTGAATATATTCAGGAAAAAACGCATACGCCCTTTTTGGCCAAGTGCATCATTGTCGACGTTGTGCCTCTTTTCCTATTCTTTCAGGGCAATTCCAGTCTACCCCCTGCAATCGTTTTCCTGAAATTCTGCCCCGCTTTCAAGTCCCCTTCGCAGGCTTACTTCAATATATTTTTGGAGGATAGCTGTCATTTATAACTCTGCAGGTTTGTGAATTACAGTGCCCCTGAGCTCCTTTCTTCAACTCGCTTTCTTGTGAGCTGGGCACAAAACCGCAGGATTGCTTCAGGCCCTAATCTGTTTCTGGCAGGGCACGCTGAGCCTTTGGTAAATTCCTCTTCCTGGTGGGAAATGAGCCTTACATTTGGCCGTGCAGACACCTATAGCTAGTCTCTCATTGGTTCTCCCTATTCCTGTTCATCTTGCGCAGAAATTGCGAGCTGTGCCAAACAGGAGGTTAAAGGCACTGACTCTCCAAGCGGGGAGAGTGTTAGTAAACCGTCTGGAATGGTGAACCCGAGGACCAGGATACGAAAACTGAGATGCATTTTAAATCGTTTCCTAATCACACGGTGGACCATACTCGCCGTTTCCCACGCATGTTTTAGCTGAAGAAAGAATCCCTTGAACCTGGAGAGTTGGGACACTTGGATTGTGTACCATGCAGTATGACTTCAAAGGATCTGCATTTGTTCACCGAAACTCACCAATGCTCTCAGCCTGAAGTGTCCAGCCTTATGTCTCAACCAGCTCTGGGTGTAGATGTGGTAAATCCAGGTTGCATCACATGCCCTGAGTGAATTATTTAAGAATTGCTTCCTATTTCACTGTCATTGTGTTTTGTTTTTGAAATTTATTTTAATAATGGGATTTATCGGATTTTCACTGCTTCGTTTATGCCGCTGTACACGCGCTTGATTCTGTTACGGAGACATATAAGTCCATGGGTTTTAAGATTCTTACTAATCCGGTATATTCTTAGGCATTGAATATGGCGTGTGGAGTCCATTTCGTTGAGCAAGGAGTAGGTCTTGACTATTACATATTTGGCTTATGGAATGGTATCTGTGCTAATTTCAATCTCTGGTTTTATGCAGCACCCCAACTCACCTTTCCCCTTAAGGAAGCATAAGTTGGTTTTCTTAATTTGAAACCCTCTTCTCTTTTGAAATTCAGTTCATGTGTAGCCATGTTAACATTCCATGTATTAGTGATATCTTATGTCTTTTTCTTTTTGAATTATGTGACTTCGAATGATCACACGTAACTCCTCTTGAGTTGTTATAACTGGCCGTATTTCTTTGATTTCCAGGCTGAGTAATATTCCACTCTACATATGCACCACATCTCTGTCCGTTTTTTCTCTGCAGATACTTTAAGTTATATCCTAGTCGAGGATCTTTTAAACAGAGAGGTGGTAAACATTGGGGTGCCTGTGTCCTCTCGATTTTTGTTTTTCCCAAGATATACGTCCATGAGTGCAAGTGCCCTGTGCTCGGTAGCTCATTTTTTAGATGCTTTAGTAAACACAATAGACTTATCCAGAGTGACCGTTGGCAATATACATTTCCACTATAAGACTCACAGGGCTCCCTTTTCTCCTTGCCCTGTCCTGCATTTCTGGTGTTTACACTTTATGAGGACGGCTCTTCTGACTGATGCAAAGTGATATGTTTTGTAGTATTGATTTCCAGTGCCCACCTGTTTGGTTGGCTAAAAAAGTGTATGCCCTTTTCTTGAATATATACAGAAAAAGACGCATACACCCTTTTTGGCCAACTGCAATGTTGGCAATGTTCAGCCCCTTTTCTTGTGCTTAATGGCGAGTCCTTTCTACCTCTTCCAATCCCTTTCCTGCCATTCTCCGTTGCTTACAAGTCCTTTTCTCTGACTTTCCTCAAGACATTTTTCAGTGATAGATATTTTCAATTCTGCAGTTTCGTGAATTTTAGTGCCCCTGAGTTCCATTTTCCAACTTGTGTTTATGGGAACTGGCCACAAAGCATCAGGATTCCTCAAGCCCTATTCTGTTTCCATGGGCAACCCTAGCCTTTGGTCAATTCGTCTTCCTGATTGGAAATTAGAGTGGCATGTGCCTGTCCGAACACCTAGGACTTGTCTCTCATTGTTCCTCCTCCTTCTGCTTCATCCTCTGGACAAATTCCAAACTGTATGCAACAGGATGTTGACAGTGCTGACATCTCCAAGTGGGGAGACTGTTAGTAAAGACGCTGGAGTGGTGAACCCTAGCACCAAGAGATGAGGAGATGAGATGCCTTTTCCAAACTTTTCCCGATCAGACGGTATACCATCCTCTGGGTGTGACAGGCATGTTTTAGGTGTAGGAAGGGTCCCATTCATGTGAGGAGAACACCAGGGGATTTTAAATATCAGTGTCTCTCCGCAACCCAAACTGGGGAATTTTTTAAGCTACGGCTACACATATGTTCATTAAGGGCCTTGGGAAGTAGGCAGAGTCCAAACTTTAGATGATTGAAGTCTTCAGGGTCAGAAGCACTCACCACTGTCTTCCCTTAGATTCCATTTTTACTGTCATTGATGGATGATGTCAATAAAAATATCTATTCTTTTTCAGATCATTTCCCCTTATAGGTTATTGCAAAATATTGAGTGTAGTTCCCTGTGCTATACAGTAGTTCCTTGCTGATGATTTCATACATAGCAGTGTGTATGTGTTAATCCCAAACTGTTAATTTATCCCTCCTCCTACCATTTCCCTTTGGTAGTAATAAATTATAAGATTTTATGCTTCTCAGAAATGGGGGAGCTGAAAGAGAGGTATCATTTTCAATGCAAAAGCATTTAAAACAAGATTGAAGCTTTAACCAAGATTATTAGATGTACATCCTTGGAAAGAAATCACTTTGTTTCTCTAATATTGACCTGACAAAGAAGACAAACCTTTTCACTGAACTTGCTTATAAGAAAGTGATGGAAATATCAAATGGAAGTGTTAGAAACATCTTATTTTACCCGAGCCTTATACACTGTTCTATGTTAATTACAGTTTGGCTCACACATCTGTTCATTGAAGTTACAATGTTCTCAATTTCTGTTACTGATCCTCCAGAGTGGACGCCAACAAGTGTCCCCCTGCCCAGTGTCATTGGAGCCAATAGATCGAGACTGAGTTTGGTTCAAAAGCAAAGGAAACTTTATATTTTGATCAGAGAATGGAGAGGTGAGAGCATGTGCTACCCTGTGGGCTGTGGGCTGGGCTGCTGTGTAGAGATCCTGTCAGAGTCACTGGGAGGGAGGGGGCTGAGCTCTCGAGGACCTGGTTGGCTGCAGCTCAGGCTCTATGTCACGGAGTCTGAACTGGGCCCCAGGAGCTGAAGTGTCATCGAGCCATTCTGCTCTAGGAAATCTGGTCTGAAGTGCCGGGTGTGGAACCTCTGTATGCGGGACACTAGGAGCACCTGAAATTAGACAAAGCACAAAGGATAAAAATGGTTAGACTTTATTTTATTGCCCAGATTCTATTTTTATCTCCCAGGCATTTTTAAGGGGCTTTGCCTGGGACAAACTTCTCTTCTGCCTTTTGTCCCTTTCCTCATTCTTGGAGTGCTGCGGGTGCAGACCCTTCTTCTGTAACTGCTGAGTGCTGAGTTAGGAGGCTTCATACCCGTGGGCGAGGGTCAGAACTTCTCCCCAGCAGCCTCCAGGTGACGTTGATTGTCCCCAGGCCTCCTGCCTCCCTGCTCGTCCACCTGAGCACCAGTATTGGAAGTGTTATAGATTCTAATGACCTTTAAGGGTCCAGAAAGGAGATGTGCAGTGGCGCTGTGAGGTCCAGTTTCACTCCGCCCCACATTTGTTCGGCCACCTTAGGCTGACCGTTTCTGCCAGCCTAGATGCTCTGACTGACCGTTTCTGCCAGCCTAGATGCTCTGACCAACAGTCTGCGCTTTCTTCCATTAGGCCCCTGAATTAACGTAAAAACAGCACCAGGTGTCAGGATCCTGCCCGCTCAGCTCCCAGACAGTCCAGGGTCAGTGGTGATGAAGGATCATGATGGTCACTGAGTCAAGAGCCTTTGGAAGTAAACAGGAGTCCAGCCGGTCTTATTGGCCACCATCATCAGGGTGTCTGTAGGCTTTTCTATGGTGACAGCATGATATACGGTTCCCCCGCCAAGATTATTAGCTCCCCTCTGGGTACAGTAAGTACTGCAAGCAGTAGTCTACTCTTTTGGGACACACTCTTGTTGTTTTATGAGAGAAACTCCAGGTCAAGTGATGGTCACACGAGTCGTCATGGTGCCCCGTTGCCCCCGGTTATCTCTCTGGAGGTTGGAGTTGGAGGGCCTCCTCAATCGAGGTCAGTGTGCCCACGGAGCAAACCCTGCAACTTCAGGGCATGGTTGGGGGTTAGGATCACCACGTGGGGTCCGTTTCCCTTAGAAGGGAGGTGGCCTTTTGGGCTGCTGATTTCCAGGTTTTCAGATACCACCAGTATCTTGGCCAGATGTGGCGGTGGGCCAAGCCCCTTGGTGACCATAGCTTATCCTACCTGGATGGCATTCTTGCATTGTTCCATTTCAAGTGGTCCCAGTTTTTGCACTAATACTCCAATGGCGATTCACCTTTCACCAGGAATGTAAAGGTCAAAGGGTTTAGCTAAATTAGGGAGTTCCAGGGCAAGGGTCTGAATTGACTGCTCTTTCCATTCTTGAAAGGCCACTTCTGGATTCTATTCAAAAGGATCATCATCTTTTCCTTTCAGTGTTTCATATAGAGGCCCAGCTAGTAGACTGTAGTTAGGGATCCAGAGGCAGGAAACCCTGGCTTCCCCAGGAACCCCTAAGCTGTCTTCTAGTTTCAGAAAGGGGTAAGGCTGTAAATTGTTTCTTCCCTTTCCTGGGATGGGCTTCTCCGACCTTCTGTGAGAATGAAGCCCAGGCAGGTCACCGTAGTCTGTGATACTTGAGCTTTTTCGTGGACAACTTCTATCCTTTATTGGCTTGGTAGTTCTGAGGCCTCCTTAGTAGGGCTGGCGATCAGAATGTCGTCTGAATATTGAAGGAGTGTTTCCTTTTCCAGAGGTAGAACTTTTAGGTCTTTAGCTGAGCTTTCCCCAAAGATGGTGTGGGAATTTTTGAACCCTTGGGGCAAGACAGCCTGGAAGTATTGTTTTAGTTGTATGTTGAGTCCTGTCACTCACAAGCCAAAATTTCTTGTGACTCTGGGACTAATGGAATACAAAAGAAGGCATCAGTGAAGACTAATACAGAATACCAAGTCCTGGTGGTTGGTAGAATGACCAGCAGGGTGTAGGATTTAGGAACTACTGGAGGTATATCCTCAGTGGCTTCACTGACTGTCCTGACATCCTTTACCAGGACTCCAGCAGCCCATGGGGCTCTCGAGGTCAGGCCAATCCCAGGATATGGAGCTCACCTGGGCAGGTACCCTACCCCCACCCCAGCCCACGGGGCTCTCGTGTTCAGGCCCCTCCCAGGATATGGGATTCCCTGGGCAGGTCCTCTGCAGTCCATGGGGCTCCTGTGGTCAGGCCCCTCCCAGGATACAGAGCTACCCTTGCAGGTACCTTGGCAGGGCTGGGCACACAGGAACCGTGCACATAGCCCTCATTGCAGAGCACTCCCAGCTCACCTGTCGCTCAGATCTGACACAGAGCACCTCAGAGCAGGACTTGAACTAACAAACAGCAGCTCTGACAGGTCTGTGACCCTGGGCATCACTCTGTGCGGCCTCCTCCACCTGGTCTTCCAGAGACTTCCACTGCACCCGGGGCACCAGGCCTCTGTCTCCAACCACCACCCACCCCTCCTCTCCCTGACTCCTGGGTTCCTCTCATTAGGAGAGGGTTTTCTTGAAGTTGTCTCCCACTCATGGGCCAGATAATATAATTAGAAAACAAGCCAGAGCTGCAGCCCCTTGTCTATCCTGACTCTCAGGAGCCCACACCTGTTCCTTGGACCTGGCCAATTCAGCAAGTTCCATTTTCAGCAACTGTGAGCCCCTGAGGGGTGATTATTGGCTGGCTTGGGAAGCCTGACCGTGCCGGCCAGCCCTCCCCAGGTGTGCCTGGGTTGAGATCAATATAAACACCGCTCCAGGCAGCAAGAGCCCCTGCAGCTGTGCCTGACGCCATTTTCTCTGCCCTGTCAGCAGTCTCGGGGCTGGGCTGGTGGGAGGGAGTGAGAGGCCACGGCTTTGTGGGTGTCCCAGTGTGAGTGGGGCTCTGCTGGACTTTCTGCAGCAGTTGCCAAGATGCTACCTGCTAAAGAAGAGGATGTGTCACCCACACCTGCCGCTGGAATTTCTCCCTGGGCACAGGTGAGGAAGGAAGAAAGCAGTGGGGGCCGGGACAGCAGGGGTATCTCAGGCAGGGAAATGGAGAGCTTCCAGAAGAGCACCCAGGGCCAGGACCATCCTGGCTGGCCTGCAGGCACCAAGTCGGCTGGCATGCTGTCCCTCATGTGGCTCCATGGCCCTTCCTCTAGGTTTTCAAGTCCTTGTACATATTCAGGTGTTTAGCCTTGGAAGGGTGGGAACATTTCAGCAGCAGCTGGCCTGGGGCTCGGCCCACGTTTACTCACAGATACCTCGGCACGGTCCACCAGCTTTGCAGTGAGGACGCTTGTTGCGAGGAGCATGCTGGCTGAATGGGAGATGATTCCCCACCACTGACCAACTTCAGAATTGTTTGCAATTGGAGCAAGTGCCCTGAAACGGTTTTCCTCTGTGTAACTGGTGGGTTCTGTTCTTTTTTATCTTTTTTTCGTTTTTGGTTCAAGGTAGATTTTATTCCTCTTTTGTGTATTTACAGATATAAGCATGGAAATAATTTATTCATATAAATACATGTATGTGAAGGGAAGAATATTTTTCTGTTTTACTTTTTTTAATTTTATTTTTTTATTTTGAATTTAATTTTATATTTTTATACAGCAGGTTGTTTTTGGTTATCTACTTTATACATATAAATGTATACATACCAATCCCAATATCTCAACTCCTCCCACCACCATCCCCAACAGCTTTCCCCCCTTGTTGTCCATACGTTTGTTGTATACATGTATTGCTCTATTTCTGCCTTGCAAAACGGTTCATCTGTACAATTTTTCTAGGTTCCACATATATGCATTAATATACAAGATTTGTTTTTCTCTTTCTGACTTACTTCACTCTGTATGACAGTCTCTAGATCCATCAACGTCTCTACAAATGTCCCAATTTCATTCCTTTTTATGGCTTAGTAATATTCCATTTTATATATGTACCACATCTTTATGCATTCGTCTGTCTGTGGGCATTTAGGTTGCTTCCATTTCCTGGATAGTGTAAATAGTGATGCAATGAACATTGTGGTGAATGTCTCTTTTTGATTTATGGTTTTGTCTGGGTATATGCCCAGTAGAGGGATTGCTGTATCATATGGTAATTCTATTCTTAGTTTTATAAGAAACTCCATAATGTTCTCCACAGTGACTGTATCAATTTACGTTCCCAACAATAGTGGAAGAGGATTCCTTATCTCCACACCGTTTCCAGCATTTGTTGTTTGTAGATTTTCTGATGATGCCCATTCTAATAGGTGTGAGGTGATACACCATGGATGAGTCTATTTCGTTGAGCAAAGAGTAGGTCTTGTTTATTACGTATTTGGCTTATGGAATGGTATGTGTGCTAATTTCAATCTGTTTTTATACAGCAGCCCAACTCAACTTTCCCCTTAAGCAAGCATAAGGTTTTTATCTAAATGTGAGACTCTGTTCGGTTTTGTAATTCAGTTTATGTGTAGCCAAGTTTACACTCCCTCTATTAGTGATATCTTATGATAATTATCTTTCTTTGTGTGATATATTTCTCTTAGAATCATCATAATTAAATCCACTCAATTTGCTGCTACAGGCCTGATGACATTGATTTCACTGCTGAGTGATATTCCGTTGTACGTAAGTAGCACAACTTCTTTATCCATTTTTTTCTTTCTGGGATATTTAATTTGTACTGGACTCGAGGTTCTTGTAAACACAGCAGCCCTAAATTTTGTGTTGGCTGTGTCTTGTTGATTTTAATTTTCCTAAGCTATAGGGCCAAAAGTGGAAGTGCCCTAGGCTCTGTAGCTTTGTTTTTTAGATGTTTCAGGATACACCATGAACATCTCCAGAGTGTCTGTTGGCAATTTACATCCCGCCCATCAGCATAACACGGCTCCCTGTTCTCCATGGCCTGTCCTGTGTTTCTGGTTTTTACACTTTATTCAGATGGCCTTTTTGACGAATGGGAAATGTGACTTCATTGTAGTGTGGATTTCCATTGCTGGAGTGCTTGGTTGGCCAAAATGTTCATATGCGTTTTTTCCTGAATATATTCAGGAAAAATGTATACGCACTTTTTGTCCATGTGCATCACTGTCAAAGATCTGCCGCTTTTCATATGCTTTAAATGCAATTCCAATCTACCTCTTGAAATATGATTCCTGCAATTCTGCCTCGTTTTCAAGTCCTCTTTGCAGACTTACTTCGATATATTTTTGCCAATAGCTGTCATTTATCTCTGCAGGTTTGTGAATTACAGTGCCCCTGAGCTCCTTTCTTAACTCGCTTCCTTGTAAGCTGGCCACAAAACTGCAGGTTTGCTTCAGGCCATAATCAGGGTCCAGCAGGGCACTCTGAGCCTTTGGTTAATTCCTCTTCCTGGTGGGAAATTAGAGTTAAATGTGCCCCTCCAGATACCTGCCTCACTCCCAGCCACATGGTGATGTATGTCCTCAGGTTTGAGGCCATATGTGATGGGTTCCTCATCTTTTGATGATGTGGCCCCACTGGTGTGTGGACACTCCTGCCTGGTTCCCATCCCCTTGGTGATGTGGGCCCTCTGGTGAGACTCTGATCCTGGTTGGGTTCCTCACACATCCGTGAGGTGAGCCCTCTTCTCTGAGGTCACTGCTGCCTGGCTGGCACAACCCGCCTTGTTGACTTCGGCACCCTGGTGGCAGTTGGAGCCTGCTGGGAGCCTCCTTCCCGCGGTGATGAGGCCCTCTGGCGTCAGACCCTAATGGCGGGGTTCCCACATTTTCTGATACGTGCTAAGT
This sequence comes from Phocoena phocoena, assembly GCF_963924675.1. Classification (NCBI taxonomy): domain Eukaryota; kingdom Metazoa; phylum Chordata; class Mammalia; order Artiodactyla; family Phocoenidae; genus Phocoena; species Phocoena phocoena. Next base: position 723,505 of record NW_027077707.1, on the reverse strand, counting down.
GGTACGAGGGCACTCCTGCCAGGTTCCCATCCTCATGAGCGTGTGGGCCTTCTGTTCTGAGGTCCTAACGGCTGGGTTGCTCACACTTTCATGATGTGGGCCCTCTGCTGTGAGGTCAATCCTGCCTGGCTGGCGCACGTCGCCTTGGCGATGTGGACCCTCTGGTGGCAGTTGGAGTGTGCTGGGGCCTCCTCCCCTCAGTGATGAGGGCCTTCTGGTGTCAGGCCCTAAGTGCTGGGCTCCACACATTTTCTGATGTGTGCCCAGTGGTGCGAGTCACTCCTGCCAGGTTCCCATCCCCATGGGCATGTGGGACTTCTGTTCTGTGGTCCCAACTGCTGGGTTGCTCACAGTTTCATGATGTGGGCCCTTTGCTGTGTGTTCACTCTGGCCTGTATCCCATAGTGTCAGTGCTCTGGGCCTCCAGCTTGGAGTTTCCAACTTCTCGATTCCTCACCTTTTTTATTCTATGGGCCCTCGGTTGTGCGTCTCCTCCTGCATGCCTCACTCCCAGCCCCTTCGTGATGTGTGTCCCCTTGTTTGAGGCCACATGTGCTGTGTTCCTCACCTTTCTATAATGTGGCCACACTGGTGTGAGGACACTCTTGCCTGGTTCCCATTCCCTTGGTGATGTTGGCCCCACTGCTGTTAGGACAGTCTTGCCTGGTTCCCATCACCTTGGTGATGTTGGCCCTCTGGTGAGAGTCTGATCCTGGTTAGGTTCCTCACCCTTCTGTGAGGTGGGCCCTCTGCTCTGAGGTCACTCCTGCCTGGCTGGCACACCCCGCCTTGGCAACGTCGGCCATATGGTGGCAGTTGGAGCCTGCTGGGAGCCTCCTCCCCTCAGTGATGAGGGCCCTCTGGCCTCAGGCCCTAACTGCTGGGTTCCCACATTTTCTGATTCGTGCTAAGTGGTGCAAGGACACTCCTGCCAGGTTCCCATCCCCATGGGGATGTGAGCCTTCTGCTCTGAGGTCCCAACGGCTGTGTTGCTCACAGTTTCATGATGAGGGCCCTCTGGTGTGAGTTCACTCCTGCCTAGATCCCATAGCCTCGCTGCTCCTGGCTGCCTGCCGGAGGTTCCAACTGTGGGATTCCTCACCTTTTTTATTCTATGGTCCCTCTGTTTTGAGGATCCTCTGGCCTGCCTCACTCCCAGCCCCTTGGTGATGTGTGTCCTCAGGTTTGAGGCCACGTGTGCTGGGTCCCTCAAATTATGGTGATGTAGCCCCACTGGTGTGAGGACACTCCTGCCTGGTTCCCATTCCCTTGGTGATGTTGGCCCTCTGGTGACAGTCTGATCCTTGTTGGGTTCCTCACACTTCTGTGAGGTGGGCTTTCTGCTCTGAGGTCACTCCTGCCTGGTTGGCACACCCCGCCTTGGTGACATCGGCCTTATGGTGGCAGTTAGAGCCTGCTGGGAGCCTCCTCCCCTCGGTGATGAGGGTCCTCTGGCCTCAGGTCCTAACTGCTGGGTTCCCACATTTTCTGATTCGTGGAAGTGGGCCGAGGACACTGCTGTCAGGTTCCCATCCCCATAGGGATGTGGGCCTTCTGCTCTGAGGTCCCATCCGCTGGGTTGCTCACAGTTTCATGATGTGGGACCTCTGCTGTGAGTTTGCTGTGGCCTGGATCCCATAGACTCTGTGCTCTGGGCGGCCTACTGGCCGGTTCCAACTGCTGGATTCCTCACAACTTTTATTCTGTGGGCTCTGTTTTGTGAGGATACTCCTGCTTGCCTCACTCCTAGCCCCTTGGAGATGTGGGTCCCCTGTTTTAGGCCACATGTTCTGGGTTCCTCACCTTTCTATAATGTGGCCACACTGGTGTGAGGACCCTCCTGCCTGGTTCCGATCCCCTTGGTGATGTGGGCCCTCTGGTGAGAGTCTTATCCTGGCTGGTTTCCTCACCCTTCTGTGAGGTAGGCCCTCTGCGGTGAGGTCACTCCTGCCTGGCTGGCACACATCACCTTGGTGACGTGGGCCCTCAGTTGGGAGTTGGTGTCTGCTGCGAGTCTCCGTCCCTCGGTAATGAGGGCCCTCTTGCGTCAGACCCTAACTCCTGGGCTCCCAAAATTTGCAGATGTGCGACGTGTGGTGCGAGTACACTCCTGTCAGGTTCCCAACCCCATGGGAATTTGGGCCTTCTGCTCTGAGGTCCCAACGGCTGGGGTGCTCACAGTTTCATGATGAGGGCCCTCTGATGTGCGTTCATTCCGGCCTAGATCCCATAGGCTTGCTGCTCCTGGGCGCCTGCTGGGAGGTTCCAACTGCGGGATTCCTCACCTTTTTTATTCTATGGGCCCTCTGTTTTGAGGCTCCTCCTGCCTGCCTCAATCCCAGCCCCGTTGTGATGTGTGTCCTCTGGTGTGAGGCCACGTGTGCTGGGTCCCTCACCTTTCGATGATGTGGCCCCAATGGTGTGAGGACACTCGTGCCTGTTTCCCAGCCCCTTGGTGATGTGGCCCCTCTGGTGAGAGTCTGATCCTGGCTGGGTTCCTTACCGTTCTGTGAGGTGGGCCCTGTGCTCTGAGGTAACTCCTGCCTGGCTTGCTCCCATTGCCTTGGTGACGTCGGCCCTCTGGTGGCAGTTGGATCCTTTTGGAGACTCCTGTCCTCGGTGATGAGGTCCCTCTGGCGTCAGGCTCTAACTGCTGGGCTCCCCAGGTTTTCTGATGTGAGCCCAGTGATGCCAGGACACTCGTGAAATGTTCCCATCCCCATGGCGATATGGGCCTTCTGCTCTGAGGTTCCAACGACTGGGTTGCTCACAGTTTCCTGATGTTAGCTCTCTGGTGTTAGTTCACTCATTCCTAGATCCCATAGCCTCTGTACTCTGGGCCGCCTGCTGGGAAGTTCCTACTGCTGGGTTCCTCACCTTTTTTATTCTTTGGGCCCTGTGTTGGGAGGCTCCTCCTGCCTGTGTCACTCCCAGCCCCTTGGTGATGTAGGTCCTCTGGTTTGTGGCCACATGTGCCAGTTTCCTCATCTTTTAGTAATGTGGCCCCACTGGTGTGAGGACACTCGTGCCTGGTTCCCGTCCCCTTGGTGATATGGGCCCTCTGGTGAGAGTCTGATCCTGGTTGGGTTCCTCACACTTCTTTGAGGTGGGCCGTCTGCTGTGAGGTCACTCCTGCCTGGCTGGCACACCCCGCCTTGGCGACGTGGGCCCTCTTGTGGTAGTTGGAACATGCTGGGAGCCTCCTCCCCTCAGTGATGAGGGCCCTCTGGTGTCAGGCCCTAACTGCTGGGTACCCACATTTTCTGATATGTGCTAAGTGGTGCGAGGACACTCCTGCCATGCTCCCAACACCTTGGGGATGTGGACCTTCTGCTCTGAGGTCCAAATGGCTGGGTTGCTCGCAGTTTCATGATGTGGACCCTCTGCTGTGAGTTTACTGCGGCCTGAATCGCATAGACTTGGTGCTCTTGGCCGCCTGCTGGGAGGTTCCCATTGCTGGATTCCTCAGCTTTTTTATTCTATGGGCCCTGTGTTGTGAGGCTACTCCTGCCTGCCTCATTCCGAGCCCCTTGGAGATGTGGGTCTTCTGGTTTAGGCCACATGTGCTGGGTTCCTCACCTTTCTATGATGTGGCCACACTGGTGTGAAGACTCTCCTGCCTGGTTCTGATCACCTTGGTGATGTGGGCCCTCTGGTGAGAGTCTTATCCTGGCTGTGTTCCTCACCCTTCTGTGAGGTAGGCCCTCTGCGGTGAGGTCACTCCTACCTGGCTGTCACACGTCACCTTGGCGACGTGGGACCTCAGTTGGGTGTTGGTGCCTGATTGGAGTCTCCTCCCCTTGGTAATGAGGGCCCTCAGGCGTCAGGCCCTAACTCCTGGGTTCCCTAAATTCTCTGATGTGTGCCCTGTGGTGCGAGTACACTTCTGACAGGTTCCCAACCCCATGGGAATGTGGGCCTTCTGCTCTGAGATCCCAACGCCTAGGTTGCTCACAGTTTCATGATGACGGCCCTCTGGTGTGAGATCACTCCGGCCTGGATCCCATAGTCTCGCTGCTCCTGGCCGCCTGCTGGGAGGTTCCAACTGCGGGATTCTTCACCTCTTTAATTCTATGGTCCCTCTGTTTTGAGGCTCCTCCTGCCTGCCTCAATCCCAGCTCCCTTGTGATGTGTGTCCTCTGGTTTGAGGCCACGTGTGCTGGGTCCCTCACTTTTCGGTGATGTGGCCCCACTAGTGTGAGGACACTCCTGCCTGGTTCCCATTCCCTTGGTGATGTGGGCCCTCTGGTGAGAATCTGATCCTCTTTAGTTCTTCACACTTCTGTGAGGTTGACCCTCTGCTCTGAGGTCACTCCTGCCTGGTTGTCGCACTCCGCATTGGTGACGTCGCCCCTCTGGTAGCAGTCGGAGCTGGCTGGGAGCCACCGCCCCTCGGTGATGAGGGCCCTCTGGCATCAGGCACTAATTGCTGGGCTCCCCACATTTTTTCATGTGTGCCCACTCTTGCGATGACACTCCTGCTTGTTTCCCTTCCCCATGGGGATGTGGGCCTTCTGCTCTGAGGTCACAACGGCTGGGTTGCTTACAGAATCACAATGAGGGCCCTCTGTTGTGAGTTCATGCCGGCCTGGATCTCATAGCCTCAGTGCTCTGGGCCGCCTGCTAGGAAGATCCAACTGCTGGTTTCCACACCTTTTGTATACAATGGGACATGTGTTGTGAGGTTAATCCTGCCTGCCTCACTCCGAAACCCATGGTGATGTGGGTCCTCTGGTTTGAGGCCACATGTGCTGGGTACCTCAACTTTTGATGATGTGGCCCCACGGGTGTGAGGACACTCCTGCCTGGTTCCCATCACCTTGGTGATGTGGGCCCTCTGGGGAGAGTCTGATCCTGGCTGGGTTCCCTACCATTCTGTGAGGTGGGCCCTCTGATGTCAGGTCACTCCTGCCTGGCTAGCTCACATCGCCTTGGCGACGTGGGCCCTCTGTTGGCCACTGGAGCATGCTGGGAGCCTCCTACTCCCGTGAATGATGGCCCTGGAAAAAATGCATATGCCCTTTTTGGCCAAGTGCTTCATTGACGAGGTTCTGCCACTTCTCTTATGCTTTCAGAGCAATTCACGTCTACCTCCTGAAATCGGATTCCAGCAATTCTGCCCCACTTTCAAGTCCTCTTCGCAGCCTTAATTCAATATATTTTTGTACGATTTCTGTCATTTATAAGTCTGCAGGTATGTGAATGACAGTGCCCCTGAGCTCCTTTCCTCAACTCGCTTTCTTGTGAGCTGGCCACAAAACCGCAGGATTGCTTCAGGCCCTAATCTTGTTCCAGCACGGCATGCTGAGCCTTTGGTTAATTCCTTTTCCTGTTGGGAAATGAGTGTTAAAATTGCCCGTGCATACTGGGCATATACCCTGAGAAAACCAAAATTCAAAAAGAGTCATGTACCAAAATGTTCATTGCAGCTCTATTTACAATAGCCCGGAGATGGAAAGAACCTAAGCGCCCATCATCGGACGAATGGATAAAGAAGATGTGGCACATATACACAATGGAATATTACTCAGCCTTAAAAAGAAATGAAACTGAGTTATTTGTAATGAGATGGATAGACCTAGAGTCTGTCATACAGAGTGAAGTAAGTCAGAAAGAAAAAGACAAATAGCGTATGCTAACACATATATATGGAATTTAAAGGAAAAAAATGTCATGAAGAACCTAGGGATAAGACAGGAATAGAGGCGCAGACCTACTGGAGAACGGAATTGAGGATATGGGGAGGGGGAATGGTGAGTTTTGACAGGGCGAGAGAGAGTCATGGACATATACACACTAACAAATGTAGTAAGGTAGATAGCAAGGGGGAAGCAGCCGCAAGGCACAGGGATATTAGCTCGGGGCGTTGGGACAGCCTGGAGGGGTGGAAGGGGGAGAGAGGGAGGGAGGGAGACACAAGAGGGAAGACACAGGGAGCATATGTATATGTATAGCTGATTCACTTTGTTATAAAGCAAAAACTAACACACCATTGTAAAGCAATTATACCCCAATAAAGATGTTAAAAAAAATATTTGCCCGTGCACACACCTACAGATAGTCTCCCATTGGTTCTCCTTATTCCTGTTCATCTTGCGCAGAAATTGCAAACAGTGCCAAACAGGAGGTTAAAGGCACTGACTCTCCAAATGGGGAGAGTGTAAGAAAAGGGTCTGGAATGGTGAACCTGAGTACCAGGGGACGAAAACAGACATGCATGTAAAAAGGTTTCCCAGTCACACGGTGGAGCATACTCTGGGTTTCCCATGCAAATTTTAGCAGAAGGAAGAATCCCTTGAACCTGGAGAGTTGGGAACCATGGAATGGGTACCAGGCAGTATGACATCAAAGGGTCTGCATTTGCTCACTGAACCTCACCAATGCTATCAGCCCAAAGGGTCAAGCCTTATCTCTCACCCAGCTCTGGGTGTAGATGTGGTAAACCAGGTTGCATCACATGCCCTGTGTGAGTTATTTAAGAATTGCTCTCTATTTCACTGTCATTGTGTTTTGTTTTTGAAATTTTTTTTGACACTGGGATTTATCGGATTTTCACTGCTGCGTTAATGCCGCTGTACACACTCTTGATTCTCTTACGGAGACATAAATATCCACGGGTTTTAAGATTCTTCCTAGTCAGGTATATTCCTAGGCGTTGAATATGTGGTGTTGAGTCCATTTCGTTGAGCAAGGAGTAGGTCTTGTCTATTACATATTTGGCTTATGGAACGGTATCTGTGCTAATTTCAGTCTCTGGTTTTATGCAGCACTCCAACGCACCTTTCTCCATAAGAAAGCACAAGTTGGTTTTCTAAATTTGAGACTGTTCTGTTTTGTAATTCAGTTCATGTGTAGTCAAGTTTACATACTATGTATTAGTGATATTTTATGATGTTTCTTTTTATGTGTGACTTATTTCACGTAGAATCACCATACCTGTATCCACTCACTATGCCACTACGGGCCTGATGACACAGATTTCATTGCTGAGTGATATTCCATTGTACATACGTACCACAACTTCTTTATCCATTGTTTGCTCTCTGAGATATTTACCTGGTACTGTAAACGAGGTTCTTGTGAACAGAGAGGTCCCAAACTTTGAGGTGGCTGGGTGTTTTTGATTTTAATTTCCCTAAGCTGTAGGACCATAAGTGGAAGTGCCATAGGCTGTGTTGCTTTGTTTCTTACGTGTTTCAGGAAACACATAACACTCCTCCAGAATGGCTGTCGGCAATTTACATCATATGCATCAGCATAATAAGGATCCCTGTTTTCCATTGCCTGTCCTCCGTTTCTGGATTTTACAATTTTTTTAAATGGCCCTTTTGCCCTGGGGGGCACTGAGATTTCATTGTAGTGCAGGTTTATTTACAAGCTTCTTGGTTGGCCAAAAAGTGCGTATGCGGTTTTTCCTGAATATATTTAGGGAAAAAAGCATCCGCACTTTTTGGACAAGTGCATCATTATCGACGTTCTGCCTCTTTTCCTATTCTTTAAGTGCAATTCCAGTTTAACCCTTCAATCGTTTTCCTGAATTTCTGCCCCGCTTTCAAGTCCCCTTTGCAGGCTTACTTCAATATATTTTTGGAGGATAGCTGTCATTTATAACTCTGCAGGTTTGTGAATTACAGTGCCCCTGAGCTCCTTTCTTCAACTCGCTTTCTTGTGAGCTGGGCACAAAACCGCAGGATTGCTTCAGGAACTAATCTCTTTCCAGCAGGGCACGCTGAGCGTTTGGTTAATTCCTCTTCCTGGTGGGAAATGAGCATTACATTTGCCCGTGCAGACACCTACAGCTAGTCTCTCATTGGTTCTCCCTATTCCTGTTCATCTTGCACAGAAATGGCAAGCTGTGCGAAACAGGAGGTTAAAGGCACTGACTCTCCAAGCGGGGAGAGTGTTAGTAAAGCATCTGGAATGGTGAACCCGAGGACCAGGATACGAAAACTGAGATGCATTTTAAATCGTTTCCCAATCACACGGTGGACGATACTCTGGGTTTCCCATGCATGTTTTAGCTGGAGGAAGAATCCCTTGAACCTGGAGAGTTGGGACCCATGGAATGGGTACCATGCAGTATGACTTCAAAGGGTCTGCATTTGCTCACCAAAACTCACCAATGCTTTCAGCCTGAAGTGTCCAGCCTTATGTCTCAACCAGCTGTGGGTGTAGATGTGGTCAATCCCGGTTGCATCACATGCCCTGAGTGAATTGTTTAAGAATTGCTCTCTATTTCACTGTCTTTGTGTTTTGTTTTTGAAATTTATTTTGATAATGGGATTTATCGGATTTTCACTGCTGCGTTTATGCCGCTGTACACACGCTTGCTTCTCTTACGGAGACATATAAATCCATGGGTTTTAAGATTCTTCGTAGTCAGGTATATTCCTAGGCATTGAATATGTGGTGTTGAGTCCATTTCGTTGAGCAAGGAGTAGGTCTTGTCTATTACATATTTGGCTTATGGAAAGTTATCTGTGCTAATTTCAGTCTCTGGTTTTATGCAGCATCCCAACGCACATTTCCCCATAAGCAAGCACTAGTTGGTTTTCAAAATTTGTGACCCTGTTCTGTTTTGTAATTCAGTTCATGTGTAGTTAAATTTACATTCCGTGTATTAGTGATATCTTATGATGTTTCTTTTTCTGTGTGACGTAGTTCACGTAGAATCACCGTACCTGCATCCACTTACTATGCCGCAACGGGCCTGTTGACACAGATTTCATTGCTGAGTGATATTGCATTGCACGTACGTGCCACAACTTCTTTATCCATTTTTTGCTTTCTGGGATATTTACCTGATACTGTAGACGAGCTTCTTGTGAACACAGCCGTCCCAAATATTGGGGTGGCTGTCTGTTTTTGATTTTAATTTCCGTAAGCTATAGGACCATAAGTGGAAGTGCCATAGGCTGTGTTGCTTTGTTTCTTACGTGTTTCAGGAAACACCATACACTTCTCCAGGGTGGCTGCTGGCAATTTACATCCTGCCAATCAGCATAACAAGGCTCCCTGTTCTCCATATCCTGTCCTACCTTTCTGGATTTTACACTTTTTTCAGATGGCCCTTTTGCCCGGGGGGCAGTGAGACTTCATTGTAGTGCAGATTTCCTTTACAGGCTTGCTTGGTTGGCCAAAAAGGGCGTATGCGTTTTTTCCTGGATATATTCAGGAAAAAACGCATACGCCCTTTTTGGCCAAGTGCATCATTGTCGACGTTGTGCCTCTTTTCCTATGCTTTCAGGGCAATTCCAGTCTACCCCCTGCAATCGTTTTCCTGAAATTCAGCCCCGCTTTCAAGTCCCCTTCGCAGGCTTACTTCAATATATTTTTGGAGGATAGCTGTCATTTATAACTCTGCAGGTTTGTGAAGTACAGTGCCCCTGAGCTCCTTTCTTCACCTCGCTTTCTTGTGAGCTGGGCACAAAACTGCAGGATTGCTTCAGGCCCTAATCTGTTTCCAGCAGGGCACACTGTGCCTTTGTTTAATTCCTCTTCCTGGTGGGCAATGAGCGTTACATTTGCCCGTGCAGACACCTACAGCTAGTCTCTCATTGGTTCTCCCTATTCCTGTTCATCTTGCACAGAAATTGCAAGCTGTGCGAAACAGTAGGTTAAAGGCACTGACTCTCCAAGCGGGGAGAGTGTTAGTAAAGCATCTGGAATGGTGAACCCGAGGACCAGGAAACGAAAACTGAGATGCATTTTAAATCGTTTCCCAATCACACAGTGGACGATACTCTGGGTTTCGCATGCATGTTTTAGCTGGAGGAAGAATCCCTTGAACCTGGAGAGTTGGGACCCATGGAATGGGTACCATGCAGTATGACTTCAAAGGGTCTGCATTTGCTCACCGAAACTCACCAATGCTATCAGCCTGAAGTGTCCAGCCTTATGTCTCAACCAGCTCTGGGTGTAGATGTGGTCAATCCCGGTTGCATCACATGCCCTGAGTGAATTATTTAAGAATTGCTCTCTATTTCACTGTCTTTGTGTTTTGTTTTCCAAATTTATTTTGATAATGGGATTTATCGGATTTTCACTGCTGCGTTTCGGCCGCTGTACACACGCTTGATTCTCTTACGGAGACATATATATCCATGGGTTTTAAGATTCTTCCTAGTCAGGTATATTCCTAGGCGTTGAATATGTGGTGTTGGGTCCATTTCGTTGAGCAAGGAGTAGGTCTTGTCTATTACATATTTGACTTATGGAAAGTTATCTGTGCTAATTTCATTCTCCGGTTTTATGCAGCACCCCAAGGCACCTTTCCCCATAAGCAAGCACTAGTTGGTTTTCTAAATTTGAGATCCTGTTCTTTTTTGTAATTCAGTTCATGTGTAGTCAAGTTTACATTCCGTGTGTTAGTGATATCTTATGATGTTTCTTTTTCTGTGTGACGTAGTTCACGTAGAATCACCGTACCTGCATCCACTCACTATGCCGCTACGGGCCTGATGACACAGATTTCATTGCTGAGTGATATTGCATTGTACGTACGTGCCACAACTTCTTTATCCATTTTTTGCTTTCTGGGATATTTACCTGATACTGTAGGCGAGCTTCTTGTGAACACAGCCGTCCCAAATATTGGGGTGGCTGTCTGTTTTTGATTTTAATTTCCGTAAGCTATAGGACCATAAGTGGAAGTGCCATAGGCTGTGTTGCTTTGTTTCTTACGTGTTTCAGGAAACACCATACACTTCTCCAGGGTGGCTGCTGGCAATTTACATCCTGCCAATCAGCATAACAAGGCTCCCTGTTCTCCATATCCTGTCCTACCTTTCTGGATTTTACACTTTTTTCAGATGGCCCTTTTGCCCCGTGGGGCAGTGAGATTTCATTGTAGTGCAGATTTCCTTTACAGGCTTGCTTGGTTGGCCAAAAAGGCCGTATGCGTTTTTTCCTGAATATATTCAGGAAAAAACGCATACGCCCTTTTTGGCCAAGTGCATCATTGTCGACGTTGTGCCTCTTTTCCTATGCTTTCAGGGCAATTCCAGTCTACCCCCTGCAATCGTTTTCCTGAAATTCAGCCCCGCTTTCAAGTCCCCTTCGCAGGCTTACTTCAATATATTTTTGGAGGATAGCTGTCATTTATAACTCTGCAGGTTTGTGAATTACAGTGCCCCTGAGCTCCTTTCTTCAACTCGCTTTCTTGTGAGCTGGGCACAAAACCGCAGGATTGCTTCAGGCCCTAATCTGTTTCCAGCAGGGCACACTGAGCCTTTGTTTAATTCCTCTTCCTGGTGGGCAATGAGCGTTACATTTGCCCGTGCAGACACCTACAGCTAGTCTCTCATTGGTTCTCCCTATTCCTGTTCATCTTGCACAGAAATGGCAAGCTGTGCCAAACAGGAGGTTAAAGGCACTGACTCTCCAAGCGGGGAGAGTGTTAGTAAAGCATCTGGAATGGTGAACCCGAGGACCAGGAAACGAAAACTGAGATGCATTTTAAATCGTTTCCCAATCACACAGTGGACGATACTCTGGGTTTCCCATGCATGTTTTAGCTGGAGGAAGAATCCCTTGAACCTGGAGAGTTGGGACCCATGGAATGGGTACCATGCAGTATGACTTCAAAGGGTCTGCATTTGCTCACCGAAACTCACCAATGCTATCAGCCTGAAGTGTCCAGCCTTATGTCTCAACCAACTCTGGGTGTAGATGTGGTCAATCCCGGTTGCATCACATGCCCTGAGTGAATTATTTAAGAATTGCTCTCTATTTCACTGTCTTTGTGTTTTGTTTTCGAAATTTATTTTGATAATGGGATTTATCGGATTTTCACTGCTGCGTTTCGGCCGCTGTACACACGCTTGATTCTCTTACGGAGACATATATATCCATGGGTTTTAAGATTCTTCCTAGTCAGGTATATTCCTAGGCGTTGAATATGTGGTGTTGGGTCCATTTCGGTGAGCAAGGAGTAGGTCTTGTCTATTACATATTTGGCTTATGGAAAGTTATGTGTGCTAATTTCAGTCTCCGGTTTTATGCAGCACCCCAAGGCACCTTTCCCCATAAGCAAGCACTAGTTGGTTTTCTAAATTTGAGACCCTGTTCTTTTTTGTAATTCAGTTCATGTGTAGTCAAGTTTACATTCCGTGTATTAGTGATATCTTATGATGTTTCTTTTTCTGTGTGACGTAGTTCACGTAGAATCACCGTACCTGCATCCACTCACTATGCCGCTACGGGCCTGATGACACAGATTTCATTGCTGAGTGATATTGCATTGTACGTATGTGCCACAACTTCTTTATCCATTTTTTGCTTTCTGGGATATTTACCTGATACTGTAGACGAGCTTCTTGTGAACACAGCCGTCCCAAATATTGGGGTGGCTGTCTCTTTTTGATTTTAATTTCCGTAAGCTATAGGACCATAAGTGGAAGTGCCATAGGCTGTGTTGCTTTGTTTCTTACGTGTTTCAGGAAACACCATACACTTCTCCAGGGTGGCTGCTGGCAATTTACATCCTGCCAATCAGCATAACAAGGCTCCCTGTTCTCCATATCCTGTCCTACCTTTCTGGATTTTACACTTTTTTCAGATGGCCCTTTTGCCCGGGGGGGCAGTGAGATTTCATTGTAGTGCAGATTTCCTTTACAGGCTTGCTTGGTTGGCCAAAAAGGGCGTATGCGTTTTTTCCTGAATATATTCAGGAAAAAACGCATACGCCCTTTTTGGCCAAGTGCATCATTGTCGACGTTGTGCCTCTTTTCCTATGCTTTCAGGGCAATTCCAGTCTACCCCCTGCAATCGTTTTCCTGAAATTCAGCCCCGCTTTCAAGTCCCCTTCCCAGGCTTACTTCAATATATTTTTGGAGGATAGCTGTCATTTATAACTCTGCCAGTTTGTGAAGTACAGTGCCCCTGAGCTCCTTTCTTCAACTCGCTTTCTTGTGAGCTGGGCACAAAACCGCAGGATTGCTTCAGGCCCTAATCTGTTTCCAGCAGGGCACACTGAGCCTTTGTTTAATTCCTCTTCCTGGTGGGCAATGAGCGTTACATTTGCCCGTGCAGACACCTACAGCTAGTCTCTCATTGGTTCTCCCTATTCCTGTTCATCTTGCACAGAAATGGCAAGCTGTGCCAAACAGGAGTTTAAAGGCACTGACTCTCCAAGCGGGGAGAGTGTTAGTAAAGCATCTGGAATGGTGAACCCGAGGACCAGGATACGAAAACTGAGATGCATTTTAAATCGTTTCCCAATCACACGGTGGACGATACTCTGGGTTTCCCATGCATGTTTTAGCTGGAGGAAGAATGCCTTGAACCTGGAGAGTTGGGACCCATGGAATGGGTACCATGCAGTATGACTTCAAAGGGTCTGCATTTGCTCACCGAAACTCACCAGTGCTATCAGCCTGAAGTGTCCAGCCTTATGTCTCAACCAGCTCTGGGTGTAGATGTGGTCAATCCCGGTTGCATCACATGCCCTGAGTGAATTAGTTAAGAATTGCTCTCTATTTCACTGTCTTTGTGGTTTTTTTTCGAAATTTATTTTGATAATGGGATTTATCGGATTTTCACTGCTGCATTTCCGCCGCTGTACACACGCTTGATTCTCTTACGGAGACATATATATCCATGGGTTTTAAGATTCTTCCTAGTCAGGTATATTCCTAGGCGTTGAATATGTGGTGTTGAGTCCATTTCGTTGAGCAAGGAGTAGGTCTTGTCTATTACATATTTGGCTTATGGAATGTTATCTGTGCTAATTTCAGTCTCTGGTTTTATGCAGCACCCCAACGCACCTTTCCCCATAAGCAAGCACTAGTTGGTTTTCTAAATTTGAGACCCTGTTCTGTTTTGTAATTCAGTTCATATGTAGTCAAGTTTACATTCCGTGTATTAGTGATATCTTATGATGTTTCTTTTTCTGTGTGACGTAGTTCACGTAGAATCACCGTACCTGCATCCACTCACTATGCCGCTACGGGCCTGATGACACAGATTTCATTGCTGAGTGATATTGCATTGCACGTACGTGCCACAACTTCTTTATCCATTTTTTGCTTTCTGGGATATTTACCTGATACTGTAGACGAGCTTCTTGTGAACACAGCCGTCCCAAATATTGGGGTGGCTGTCTGTTTTTGATTTTAATTTCCGTAAGCTATAGGACCATAAGTGGAAGTGCCATAGGCTGTGTTGCTTTGTTTCTTACGTGTTTCAGGAAACACCATACACTTCTCCAGGGTGGCTGCTGGCAATTTACATCCTGCCAATCAGCATAACAAGGCTCCCTGTTCTCCATATCCTGGCCTACCTTTCTGGATTTTACACTGTTTTCAGATGGCCCTTTTGCCCGGGGGGGCAGTGAGATTTCATTGTAGTGCAGATTTCCTTTACAGGCTTGCTTGGTTGGCCAAAAAGGGCGTATGCGTTTTTTCCTGAATATATTCAGGAAAAAACGCATACGCCCTTTTTGGCCAAGTGCATCATTGTCGACGTTGTGCCTCTTTTCCTATGCTTTCAGGGCAATTCCAGTCTACCCCCTGCAATCGTTTTCCTGAAATTCAGCCCCGCTTTCAAGTCCCCTTCGCAGGCTTACTTCAATATATTTTTGGAGGATAGCTGTCATTTATAACTCTGCAGGTTTGTGAAGTACAGTGCCCCTGAGCTCCTTTCTTCAACTCGCTTTCTTGTGAGCTGGGCACAAAACCGCAGGATTGCTTCAGGCCCTAATCTGTTTCCAGCAGGGCACACTGAGCCTTTGTTTAATTCCTCTTCCTGGTGGGCAATGAGCGTTACATTTGCCCGTGCAGACACCTACAGCTAGTCTCTCATTGGTTCTCCCTATTCCTGTTCATCTTGCACAGAAATGGCAAGCTGTGCGAAACAGGAGGTTAAAGGCACTGACTCTCCAAGCGGGGAGAGTGTTAGTAAAGCATCTGGAATGGTGAACCCGAGGACCAGGAAACGAAAACTGAGATGCATTTTAAATCGTTTCCCAATCACACAGTGGACGATACTCTGGGTTTCCCATGCATGTTTTAGCTGGAGGAAGAATCCCTTGAACCTGGAGAGTTGGGACCCATGGAATGGGTACCATGCAGTATGACTTCAAAGGGTCTGCATTTGCTCACCGAAACTCACCAATGCTATCAGCCTGAAGTGTCCAGCCTTATGTCTCAACCAGCTCTGGGTGTAGATGTGGTCAATCCCGGTTGCATCACATGCCCTGAGTGAATTATTTAAGAATTGCTCTCTATTTCACTGTCTTTGTGTTTTGTTTTCGAAATTTATTTTGATAATGGGATTTATCGGATTTTCACTGCTGCGTTTCGGCCGCTGTACACACGCTTGATTCTCTTACGGAGACATATATATCCATGGGTTTTAAGATTCTTCCTAGTCAGGTATATTCCTAGGCGTTGAATATGTGGTGTTTGGTCCATTTCGTTGAGCAAGGAGTAGGTCTTGTCTATTACATATTTGGCTTATGGAAAGTTATCTGTGCTAATTTCAGTCTCTGGTTTTATGCAGCACCCCAAGGCACCTTTCCCCATAAGCAAGCACTAGTTGGTTTTCTAAATTTGAGACCCTGTTCTTTTTTGTAATTCAGTTCATGTGTAGTCAAGTTTACATTCCGTGTATTAGTGATATCTTATGATGTTTCTTTTTCTGTGTGACGTAGTTCACGTAGAATCACCGTACCTGCATCCACTTACTATGCCGCTACGGGCCTGATGACACAGATTTCATTGCTGAGTGATATTGCATTGCACGTACGTGCCACAACTTCTTTATCCATTTTTTGCTTTCTGGGATATTTACCTGATACTGTAGACGAGCTTCTTGTGAACACAGCCGTCCCAAATATTGGGGTGGCTGTCTGTTTTTGATTTTAATTTCCGTAAGCTATAGGACCATATGTGGAAGTGCCATAGGCTGTGTTGCTTTGTTTCTTACGTGTTTCAGGAAACACCATACACTTCTCCAGGGTGGCTGCTGGCAATTTACATCCTGCCAATCAGCATAAATAGGCTCCCTGTTCTCCATATCCTGTCCTACCTTTCTGGATTTTACACTTTTTTCAGATGGCCCTTTTGCCCGGGGGGGCAGTGAGATTTCATTGTAGTGCAGATTTCCTTTACAGGCTTGCTTGGTTGGCCAAAAAGGGCGTATGCGTTTTTTCCTGAATATATTCAGGAAAAAACGCATACGCCCTTTTTGGCCAAGTGCATCATTGTCGACGTTCTGCCTCTTTTCCTATGCTTTCAGGGCAATTCCAGTCTACCCCCTGCAATCGTTTTCCTGAAATTCAGCCCCGCTTTCAAGTCCCCTTCCCAGGCTTACTTCAATATATTTTTGGAGGATAGCTGTCATTTATAACTCTGCAGGTTTGTGAAGTACAGTGCCCCTGAGGTCCTTTCTTCAACTCGCTTTCTTGTGAGCTGGGCACAAAACCGCAGGATTGCTTCAGGCCCTGATCTGTTTCCAGCAGGGCACACTGAGCCTTTGTTTAATTCCTCTTCCTGGTGGGCAATGAGCGTTACATTTGCCCGTGCAGACACGTACAGCTAGTCTCTCATTGGTTCTCCCTATTCCTGTTCATCTTGCACAGAAATGGCAAGCTGTGCCAAACAGGAGGTTAAAGGCACTGACTCTCCAAGCGGGGAGAGTGTTAGTAAAGCATCTGGAATGGTGAACCCGAGGACCAGGAAACGAAAACTGAGATGCATTTTAAATCATTTCCCAATCACACGGTGGACGATACTCTGGGTTTCCCATGCATGTTTTAGCTGGAGGAAGAATCCCTTGAACCGGGTGAGTTGGGACCCATGGAATGGGTACCATGCAGTATGACTTCAAAGGGTCTGCATTTGCTCACCGAAACTCACCAATGCTATCAGCCTGAAGTGTCCAGCCTTATGTCTCAACCAGCTCTGGGTGTAGATGTGGTCAATCCCGGTTGCATCACATGCCCTGAGTGAATTAGTTAAGAATTGCTCTCTATTTCACTGTCTTTGTGTTTTGTTTTCGAAATTTATTTTGATAATGGGATTTATCGGATTTTCACTGCTGCGTTTCGGCCGCTGTACACACGCTTGATTCTCTTACGGAGACATATATATCCATGGGTTTTAAGATTCTTTCTAGTCAGGTATATTCCTAGGCGTTGAATATGTGGTGTTGGGTCCATTTCGTTGAGCAAGGAGTAGGTCTTGTCTATTACATATTTGGCTTATGGAAAGTTATCTGTGCTAATTTCAGTCTCTGGTTTTATGCAGCACCCCAAGGCACCTTTCCCCATAAGCAAGCACTAGTTGGTTTTCTAAATTTGAGACCCTGTTCTTTTTTGTAATTCAGTTCATGTGTAGTCAAGTTTACATTCCGTGTATTAGTGATATCTTATGATGTTTCTTTTTCTGTGTGACGTAGTTCACGTAGAATCACCGTACCTGCATCCACTCACTATGCCGCTACGGGCCTGATGACACAGATTTCATTGCTGAGTGATATTGCATTGCACGTACGTGCCACAACTTCTTTATCCATTTTTTGCTTTCTGGGATATTTACCTGATACTGTAGACGAGCTTCTTGTGAACACAGCCGTCCCAAATATTGGGGTGGCTGTCTGTTTTTGATTTTAATTTCCGTAAGCTATAGGACCATAAGTGGAAGTGCCATAGGCTGTGTTGCTTTGTTTCTTACGTGTTTCAGGAAACACCATACACTTCTCCAGGGTGGCTGCTGGCAATTTACATCCTGCCAATCAGCATAACAAGGCTCCCTGTTCTCCATATCCTGTCCTACCTTTCTGGATTTTACACTTTTTTCAGATGGCCCTTTTGCCCGGGGGGGCAGTGAGATTTCATTGTAGTGCAGATTTCCTTTACAGGCTTGCTTGGTTGGCCAAAAAGGGCGTATGCGTTTTTTCCTGAATATATTCAGGAAAAAACGCATACGCCCTTTTTGACCAAGTGCATCATTGTCGACGTTGTGCCTGTTTTCCTATGCTTTCAGGGCAATTCCAGTCTACCCCCTGCAATCGTTTTCCTGAAATTCAGCCCCGCTTTCAAGTCCCCTTCGCAGGCTTACTTCAATATATTTTTGGAGGATAGCTGTCATTTATAACTCTGCAGGTTTGTGAAGTACAGTGCCCCTGAGCTCCTTTCTTCAACTCGCTTTCTTGTGAGCTGGGCACAAAACCGCAGGGTTGCTTCAGGCCCTAATCTGTTTCCAGCAGGGCACACAGAGCCTTTGTTTAATTCCTCTTCCTGGTGGGCAATGAGCGTTACATTTGCCCGTGCAGACACCTACGGCTAGTCTCTCATTGGTTCTCCCTATTCCTGTTCATCTTGCACAGAAATGGCAAGCTGTGCCAAACAGGAGGTTAAAGGCACTGACTCTCCAAGCGGGGAGAGTGTTAGTAAAGCATCTGGAATGGTGAACCCGAGGATCAGGATACGAAAACTGAGATGCATTTTAAATCGTTTCCCAATCACACGGTGGACGATACTCTGGGTTTCCCATGCATGTTTTAGCGGGAGGAAGAATGCCTTGAACCTGGAGAGTTGGGACCCATGGAATGGGTACCATGCAGTATGACTTCAAAGGGTCTGCATTTGCTCACCGAAACTCACCAGTGCTATCAGCCAGAAGTGTCCAGCCTTATGTCTCAACCAGCTCTGGGTGTAGATGTGGTCAATCCCGGTTGCATCACATGCCCTGAGTGAATTATTTAAGAATTGCTCTCTATTTCACTGTCTTTGTGTTTTGTTTTCGAAATTTATTTTGATAATGGGATTTATCGGATTTTCACTGCTGCATTTCCGCCGCTGTACACACGCTTGATTCTCTTACGGAGACATATATATCCATGGGTTTTAAGATTCTTCCTAGTCAGGTATATTCCTAGGCATTGAATATGTGGTGTTGAGTCCATTTCGTTGAGCAAGGAGTAGGTCTTGTCTATTACATATTTGGCTTATGGAATGTTATCTGTGCTAATTTCAGTCTCTGGTTTTATGCAGCACCCCAACGCACCTTTCCCCATAAGCAAGCACTAGTTGGTTTTCTAAATTTGAGACACTGTTCTGTTTTGTAATTCAGTTCATGTGTAGTGAAGTTTACATTCCGTGTATTAGTGATATCTTATGATGTTTCTTTTTCTGTGTGACGTAGTTCACGTAGAATCACCGTACCTGCATCCACTTACTATGCCGCTACGGGCCTGATGACACAGATTTCATTGCTGAGTGATATTGCATTGCACGTACGTGCCACAACTTCTTTATCCATTTTTTGCTTTCCGGGATATTTTCCTGATACTGTAGACGAGCTTCTTGTGAACACAGCCGTCCAAAATATTGGGGTGGCTGTCTGTTTTTGATTTTAATTTCCGTAAGTTATAGGACCATAAGTGGAAGTGCCATAGGCTGTGTTGCTTTGTTTCTTACGTGTTTCAGGAAACACCATACACTTCTCCAGGGTGGCTGCTGGCAATTTACATCCTGCCAATCAGCATAACAAGGCTCCCTGTTCTCCATATCCTGTCCTACCTTTCTGGATTTTACACTTTTTTCAGATGGCCCTTTTGCCCGGGGGGGCAGTGAGATTTCATTGTAGTGCAGATTTCCTTTACAGGCTTGCTTGGTTGGCCAAAAAGGGCGTATGCGTTTTTTCCTGAATATATTCAGGAAAAAACGCATACGCCCTTTTTGGCCAAGTGCATCATTGTCGACGTTGTGCCTCTTTTCCTATGCTTTCAGGGCAATTCCAGTCTACCCCCTGCAATTGTTTTCCTGAAATTCTGCCCCGCTTTCAAGTCCCCTTCGCAGGCTTACTTCAATATATTTTTGGAGGATAGCTGTCATTTATAACTCTGCAGGTTTGTGAAGTACAGTGCCCCTGAGCTCCTTTCTTCAACTCGCTTTCTTGTGAGCTGGGCACAAAACCGCAGGATTGCTTCAGGCCCTAATCTGTTTCCAGCAGGGCACACTGAGCCTTTGTTTAATTCCTCTTCCTGGTGGGCAATGAGCGTTACATTTGCCCGTGCAGACACCTACAGCTAGTCTCTCATTGGTTCTCCCTATTCCTGTTCATCTTGCACAGAAATGGCAAGCTGTGCCAAACAGGAGGTTAAAGGCACTGACTCTCCAAGCGGGGAGAGTGTTAGTAAAGCATCTGGAATGGTGAACCCGAGGAC